>NC_032014.1:22434784-22584422 GCF_001865875.1 Lupinus angustifolius
ATTTGGCAAAGACTCTATTCTTACTTTGGACTTACCTTTATTATTCATAATGAAGTAAAGACCCATTTGTCAATTCATGCATCTTTGTTACGGATGGACAACAAGAAAATTCATTTGTGGATGGCTCTTTGGTTTGTCACAATTTGGACTCTTTGGCATACTAGGAACAAATGTATTTTTGAGAACAAGCGTTTTCACCTTGATGAGATGATGGAGCTTATTTTGCTACATTCTTGGAGTCTTATCAATGCCCGCTTCCCTTTCTTTTCTTTTTCTCTAGCTGATTGGTTGGGGAATCCTTCAAATGGTATTCTTCCGTATTATTTGTAGGGGTTTAATGGATAGGAGTACCACTTGTTCTCCTAATTTTTCTTTATCTCTATATTAATTCTCTTATTGCTGATAAAAAAAAACTTGGAATAAGCCAATCAACAACAAGACAAGTATTTGCTTCCTCTATCAAAAATGTTCATTACTTAACTAAGATAAAATTGTCAAAACAAGTATGTCTAGGTTTACACATCAACATGATAGCTCATTAACCTTATTATAACATAAAAATATGATGATAAGTGTTTATTCTCTTACATAGTTTAAGGATAGCCCCTTATTCTTGTATTATTTTTTTCTCCTCTGCTCCACTATATGTTGGATTAAATTAAGTACTCACACTCATAAAACTCATTATTTTGGAACTACAATTATATATGGTTGCTTTTCTAATGGGACTCAAAATATCATATAATTTTTTTTTGGTATAACCAAATTTATTCACTCATCATATGTGACCTTCTAACAAGAGTTGTTATTGTTAGGTTTATTCAAGTGTGAAATCTCACATTGGATATGCGTGGAGGAATGAAAAAGTTTATAAGTAGGAAAGACCTATGAAACTAAAGCCTTAAAGTTTTGGTTCAAGACGTGGTGTCTCACTTGTGACTATTTACACTCCCTGGTGGTTAGAGGCTCCTCAATCGCAGTCTGGTCCAACAATTATCATGAATCAATCAAGTCTATCTGAGAAATCAGTGAGACCTTACATCATTAGATCAACATATTTTTGTTCGAAATATCATTTGTACATATAAGAATTTTTTTTTGTTTTTCACATGTATCATCGCACTAGAGATAATCATATTCGAGCTGGGAACATCCATAGGTATATGAGTCTAACTCTCCCAGCAGATATTTTTTCATCCCCACAAGACTTGAATCCGAGATCTTGCTTAAGGGGAATCAAACATGTACCACTTGAACCAACATCAGTTGGTAAATAAAAATCCATTTTAAATATATATAGGATATATGGATGAAGTACTTAAAAATATATTACGTGAAACAACATTTCCTATATAATTATCTTAAACGATTTTAACTTGAATCGTAAATGTCAAGTTCGTCTCACCTTTATTCTTGCAAGTTATGTGTCGTTATCGGCCAAACTAAATGCTTGGAGTACAAACAATTCAGATGCTGATAAATGATCACATAACCCTAAGTGATGTGGACGAATCATAATTACGTATTAAATTTAGGGTTTTAAATTAAGGTTTGTGACATTTATCGGTACTAATATGTTAAGATTTTCGAAATCAATATATAGCAATTACAATTATGGTCGCATTTGCACTTCAAAACATCAAGATTTTGAGAGTTTCCGAAACTATAACCATTATTTAATAGAACTTTTGGTTGAATTTAAGAAAATGGGGAAGAGAGCCTTGTGCATTAAAATGCAAGAACTTTCTAGTTTTATAAAAAAAAAATTATTCAATGTTTGGCAGACAAATAATATTAGGCCAATAGGGGTATCTACAAGTGGTTTAAAATTGAGAATCGTGTCTTGCATGCAGAGATATAAGCACATTATGTTCAAGTACTTCAATATAATGCTCCTATTTGGCACATTTCATATTCATAATGTGCCCTCGTATGTGATGATTATTAATCGTTAGTTAGTGTGGCACTCTTGCTTAGGTGTGATAGCAACTACTCTATGATGATACAGACAATATAGACTCTTCTTATTCGAAATTTTGTCTCACATGTTATCTCGTGCCAATAATTAATATGACATGTTAATTATAAAATTTAAACTCTCTTTATGATTGTTGTTTTTAAATCATTATTGTCATCGCGAGACAATGTATGAAACATGATTTGAGACGATAGATATGTGTTGAGATTAATAATGTTGTTTTTAAGTACAACCTCGTTTTGGTATTAAACTCTATTTTTAGCAACCTAGTCCCCAACATTTATTAATCAATGAAAAGAGTTATAATAGCATATGGACCATTTACCACACCTTACGAAAAAGGCATAGAAAATCGAAAGAGTAAATGAACAAGGGTAATGAAATGTAATATGTGTAGTAATTTTATTTCTTCTCTTTTAAATTTTAAAAGGGAATTGTTAGAAAGTGTTTTAAAAATATGTCTACTTATTTGTTAAAGAATTCAAAGTAGAAAATGTAAAAGGTAAATTGTGAACTTAAGACTTTAAAAATTAAACATTACATTTTCAAATCCAACTTTTCTATGATTGGATTTCTTAACAAATGTACTTATGGCACTTTCTTTAACATGACTAAATTTAAAATGGATGTGATACTATTTATTTTTACTTGTTAGAATTTTAGGAAACTTTATACACTTTACAATTTATGAAATAAAATATTCTATTTCTTTACTATTTATTTTTATACTATATAAGTATATATGTAGCTCAAGTGAAAAAACCTACTTAAAAAGACATAGTTAATATTAAATTATTTAGAAAACCTACTTCAATCAAGTGTAAAAAGTTTTGATTGTAAAATTTAATTAATGAAAGTAAAAGTAAAACAATAGTAAAATATTATGAATTTGAGTTAAAGGTGAAGAACCTCACATTGGACTTTATTATTTAACCTCTAGTATTCAATGTATAATGACATAGTAAAAATGATCACTCCTATGAATTTCCCACCATCAATTCTTATCTATTTACCAATTTCTTGCATATACAAGTTGATCAATGATTTAATTAACCAATTCTCAGTTTCTTAACAAATTAATCAATCAATCTTAATAAAGTAGGTGTTTCATTCCTAGAATTAACATATTACTAGATGACATACTCTAGGTCTACTTTACACATGGAATTCTCAAAACACGTGCATATTCAGACCTTAAAACATGCATTGGGTTGTCATATCAAACAAGCATTAGAAACAAGAGTAGACATGACAAACAATGAAATAGTATTAAAATCACAACATCATGTTGGATACACCGAGTTTAAATAGTTACATTTAATCAGACATAAAAGGTTTAGCTCCTCATTCTCATAAAAACAAAAACCTTAGCTGTGGTATGTGACACCACAGTTATGTCATGCGACCTCCCGACCCATGACTATACTAAGTGTGTCACCGGTAACACCACAGTTATGTCCTACGACCTCCCCGGCCCATGACTACACTGAGCGTGCCACCCACCAGCTTAAATACTCTCTGCAGTATTTTATTCCCCACAAAGGAGAGCCTCCCGCGACTCGAACCCATGACCTCAGGGATAAATGGTTATTATTCATATGAGTCGCTACCATTAAGCTAGTAGGTTCTGTTTTGATTTGTCTGAATTCGACTACTTTTGTTGAGCTTCGGCTTTCCGTTGGACACAACTTTCTCTCAATCTCGCACCTAGTTGCCTTGCTTCGCTGGGCGCAACACCTCCACCAATTTTGGCCCTTTCAAGTCTAGAATGGCATGAAAATCATGTAATAGGATTTGTATAATTATTTAACTCTATCCAAAGTATTTACTTAAACTTTGAGACTCAAAAAATACTCAATTATTCTTATTACGTAAGGCATTTAACAAATAATCATAGAATCTTATAATTTTTTAACCTAATAATGTAAGAGATACTTGCCTTAGACCTAGTAGAGAAGTAGGTTATAGGAGATGATGTTTCATCAAGGCTACATATGGTTGGGGTAAAAATGGAGGAAAAAAAGTGAGAAGAATGAAAAAGGAAGGATTTTTTCATTGTTTGGTTGCAATGAAAAGAATGAAAGAAAGAAAATTTTTGGTGGGACCCATGCCATTATGTTTTCTCTCCAATATTGAGAGGAAAACAAGTAGAAAAATTTTGACCATGATCGATTGTCCTAAAGTATGTGTCAAACCATGTTCCAAACCAATGATGATGAAGGAAAAAAGAAAAAATAATGAATATTTAATTTTTTAATTAACATAACATGCTTTCATTGGTTTAGGATATGATGATTTATGACATACTTTGAGATATCATGTCTTTGTCGAGAAAATTAGTAACAGATTTTCTCATCTCTAACTCGTTATACGTTTAAAAAATCATATTGGATATTAATCACACCTATAAATTCGATAATTTCCTAAAATTCCAAAGAAATAAACTAACACATGCATGTCAATGTCATTATTAATAAACAATAAAGCGTTAATTTAATGGTGTAAAGCTCCACAAAAGACTAAAATATTAAATGTTCGATTCTTATGTTAGACACTTTGAGGGAGGGACAATCCACATCATGAAAAGGATTAATTCATTACTTAATAATTCAAAAAAATATCATTATTAATAATAATTATATCATTTTCTTTTCACTTTCTTTCTATTTTCTATCATACCAAACAACTAAAAAATCATCACACTTTCTACCCATTTTCTTCTCTCAAGTTTTCTTTCCTCAACTTTTCTGTCCTTAACTTTTCTTCTCTAAACCAAACATATTATAAGTTTCTAGCTAATTAACAAAATAATTGTAAATGCATATAGATTTATTATCCTCCACTTTTTTTTAAATAAACCAAAGTATATATTTATAACACACGCGCTTTGGAAGCTTTATATCAAATGCATGGAGAGAGATTGTTGTTGGAGGTTGGGATGCTTATTATGTGTTGAAAGAAAATTGCATTAGAATAAAACTATTGTTATGAATTAGGATCAAATTAGTATATACAGAAATTTTTAAGGACTAAAATGATTATCCACTCTTAATTTAAATTACTTGCTTAAGAAATATGTGTAAAAAGTGGGTGTGAAAAAAAAATGTCATCCATAGTTTTGAAGGAAAAAATAATCTATAGTCAACTAAAACAACAAGAAGAAGAGGGTATTAGCTGTTAATATATAACAATTTCATTATACGATTGATATTACTAAAATATAAAATCTGTGAGATTTTTCTCATCTGGCAGATAAACACATCCATAAATGAAGGTCACACTTAACAATTAAAAATAATAATAATATATGTCAATAGTATAATGAAATATGAAATCAAATATTGATTTAGTTGGTGGAGACATTGCATAGGGTACTATTAGATAAAGATCTGCTGTTCCAAACCTGTCCTAAACTTTATCCCAGACTAATCATATTATGTCATGTCAGTTAAAAAAAATTAAATATTCATAACTTTATTAGTTTTGCTTCATTGTGATTGGTCAAAGACGTAATTGGGAACATCAGATCCCTATTTGTCTAGTATCAGGTAAGGTTGATGAAATCTGCCAGCAAGGTTTGGTTTCATGCATCATCCAAATTAAAAATTAATATATTTTCTATCACTAGAGACCTTGTTACCTGAAAGGCCTAACCACTTGTTTTAAAGTCCTAACAATGCATTGAAGATCACATATTGAAGTTCTAAATTAATCAAGAGAAAATGATATATATATTGGTAGTGTAAGAGTTTTTTACATTGTTATTATATTATTTATTATTTTTTTAATTACTCATGACTTTTAAATAAAAGTAATATAAATGAGTGATAAATAATAAACTAACTGTGTATAAACTTTTACATTATTGATACAAAAATATTAGACTCATTAATTAATATGTAAACACAACGTTATATAAATGGCCAATTTGTAGAAGCACATTCAATGCTTTGACCCTAAGAAAAGATTATTAGAAAACTTATAAAAATGTCCGAAGGATTAGAAATTATAATTGGTAATAAATGTTTGAATATCACATATTCTAAGATAATTATATTAGTTATTTATTTAAGATGTTACAAAATAAGTAGTCTAATCTTGAATAAACATATGTGATTTTTAGAAACTAATGAGTTTAACAAGTGATTACTCATGTTGGTCCATATGAGAATAATAAAAACCCTATATGTTAACACAATCTGAAAAAATTGTTCCAATACATAAAACCAGAAACAATTTTATTTTCTGCTAATGAGATAAAACAAAGGTACATTGTGGAATTAGAGATTTGATTGAGAATTATCATTGTTGGAGCGGAAGACCCATGAAGAAAATATAATAGAGAAAGTGATATCGAGAATTTAATGTGGTTCGGTAATTTGCCTACGTTCACAGCTGAAGAGCAACAAAGATTATTCCACTATAATAAAAGAGAACTACACATGTTTCACTCAGTTCCCAAAATTCAACTACACCATACTCAATCTTTGTCCCTAAGAAAAAATTATTAGAAAACTTATAATAAATGTGGGAAAGATTAGAAATTATAATTGGTAATAAATATTTGAATATCACATATTCTAATATAATTATATTAGTTATTTTATTTAAGATGTTATAAAATAAGTAGTATAATCTTAAATTACACATATGTGATTTTAGAAACTGATAGAGTTTAATGAGTGATTACTCATGTTGGTTTATATGGGAATAATGAAAACCCTGTATATTAACACAACATGAATAAAATGGTTCCAATGTATAAAATCACAAATAGTTTTATTTTCTCTAAATGAGATAAAATAAAAGTCCATTGAAGAGTTACGAGATTTGAATGAGATCTATCATTATACCGATATCTTAAAGGCATCAAAAATACGAATCTATCTATCTATATTCCTATTTTATTATACAAGAATATGAAATTTATTATTTTTAGAAAATTAATAATTCTCCAATTAAGGATTTTAACATGAGTAATACTTGAAGGTTATCTAAATAATTAATCAACTTGTTTAATGGTATACAAATACGTGTAAAATTATGTAAACCAGCTGTATGAATACAAAGTTCACTTCACAAAAATTAATTTCATTTCAAAAGCCATTCTCTAACAACACAAGAATGATAATGCAAAAATATTTATGGAAGTGTCCGAAACAGTTGTGGCAAATAAATAGTGGTAATGCAAAAATATTATTTTATTTTCCCTTTAAAAAAAACTAATTAAAATGTAAAATGGACAAAATTGTAATTATAAAATTTTATTAAGAGTATTTATATACTTTTATATGTTTGTCTTAGAAAAACCTCAATTTTGGAAACCATAAAAATAGACATATAGAAGACTATAGAGAGTTCCAAAAAAGATCATTATATTGACAATAAATCCAGTCTAGCAATATATATACATATGTTTCTTTCTAAATTGATAGGTGAATCGACTAATACTGAAGTGAGATGTGTAGATTATGTCTTATATATTGTCTTATATTAATGATGGTAAATAAAAACATTAATAAAACAATAATGGTTCAAAAATTTTAGTGTAAATTACACTAATTATTGATGGGGGGAGTGTAATCTTTTAAACAAAAAAATGGTAGTAAATGTAATTAAGTTAAACTCCAAAATTTATTGATATAATTTGCTCTTAATTAAATAAATACACATTAGCTAGGATAAATAGTTCATGAATTTACATATAAAATTTGAATATGAAATGACTCTTATGTTTTGTTTTGTATATTTAAGCAACATCCCTTTATAATTATTGATGCATTTTTTATAACGGACTAAAAATAACAAATAAATATTGATTCTTATACTATTTGGACATGGATCCATAATTTTACCATATGTTTATTGAAAATCTTATGTGGAATAAAACAAAATTGTATCATTTATTCTTTATGACCATCGTCATTAACATATATATTTGTTTGTAAAATAAGTTAGAGTTCATAAGTACTCAAACTCAAGGTCAATCTCAATATACTTTATTTTATCTCTAACACTTAAATTAGTTGTTGCTAACAATATAAGACTAGAATCAATAACTGATTTAAATGAAATAATAATGTATGAATCATAATTTTATTATCGTTATTTGAAGTTATTGGATATGACTAAAGATATGGTAAACAATTCGAGATCAAATAAAAAATTCATATTATATATAAAAACTAATAATGTTATAAATATGTGGAAATTATGCATTTTAATATTAAAATGTTATTACTAAAAAATAATAAAATATTTAAACTTATCTTATTATTTAAATATTTGTTATTTGGTAGGATTAATATGTTATGAAAATATTTAAAGGAATCCTAAAGGGTGAGAGTTTATTGTTTGGTCCAACAAAATTTAGATTTTAGTTTTTCCATTAAGTTGTAAAAAATTACCATTGTTATACTTAATAACATAGTATGTATTAAAACTTATCTCATCATCATTCCCTAGATAATGAATGACACATAATACAAAGGAAAATAAAAACATAATAATTTATAAGAACTCATTTTGGTTCATCACAAAATTCATCAATAATTATAAAAAGAATGTTGCTTAAATACACAAAAGAGAAAATTAATTCATAGGAAATTCTATATGCAAATTTACAAATGATCATTTTATTCTAGATAATATATAATTAATTAAGAGTAAATTACATCAATCACCATTTTCTTGTTTAAAATATTATGCTTATCTCCTCTATAGGGGTAATTAGTGTAATTTATCTCCCTTGCAAGGATATTCAATATAATTTATCACAATTGTAGGAGTAGTTAGTGTAATTTATCTCCACCATATGAGTAGTCAGTGTAGTATATATATAAATTAAGAGTATTTTGTGTTGGGGCAAAAAATAAGGACGATTTACGTAATTTCACTAAAACTCATGAGTATTATTATAATTTACTCAAAATATTAATTAACATAATATATTTTAATCGGGAGAGAGTGTTACTTGTTATTCACATTCCTCATTATTGCAGTGAAAGTTTGGCAAAATAAAAATTTAAGATCATAATTTGTTTGTAGGTACTTTTATCACGAGTGCTTGAAGAGTACTGTCTGATGAAAATGTGATGAGTAAGATAATATTATAAAAACCAAGTATAATGCAAACTTATTAATCAAATGCCCTTATGTTACTAATTAAAATTTCCCTTTGGTTACAAGAAGGGTGGATAAAAAATTTGGCATGCCAATTACACTACCCTAATATAAAAGAAAGTTTTGAATAGAGAGTGATTTTTATAGTAGGAAAGAATGCTCCTCGATCGAGATAATATTATTTTTATGGGATAGAGTTTATATCAATATTATGAAATCTGGGTCAGACATTAAACTAGCGAAGATCTCATGTTAAGTTTAATTGGTTAAACTATTTGGCCAGATCATGTTATTTCATATATAATTAATAATTATTTATAAATATATAACTAAAAATTAGCTATAAGTATATAATTATATATAAATGAAAAAAATTATTTGGTTAATAATTATATTGAAATCTATATCTTTTGGATCAAAGTAAAATAAAATATTAGAATAATGTTACATTTTCTAAAATTTTAAGTGCATCATCTGATTCATTTTTCGAGTTATTTTGGTTTAATATGGTCGGATCGAAATTTCCACGACTTAAAATGGTCCAAATAGGAGTTAAGATTGTAAATCAAAATTGTTTTCAAGTCCGGTCATTAATCAGATTGATCGGACCGCTAATACAATCCTCACAACATTGGTTTGTATAGCATATTAAACATGGTTTGCTGGCTCAATAAATGCAGAAAATAAATATACATAAGAAGAGAAGACGTTGAGACGAAAGAAGAGTTATGAAATTTTGAACCATATAGATGGATTTGGTGAACACAAAATTCCACTCCAAAAATCTAAATATTTATTGTGCTATACATTTGTATGAACAACATCCAACAAAAATTGTAATGACAGATCATAAGGGACTACCTAGACATCATTCTTGCAAAAAAAAAAAAAAATTAGTATATCTACTAGATTTTATTATCATATAGATAAAAACTAATTACTTTCAAGATGTAGTTGTTCTTCCGACCCAACCAGTATCGCTTTCAGAAATCGATATTTCAACCACCTAGATATTTAATAGTACTTGGAGATTCAATGAGTCTTTATACTAATGCCTTTAATTAATTTTTGCAATTTAATTTGACATTTTGAGATAAAATTTATAAATGTTATGAAAATTAGAGAATGTTGAATTGCATGTTTCATTTTAAATCACCATCTTGGTTAAAAATTTCTATTACGTAACACTTTAGGTTGAACAATATACATGGCTATAATCCAGCAACATGGAATTTGAAAGTCATGACTTTGACTAATAAAACTGAATTGTTGTTAACCGATCTTGTTCATTTGTACTAGAGTTATATGAGTATTTTATATTGTATGTGAATTAAACTTTAGAATTATGGGGAATGCTCTAAGAGTTTTGTTATAAAATTTTGTAACACTCTATTTGCAAGTTGTATTTTGCAGGGGAAAGAAGAAAAATTAAAAGGCTTAGAGCTATGAAATTTACTTGTGAAATGACTCTAAAAGCCTTCCATTTCCCCCTCCAAAACCCAACTTGGAAACAGACCTTGAGACTCTGTTTGGGAGCGTGATTTTGGAGGGGAAGAGAATGGAATATATGCATTTAGAAAGTCTTCCTATTGTATGAGAGTTTGATGAAGGAAATGAGAAGGTTTTAGAGGATTTCTCAAACCCTATAGATCTCTCTACGTATCTATTTTGATAGTTTTCCAAATTTGGGGTTTTTTGAGACAAAATGCAAAAATACCTAAATATTTTTTAATAAAAATATATATTATTGTCCATTTCTCATTGTTAATTACATTATTAAAAAAAATAAAAAATATTATAATATTATCATTAGTTTACCTTTCATATCTAAATTTCATACTTCCAAATAAGAGAGAAAATTGTTTTCCTTTCCCCTTTTCTTCCTCTCATTTCTTGTCTTTGATTCCTCTCATTTCCTTTTCCTCCTAACTCGTAAACATAGCCCAACATATCTTCACAGACCAAGAACTACGAGATAGCCCCTTTCATTCTGGGGTGACGGCGAGATCGTACCATTCGAGCCTTTTTTTCATGATTTTCCCGGGGTCAACCCCCCTTTTTTTTAGAGTATTTAATATACTCATAATTCTGAGCTTCATGTTACTCGGCCAAAGAGACATACATGTCAGATCCGGGGCATGCCAATTCAATTGACTGGAATAACAGTTTCTCATTCGGAATATGTACAATAAAATAAGAATTTTGATCAAATCACACATCGCAGTATACTAGACCTTCTAATTCTTTGAGAGATTTATCTAAAAGATTCGCGATATCGCTTATACTACCCCAAACATCTGACTGCATTTTCCAAATGAGGAAAAGATGAAGTGGGTTATGAGTTGAATCATGGATTATGCATTGCTAGATGATGTTGACCATTTCCTTCTTTTTCTTGTCTTCCCTTTTTTACATTAAATAAAAATAATAATTAAATAGAAAAAACTCTTTATTTCTAATTATTATCCTTTGAAGAAAACAAATTAATATTAAATAAGGCATTTTCGAACTATCAAAATTTTTAATTTTTCCAATTCCATTTCATATTATGTTATCAATGCTCATATAACTTGGTATAAGAAAATGATTATAATATATGTATTGATAATATAAAGATTTATACACAATCAATATATTATCTATCATTCATTTATATTACTTTTATTTAAGAGTCAATGATAATTGAAAATGAATATATAATATACTAACTATATAAAATCTTTTACACTATTAATGCATATATATTTTTCTCTAAGAAAATATGAGATAAATGCATTCCTACTAAAGTTTGAGGCTTAGAGTAGAAGGTGCTCCGTGGGAAATTACCTTAGTGTTATGATGTTTCTCTTATTATTAATAAAATGATTTTTACTTGTAAAAAATATATTTTTATCTTCTTTTTTGTTAATATTGCATCGTTTTTGTCTTATACCTTTAGTTTTAAATTGGTAACAATTCCACTATCCAATTAACTTTATTCTGAAATGAATTTATCAATTAGGTTTTACTTCATTGTTTTATTTAGTTCCTATTACTTTTTTTTGTACATATTACTTTACATTTGAATCATCATATATATAACTTGATTAAATTTTTTTGGGATAAATTGTTTTTCATCGTGGTAAATATGACTGATTTTGTGATTATTCTTTGCAAGTTATTTCGGACTATTTTAATCCGTATAAAGTTTAGAAATTCATTATTCATCTCTCTGTGTCTCATTTGTTGATGAAGGAGGAATGTATGTTAATTTTTTTAAATTTTTTACAAGGATCAAATTAATCATAAAAAACTTAAAATGACCTATCACAAAAATCAATACCATTTACAGTTAGAAATGCTTATTTAAACATAATTTATTTATTAAACCCTATAAGCACTATTACTTATAATGATGATGAAGTTGTCGATGTAATGTGATTTAAACATAATTTACTTAAAGATGTGAAGTTCTAATTATAATTTGTGTTTTTATAAGATTTAAACTTTATAGTTTACTTTTATGTTATATATGAAGCAGCAGAAATAATCTCTAGCATTGATATTATATCAATATAAATTGAATGTTTTTGCATAGCAAACTTAACAATACTACTTTGTTACTTTGCTAGAAGTTTCATTAAAGCATATATATATATATATTAGATACTGAAACTATTTATTGTACCAAAATACACAAAACACATATAATAATACAATTATTTTAGTTTTACACACTAATAAATAGTAGGGAAAATGCATTAATAAATCTAAAATCTATGTCTCAATCAATAATTCGAGAGCTGACGGTATTAAAAGGAATAAACAATTAATAAAGTACTCAATATATAAGTTATTCTAAAAATATATATATAATTAATGTGCACTTAGCTTTTCATTTTTATCCACGCGTCCCTTACCGTTAATGCATATGTTTCATTTTTAAAAGATTATATGAGTAGAGTTACACCTACAATTCACTACTCTTTTTTTCTCAAAATTAGATGGAATGCTATTTAATGAGAAAAAGATAAGTCATTAACTAATCACCCAATTCTCTCTTTTCTAATTTATACTTTTTGATTATTTTTTATGAGGAAAATATTTTATTAATTGATAGAATAGTGTAAGGTTTTAAATATGAATTTATGTATAACAATACATTAATCTAGTAGTGTAAGGTTCCACTTGATCCCTAGATCAGCTAAAAAGTCATGCAGATAAGAATCTGCTGTCGCAAACTGTATCTCAAACCACATCCCAAAACAATGATAATGATACAAAAACGAAAAAAATAAACAATGTTTAGTCTTTTAATTGACATGACATGTTTTCATTAGTCGAATACATGATTTCGGATACAATTTAGGACAATAAATCATTGTCTGCAACCATATTCCCTGAAATAGATTAATTCTCTACTAAGTACTCAAATTATATCATAACCATAATTATGATAATATATGCCTACAATCATCCGAAAGATGAATGTTTTAGGAGTTTCTGAAACTACAACCATAATCATAATCGCTATTTAAAACTTCTATATAAACTCTTACTCCAAATGCTTTCCACTCAAACTTGTATCTAGCATTTACTATTGAAATATTGAAAAAAAGAGAGAGAAAGAAATCAAGCATGGAAGAGAATGGAGAAAGGAATAGTAGAAATGGTAGCTTCAAGTTAGGAGTGAAAGATGTAAAAATTCACACTGTGGTTGAGCTTAGTAGTGTGGACACACAAAATCTTCTTGTAGAAGAAGATAGAGAGAAAAAGAAAAAACCTTTCACAAAGAGAAAGAGTCTCTCACAAAGGGAAATGAAGTGTCTTGTTGCTATATGTGACACTCTCTTACCTTCAATTAAGGACCACTCAGTTGTTGTTGATGAATCTGTGGCTAATTTCTACCAAACTTCAGCTTCCATGGCTGGAACACCTCAGCTTGTAGGACTAGCTACCTTCAACCTTTCAACTTTTCTATTTCTCTCTCTCTCTTTCTTTCTTTTTTTTTTGCTTAATTATCGTCGGTTTGCGAGTGGAATTTTGGAGTTGAAGAAAAATAAATGGATGACTTGAAAAACATAAAATATATTTGTGAGATGATTCTAAATATCCCCATTTCTATTTCTCCTCCAAACTTGACTCACAAACAGACTCTTATGGCGTGTTTGCGAGATAAGTTTTGGAGAGAAATGAAGGAAATGCAAAGAGTTCATGTTTATCTTACAAATGTATTTCATGACTTAAGAAATATTTTTTTCTCTTCATTTCCCTCCAAAACTTCATTCTTAAACAAATTTTTAGTGTTTTAATATTAGGTATTTATGTTACCATAATTTTTTGTCATTAAAGCCAAGTAAGTCAAAAATTGTCATGTGGAGAAAATTTAGGCTTCTTTAGTGACACAAGGATGATAAGTTTTTTATGAAGAAAATTAATTTTTTTTTACAATGTTTTCTTGTATTATATACAAGAAGATTAAAACTTTTTCTAATGTTCCTTTTTTAGTTCTGCATGTTTATCTACATAAAGGTTGAAACAATAAATGCACACACTGAAGTTTTAGAAAATTCTCACAAAATGTCAAAGGTATAGTTCAGACAATTTGTATATAATTCTGGTAGAGATTGTGAAATATACTTCCTTGTGCATTAATCATTTCTCAAAAAGTAATACATTCTTATGTCAAATGCAAATTCCTTTTTTAAAGGTTTTTAAATGAAAATCTTTGGGTGATGGTTAAATTTTGTTATCATATAGTTAATTATTTCAATTTAGAACCTCATTAAAAAATTTAATATACTGGAGCTGATGGGGTTAAAATATACTTTTGCATTGCACAATTATTTCTATATTAATTAACTTTTGTTATCATATATTATTATAATATTTCTATGTGGTATTTTTTACTTCAATTTTGTAGCTTGGGATTTTAATAATGAGAAAAAATATGTATCTATTACACTATTATTGTATCATTTATCATTCATATTTTATTATCATTGATTCTAAAATAAAAATAATACAAATGAATGATAGATGATACACTACGTACTATGTATAAATATTACATTCTTTTTTGTTTGTTTGTTATATTCTATATATGTTGTAACATCTCTATGTGTGTTTAATTTGTAGATTGCAACATTGATAAGTGAGAAATTGCAACACCCAAATACATGGTTGTTGAGATTAACATTATGGCTACTATCAACATGGTTTGGAACATTGATACTATGTGGCATTTCAAGTTTCTCATTGAAGTTCCCTTTCTTTCATAGTTTCTCACAACTTTCTCTTCAAAAAAGACAACAAATTATGTTATCTTGGTCTCTTAGTTACTTTAATCTCCTTAGGATGTTCTTCAGAAGTGTCAAGCTTCTCACTCTACTTCTCTTCTTTACTCAGGTAAATAATATTGCACTCATTAATTAATTTATTAGTTTATTATTATTATTATTGGCTTTATAAGTCCCACGTTGGATATACGTGGAGGAGTGAAAAAGTTTATAAGTAGGAAAGACCCATGAAACTAATGTGTTAGGGTTTTGGTTTAAGACGTGGTATCTCACTTGTGACTATTCACTCTTCCCATACCCATATAACAATAGAACTCTCTGATGATTGGAGGCTCTTACGTCGTAGTCTGGTCCAAAATTATTATTATTATTATTATCATACTGCAACAAGAGCAGGCTTTATTTAAATGAATAATAAACATAGTAGTGTATTTAATGTCTTTTGCCATGAAATATGTTATTCCTTCTTCATGTTATTTATGATATTAATAAGTATTGCTTTCGTTTGTTTTTCTATGTTGCATGTCTTGTGATTGTACGTAACTCAATTGTTTGTTTGGACATGCTAAAGGGTGTCCAATTAATTACACTATTGATTTTTAAAGATGTGTAAGTTTAAATAAATATTTTAAAAGAGAGTTAAAAAAAAATGATATACATTGCATGATAGTTTAATATTTTCTAATAGTTGTAATTAATTGGGGTAAAGGTTGAACTTATAATTCATAACATTATAATTAATCTAATTCTTAGAATTCTAAGATTCGAAGTTCTTTAGACTTTAAAGATCTATTTACGACTTGAATTTCGAAGGATAATAAAAAAAAGTAAATGGAAAACTTTATAGTCATTCCATAGTTAGTGATGACAAAAAGCTCCGAACATGTGGGTACCAAATTCGTATGGATATGGATTACTAACGGATACCCATAAGTTTAAGAAACTTGTTCTTTAAGCTACCCACAATAGTTTAACTTGATAATGCACATTGCACAGTTTGTTAAAATAATATTGTTTTCCTTATCTTTTTATTTGACTAACAAACATGTAACTTGCAAAATGTCCAGAAAATACTCTCATATAAGGAAAAAAATTCAATTTTTAAAATGCCTAACATATACTTATCATCATTTAAGAATTTGTCATGTTATTAAACCCATTTTGAGATATTACTGAAATATAAATATCTACATGTAAATTGTCATTATCATTCATCAAGATAATAAAAAAATAAAATCGTCACTGTGGGGGACCTTGTGTACATAAATATGTATATGAATTATGATCCTTGAAAATGATATTATTACTTGCAACTTATATTAGGAGAACACTGAGTTAGGCCACTTAATTTGTTTTCTTATAAACATGTCCTTCTCAAAAATTAGCTTAGGCTACCCCCATATATTTAATATCTAACATTTCTAGGGTTAGAATAATTCTCATATCAAAATTGTAAGAACAATAAATATAAGTCTTATAACCAATTATGATTAAAAATTAATTATTGATCATATAATAACTGTGTACATATATCTTTTAATCTTGATCGTTCAAATAAAATTCAATGATACATATTAATTGTTTGTAGTGTCATATCTGTAGAAGAAATAACAAGTGTCCTATGTGGGGTCAGAAACACAGGTTTGAAGGGCCCTTTTGTTTCCTAAAAATGAAAAAATATTTAGTAGTAATAAACTCACAGTGCAGAAGTACCAGCAATGCCCACCAACATATTTACTCACCAACTGTACCTTATGGGAATTAGGAACCAGGAAGGGTCACTTTCACTTATTAAAGTCCTATACTCTTAGATAGACTCTACTAAATATTACAATGTTTTCTTATTATAACTCCCATAAAATAAAGAAATATATATATTTTTATTTAATAACAAATATTATTTTTATTTTTATTTGAGTCTCGCAATATTTAAAACAAAAATTAGAAAATAAAAATAATACAGTAAAAAAATAGAGTAAAAATATTCTTATTTTATTAATATCAACCTTAATAATAATAAGTCTGCATCCCTAACATGACCTTGTTTATATTCAAGGATGTTTGGTGTGTAAGTTCAAGGGGAAATATCATATGGTAGATGAACACACAACATTAATTTGGAATAAAATCATTTACTTTTAACAAGAATAAAGTATTTGCTTATATAAGAAGATAATTTATCTCCTTAACTCTACTCAATATTTGATATGTGTCTTATTTCCCTTTCTTCGAATTTTTTTTTTAAAAATATATTATAAAAGAAAATATAAGACATATGTCAAACACTAAGTAGAGCACTAACTATAAGTTCATATAATAATATTGTAATACTAAAAATATTACAAATTTTCTTATTCTACTCCTACATTTGTATAGACCACTCTTTCATACCTTTTAATATATGCATACAAATGTTTTTGAAATCCATACAAATGTTTTCATATGCAACTTCTTTTGAGAAATTGCTTTTGCTCATTAAAATCAAACAAACCTATAAGAAATGAGATTAAGTCAAAAGAAATTGATATAGTCATGTATGTAATAATAAAACAGACATATATATGTATGCAAAAACATGTGCACTCTTATTTTCTTGCTAAAAAACAACATATGCTGCTACAAAATGTTTTAACACATCAAATTCATATGTTTTTTTTTAGTTTTTTAGAACCATGTATTGATCATGCTACTTCTCTTCATTTTCAGCTAGATGAAGCACAAAACAACCCATCATGGAGTGCAATTGGATATAGTGGACCTGATCCACAGTTCAAAGCACAATTGATGAACAATGATAATGATGATTATGCTGAAGAGATTATAGGTCCTCTTAACAAAGGCATTGTCCATCTGAATAACCCACCAAACATCATTGCAGACACACTAAGAAAATTTGGATTCCATGCATCTTTCACAACAAGAAAGCCTAAAGTTTCTTATAACTTGTCATATCCTTCTCTAGTTATCAAATGTGATGCTGTTGTTGTTGGTTCTGGCTCAGGAGGTGGTGTTGTGGCTGGTGTTCTAGCAAAAGCTGGTTACAAAGTACTTGTCTTAGAGAAAGGAAACTATTCTGCTAGGAACAATCTTTCACTTCTTGAAGGACCAACTTTGGATCAAATGTACCTCTCAAATGGGTTTCTTTCAACCGAAGATATGTCGGTATTATTGCTTGCAGGATCCACAGTTGGTGGAGGTTCTGCAATAAACTGGTCTGCATGTATTAAAACCCCTAAGCATGTTTGCAAAGAATGGTGTGGTAGGTATGAGTTAGAGTTATTTGAGAGTGAGTTATATGAAGAAGCTATGAATGTTGTGTGTGAGAAAATGGGTGTGCAATGTGAGATTGAAGAGGAAGGATTCAACAATGAAATATTGAGAAAAGGGTGTCAAGAAATGGGGTATCCTGTTAGTAACATTCCGAGGAATGCTCCGAAAGATCATTACTGTGGTTGGTGTTGCTTGGGTTGTAAAGATGGGAAGAAAAAAGGTACATCAGAGACATGGCTTGTGGACTTAGTGAAATCAGGTAATGGTGCAATTCTAACTAGTTGTGAGGCTATTCAAGTTTTGCATAAGAGAAAGAAAGGGAGTGATAGAAAAATAGCAAGTGGAGTGAGTTTCGCAATTGAATACAAAGGGACTAAAGAGATTTGTGTTGTGGAGTCTAAGGTCACAATTGTAGCTTGTGGAGCACTTAGTACTCCATCATTGCTTAAAAGAAGTGGTTTGAGGAATGAAAACATAGGGAGATACTTGCATCTTCATCCTACAACAATGGCTTGGGGCTACTTCCCGGACTCGCCTTCAGCCGAGCTATGGCCGGAGAAAGATAAAAAGAGCTATGAAGGAGGGATAATGACAGCAATGTCTACAGTTGTTGCAGATTTTGAGAAATCTGGATATGGTGCAGTGATCCAAACGCCTGCGTTGCATCCGGGTATGTTCTCGGTTCTAATGCCATGGACTTCAGGACTGGATATAAAAGATCGAATGCGCAAGTATTCTAGAACAGCTCATGTATTTGCACTAGCAAGGGATCAAGGATCAGGAATTGTGAACTCGCCTAACAGTATAAGTTATCAGATGAACGACGTCGACAAAGAGAATTTAAAGAAAGGAATTGAGAAGGTACTGAGAATTCTTGCAGCTGCAGGAGCCGAAGAAATCGGCACACATCATAACAAGGGAAGGAGGTTAAATGTGAAACAAGTAAGCTATAATGAATTTGAGAAATTTGTGCAAGAAGAAAGTTCGAGACCTTTAACAGACATTTCGACGCCGTTATGCTCAGCGCATCAGATGGGAAGCTGTAGGATGGGTAGCAATCCAAAGGAATCAGTCGTGAACCAGATCGGAGAGACATGGGAAGTTGAGGGCCTATTTCTTGCAGACACAAGTGTATTCCCTACAGCTTTGGGTGTGAATCCAATGGTCACTGTTCAGGCCATTGCTTATTGCACTGCTCAATCTGTTCTTCAGGTTCTTAGAAGGAAAAGAACTTGGTGAGGATAATGAAATTACTATGTTGTTTAACTTATAATAATTGTAAGAATGAATGTTCAATAGTTTAAAGGGTAATGGAAATGTGATCAATTGGTATATGTTTCACAAATATATATCAGATGTTATATAAGGACTAATAGTATACACAAATTGGTGAAAAAATGTATCAACATTCGGAACAGATTCCGGAAACTTTCGAAGAAACTAGTAACAACTTTATCCGTTTTGTTAGTTACAGACAAGCCTAATGTTTCCTTTTAAATCTTGTTAAAAACATGGAATAATTTTTCATTATGTGCAGAAAACCAAAACTTTGAACAATATGTATCAGTATATGAAATGAATACAATTTTTTTAGCTTCCTCTTGTTGGTTAAGAATTAGAACACCAGAAATAAATATGATATGAAAGATGCTTTAGTATCCGAAAGTGGGCGGTCGCGGATCGAGATTACCTACCGTTGTGGCAAGAGCAGCAGCCTGCCTTCTCTTCCTTCTGGGCCAAGGCTGAGATTAGGAACATAGCAGCTGGGAAGAAGCAGGGCTAAGAAGGGAAACGCAGCAGCCGAATCTTAACCCACATTCACCAATCGCGATCTCCACCCGACGCAGCCGTTGTCGAATGAATTAGAAGATTCCGTAACTGGCAGTGAATAACAACCTTCAATGGTTCTCAATACACAGATTAACAAGTGCACTAGTGCAGCAAGCATTAGACCAAGGATGTCAAAGCACATTGTTTGAATCTGAAACATTTATAAAAATCTCAAGATATAATCGAAGAAACATAAGATGGCCCAGCGCACGAGGCTCTAACCTAATGGAGTCTAGAGATGAGAGATGTATGCAGCCTTACCCCACAAGCAGAGTGTCTGTTTTCGGGATAATCCAAGAAACATAATGTGGAAAAAGTGCATGCTAAGAAAACAATGACTAATCTGCATTGTCAAATATTGTAAAACTTTGATCAAAAGCTGATTGCTTAAACAGAGTGATAACGTTAACAAAATTAATTTGATAGAAGATAATATCAAAGTTTATAGGCAAAAGAAAGTTATAGTAAACAGAATTACAGAGGAAGATATGGAATATCTCTTCTCTCTTTGTTTGATGAGGTTCTTCATAAGACATAAGCAAAAATTGCCCTTTTCCTCCAACTCAACATAATTTGCCTTCCTTTCCGAGTTAGGACACTCGTATTGGAAGTGTCCCGACTTATGACAATTGAAACACTTAATAATTGTTTTGTTTAGAGATTGTTTACCTCTACCTCTACCTCTGCCTCTGCCATGTCCTCCTCTAAACACGCCTCAACGCCTTCCTCTATCTTCTCGAGCCACTTTCGACATATGTTCCTCCTTCTAGTATTCCTGCATTCTTTGTTCATGACTCAACAAACTCCTATGCAACTCATCAATACTCGAAGTACTTAGATCATTTGACTTTTATATTATTGGTCAATGATCTAAGTATCTTATTAACCACTGTACTACTATGCTTCATTATATCGTTAGAATTCAATAAACTGAGGCTTTTTATAACCTTTTTAAAACTAAAACAAAAATGACAAAATCACGTTTTAACATGATTTTAACAAATAGAAAATAGAGTTTATTCTGTATGATTTTTTTAATACAATCAATTTATTATTCATCATTTAGTTGTGTTATTTTGTTTATGACCCAAAAATAACTAATAAAATGAATGTTATATAATATATTTTTTGGTACTATCAATGATATTTCATCATGATAAGAAATTAATCTATTTCGATGTGTGTGGTTATGTCTGTCTAAGAAGTGTTACTTCTAGAGACCAAACTTTGACCATTTATTCTTTTTGAGGATCTAATAGAATCTTACCCGATTAGATCAATATCTTATTAGTAAATGTTATATGATAGGTTGAAAATATAAAAAACTATACCATAATATAAATATTAAATGGTAGGGAATAAGAAAATAAATATATTAATAGATGACAATTGAAGAAGAAAATGATACATGGTGAAGAATGTAATATTATTATTTTGTGACTCTCCGCACTTCTAAGGTTAGTTTGGGAGTTGATTTTCTATGGAAAAGAAGAGAAATGGAAGAGTTAAAAATCATCTCATACAATATAGTTTATGGCTCTCAAGCTTTCCATTTTACGACCACCAAAAGAAGATAAGAACATGTGCATGGATTGGATCCACAATCATATTTCATCTTTGGATTTATGAAGGAGATTGAGGCTTTGAATCTTTCTTCCTCTTATTGCTTGCGTTAAAAGGTAAACTTTCATCTTTTCTTTTGTTTCTGGAATTTCAATGCTCGCTCTTCATGCTTCTTATAAATTTCTGCATGTATTCATTTAATCCCTAGAAAAGTAAAAATTCAAACATCAAAGAAGCAAGTATCGTATTCTGCATGCACACTATACTTTGTTTTACGGTTCAATTTCATAAGTTTGAATGATGTACCGAAGATTAATCTTAATTCTCATACCATAATTTTACAGAAGTGAATATGATTTAATTTTTATGATTTTAATTTATTGTTTGTATGACTATGGGAAAAAAAGGAAAGTTAATTTATCTGTAATGCAAAACTTGTGAAAAGGAAACTTAATTTATCTGGAAGAGAAGTGAATATGAGTTAATTTTTGCTTTTTCGCTTTTCTATAATGGCTTCCGATAATGAAAGTTCGACTTTGGGGGTTAGCGATAGCATTAATGTCTTGATGGCTCTACCATCCGGCATCTTTGGTCTACCCTGTGACTTTTGAGCAAAGGTAGACCAGAGATGTCGGATGGATTTTTGCCCGAAAGATCGCGAAGTTGACCTATCACCAAGAGGAGACAATTAATCCTCTCCTCTTGTGAAGATGACAATGAGAATGTGACTCAAAACCACGCATTTGTGTTTGTTTAATCTACATGAAAATCATAAATTGATTCTATAGGCCTTATTAACTACTACCACTTCTTTTAGTTTAAACTCTTGGCTAAAAGTTTTCTTTTGCAAAGGTTGTTATAGACTCTTGTAATTCCTTCACTCTGAAAATCATAGGAAGAGAGCTTCTCTGTCTGTACATACCTTGCTAAATGATTTGTATAGTGTATATAGGGGTGGAAACAGACCAGGTCAGGCCAGACTTTGCCTTAAAAAGGCCCAGCCTTTATAGCATATAGGAGTCTGGGCCTGGCATGTTAGTCTGTAAAAAAAAATTCAAAGCCTGAGTCTGACCTGTTTAAAAGCCTGGCTTGTTAGTCTGTTTAAAGGCCTATTATACTATATGGTCATGAAATAGGCTAATATGTCTACATTTAAATGGACTTATAGGCCTACTTTTAGTTAGGTCCATCGAATTCTAATAATTAAATTATATTTTTGTATACATTTTTATATTAATATTATATATATAATAATATTATTTATATTAAAATAGTATAAATTCAACATTCATATATAATATAACTAAATAGGTCGGTCTATTAGGCTTAATAGGTCTTTTAAGTGGCCTAAAGCCTGACTTATTAAGCTAAATAGGCATTTTAGAAAGTCTGAGCCTGACCTGTTAATGAAAATAGTCTGACCTGACCTAGCCTGTTATAGGCCAAGTAATAGGCCCCTGATAGGCGGTCTGGCCTATTTCCACCCTTAAGTGTATAGTGTTTCTTGAAAGCTTTATTACGTACAAACTTAATAGAGTGAATTGTGAATTACTTGGATCTTTTTCTATGAATCTGAATTTAACTTTATAAGGTAGATTATATGTGAAAGTTAATTTAACGGAGTGAGTTGGTGCTACTTGTGCAGTAGTACAGTGCAAATGGTGATGTGCACTGGATTTGAAGTATGCTTTAATTATGACATGATCTCATTACCATGCTGTAATTGGAGGTATGTGATATCTGAGAACTAGGTTTGATTTTAGTATTTTCTTTATGCCTTTCTCTTATTACTTGTAAGCATGTTTTGTTACATTACAACTTACTAAGCATAAACTATTTATATCAGTATTGGTTTAAGTAGTTCTTTATATCACTAGGTAGTATTGATTTTTTTCAGCTAAGTCAATCTTTCTCCTTAAGTGTTTCCATATCTCAATTCTAAATTTTCTCAATTCTAGATTTGTTGGTAGATACAAATTCACGTTAGTCATCTCTACACTCTTAACCCTATATTCTATGGTTATAGGGGAAGGGACATTCATGGTGCAACCCAAAACAAATATGTAAAATATAATAACTCTAAATTCTGAGATATATGTGTCACAAGTGCATTAGAAGGGCCCATACTTAATGAGGGGCCCAATTCTTTTATCTATTTGTAATTACTATATTATCATAGTTGACGTAGAATTAAAATCAACATCTATGAATAAAACATAAAATCACTCAAAACTCATTAAGAATGTGATAAAAAATAAAAAAACAATATATTAGATCAAGTATCAATAAGTAACAATAATATATGACCAAAAAAAGGAAAATATGTCATATCCTTATTATTTGCATAAGACCTTTTTTGTTGAACATTAGTGTAAATTATTTTAATTATTATTTTGTATATATGATGAATACTCATTTTTGCCCTTGTGATTTGCTTTAAATTCTCATTTTTATTTAATTTAATGTACAAATTTTATTTTTTTATGATAGATAATATTTTTTTTTATAAATACTAGTGTTTTGGCATGGTTAGTAGTAAATACTAGTGTTTTGGCATGGTATGTAGTAATTGTCAACATACATTATTTTCAATTATAAATTTATACTTTTAAGAAATAAAATTATATGAGCTAAAATTATAAAAAAAAAATTAATAGTAATTTAAATTTAGAGAGATAATAGGATGTAAGTTTAAAATATAAATACAAAATGTTAGATAGATAATATTGTGTGAAATGTATTCAGACAGATATGAATAAGTGAATAAATACAAGACTTGGTAGTGGTAAAGTTGGAATAATTGAATTACCTAGTACAATTACTATTTCGTCGATTTTTTTTTCAATGCAGTAAATAAAATTTAAAATGAATAGGAAAAAAGGCAAAAAATTATCTATAGAAGATTTCAGTCATTCAAATAAAATTAAGACAATTTAAATAATATTTTTTATTTTTTATTTATACAAAAAGATGGAATATTAACGAATTGACTCATCAATACGTTAACATTAAATAGACCATTTTTTTAGAATATAAGATCTATATTTTCCTTTTCGTATCTTGATGAGAAGATGTTCCCGCTACTTCAATATAAAATTTTAACAAGCAATAAACCGAATGGAAATAATAATAGATCAAGTATTAAACATGGAACAATACAAATTAATTAATAGAATTTTTTATTCGATGGAAAAAATAAAATTGAATCTACACATATTTTTGTTTCAAAGAAAAGGATAAAAAACACACAAAAAAATTATAAAAAAGATTTAAAAAAATGTATCTAATAATTAACATCTTCATGCCCTCAAAGCATACAAATGGGGATCACCTATCCCTATTTTTTTCCTATTTTTCTGTCTCGGTCCAATAAAAAATTGACACTTCATTAAAAAAAATTTAAAAATTTAAAGTAACATATGTGCATTACTTGGAAAAACTCTATTGGCTTGGGACATAGGGACACACTGATTTTAGGACAATTGATCACTTTAAACATGATTTAATAGCAAATATAGTTTGGCATCAACTCTAAAGGACCATATATCGAGTTGTTGATTTATTTGAAACTCGTTATCATTCACCATATTATGCCAATTTGTCACTAGATTATAGATTACTCCCTTCATATCATCATCCTCGGGGTTCTTCTTCATCTCCCATTTCTTGAATGTAATCTTGTATTCTCTAAGATATGGATCAATCACAGTTATTTCCATGCCAACAAGTCCTCTTCTTGAGTCCTCTTTTCTTTCGTTTAATTTTTCATGCTCATCTTCAGTAAGAAACTCACATTCAATCTTACTTTTTGGCATGGAAAGACGATTATTATTTTTCGACAAATCTGACGAGCAAAGCTTCTTGTGCATCAGAAATTTGACATCACTTCCATTTAGCTCTCTAATCCGCTCCATGAATATATCAGGCAACTGCGGTGGTTGTGGTGGTGGTGGTGGTGATGGTGATGGTGATGGCAATGGGGATGGCGATGGCAATGGTGATGGCGATGGTGATGGCGATGGCAATGGCGATGGTGGCGCAATAGGTGCAATTGGGAGAGTCATTGTTCTCGACTTCTTATTCCTTTCTTCGCAAGTCTCTTCTTCAGAAATTTGTTGAGTTTGATATCTGCAACTCCTTTTTCTGGTTGTAGGTTTTGGAACCAAACATGTTTGATCAATCTCCATATTGGAAAAGGATTGAAGTTGTGACAATTGTTCTTGAGTGTAAAAGTGAGGAGCTAGAATGGAAACAATAACATTCAAGTGATTTAGCTTTATAGGTACCGAAGAAATACTCTCACATAACCCATCTTTCATTTTTGCTAACAAATCCTTAATCTCTTTCATTCGTTCACTCATCTTCAGAATTATGGAACTAACAACTCTTACTTCAGAATTATGTGACAAGTCAACAGGAACTGGTTACTATATATAGGTTGTAAATTAGATTAGATTTGATTAGATGTGGAGTAAATAGATTCAATTTGATTTGATTGTTAAATAGATACAATATGGATATTTAATAATATTTTCAAGTAAGATAAGATGATTCTTTTTTATGGTAGATTTAATTTAGTAAATAATTTAAAACCTATCAACGTTGTGAAGATAATTTAATTAGATAAATAATGATATAAATTATATTTTACCGTTTTAATGCATTATTCTTTTTGGAGAGCAGATTAAAAATTAAATTAATATAATGACAATGTACTTCAATTTACAATATTACGTTCGTTAGTTTTTGTTACATCTTAATTAGTTTCTATGAAGCTCAAATATAGAAGCGGAAGCTACTTACAATACTAGTAAGATTAATTCACATGATTGATTCAATAATATATGTGATATAAATATTTTTATACAATTTTTTATGCGTTTTTCAAATATTAAGATAATAAAAATATTATCATAAAAGAGAAAGAAGATAGTTTAGTTATTTAGTTATGTAAGATTATGTAGATTAGGTGTCATATATGGAGAAAGTTGTTTTTGAAGATATATCCACTCTTCCAATAAATGGAGTTACATTTATGATAAAAAGTGATAAACAAATCCATTTAACATGAATATTTAAAGATTAACTTTAAAAATGGAGTTAAGTCAGATATTTTAAGGATTAACTTCTTTCAGAAAATAAATCTTTATGGATTATGCTATGAAATTAAATTTTAAAAGGAAATTTTCAAATGATATTTGGTTGTTTAAGGATTAACTTGTTCCACAAAATAATCCCACAAATGAAACTACAATTTATTGGAACAAACTAAAATTTTGATTGAATAAATTAAATCTTTTATTCTCTAATTATGTAACAAATAGGTTTCATAAAAATATTTAACATGAATGTTGTCCTCTACAAGTTGACATTAATCCGTTGATACGATTTTATTGTTAAATAGATTTCATAAAAAATATAGATATTTAAAATTTTCAAGTAAGATAGGATGATATTTTGTTAAGTAAACTTAATTTAATAAATAATTTATAATTTTGTCAATGTTGTAAAGATAATTTCACAAGATAAATAATAATATAAAAAATTGAGGTAGATATCAGGATACATTTCACTTTTGGTTGCATAACCCACTCGTTTGGTTTATTTTCTGATCTTTTTTCACTTTAAAAAGGACCATTGTTTTAAAAAAATTATATCAATCAATATCTGATTCCAACTTATTAGTAGGGGTATAGGAGATGAAAAATAAGATATAATAAATAAGTTATTATTTTAACATTATTACGAAAAAATTATTTAGTAAAAACTATTTAATCTAACATAACATTACATCATACATATGACTGTTTAACAACAAATATCACTGTTAAAAAAATAACAATTACATTTACAAATTAACAAAATATTACAATTATAAACTAATAATATAACACTACACTTATAATTATAGTGTTATATATAACACAGGTATATATATATAAATATATATATATATACAAGTCACATACACTTATATAAGTGTATATATATACACTTTTATTTGCTTATATATATATATATATAAATAAGACACATACAAGTGAAAACCATTATCAATTCCATCCTATTCCACGAGGAATGAGGAAGATGTAGCTGATGCGCTGTCTTGGGTAAGTTCCTTCTTAAATTCATACTCATGTTAAATTGTTACTCATTGTTCTTGTTGTTTTTGTGGTACTGCCGGTATCTCACCTTTGGTTTCAGGTAAGAAACTAATCTCTTTTAGTGTGCGTATACAATCTGACATATATGGAAGTGTATTACATACAATGTTATTACTACCATAACCGATAGTGATTTAGTAGTATAGTTGTTCAACCAGTACTAACATATATTGAGTTTCATCCCTAAATAGTCTCCTCAAGAGTCAAACTCTATTTCCTCCTCATACTCTCAAACAACAACCAACATTGACCTTGACTCATCTTTCCATAATATTAGTCTTGATTCTTCTTCTTCTCACCTATTGCTCTGATTTGCACAAATTTGGTCGTTTCACTTGTTTTCATCAAAACCGGTCAGCTTCTCACTGTTCTTGCCATTACGAGTGCATGTCTGGTCTAACTATCATCCCATACCGGAATGAAGTTTGATTCGTCAGTTTTCTTGATCGATCGGCCAGTCCGCTACGATTTTTGTAACATTTATTACATATATGCTTAGATATCAACAATACCCCTATAGATTATGCTCTCATCTATTGGATGGGGATACTCTGGAAACTAGAGAAATACAAATAATTGGTGAAACCTCTGCAATGGATACTCTGGAAACTTCTTGAAAATATTCTTCATCTCTCTTGGTTCTTCTCTCTTTACCTTTGTAAGTTTTTTTTAAAACTCAAACGGTGAAGTCAAAAGTTGAATTAAGGTGTTTCTATAGCTTTCAATTCTTGTCAATTGTGTCATTCATTTTTTCAAAAAGGTGAGTCTTCTGATTTTACCTTTATCTATTTTTTGTGGCTACTTTCTTTGTTGCTCTCTCGTTTTGAGAGTCAAACAAAGGACTGTGAGGGGAAAGTATGTGGGGGGAAAGTATCTGCTTGCGAAGTGAACACATAAACTATAGACGTTGTCATTTTATCCTACATATAATAAAGAGTAGATATAGTCATGATAACCTACATGTTTAATGAACTATTCATGTGGAACTCTAGTAAAGGTTTATTTGAAAATAAAATGTATGCCATAAACATATGAGGAAAAAAGTGCATTGAAATATAAAATTAGGAAAGGACCCACATCACTTAAGCATGTGTACCGAAAGGGAAATAGGTGGCCCACATAAAACTGCAATTCAATGCAGAAAAATATGTTTGTGAATTTGATTCGTATGTTATTTTACAAACTCAAATTCGTACTATTTAGCTTTTTCCTAATTTTATACTTACACACATGCTTTTTTCTTCTCACTTAACACTTTGGGAAAAAACGATGTTATGTTTATGGTATACATTTGATATTGAAATAAACCTTTACCATCGTGATATGGATCACATCTCCACGTGAATTGTTCATTAGATACGTAGGTTACCTTGACAAGGTGTAGTTTTCATTACACATAGGGTTACGATGACAATGTGCATTTTGTATGTTCATTTCACAATAAAAAACTTTTCCCTCAAGGCCATTTTATTAGCTCTCAAAATCAGAGTGACAAAGAAATGGGACATAACAAAAGAGAAAAATAAAATAAAATCAGATGACACAACTTTGGAAAATTAATGACACGATTGAAGAGAATTAAAAATTAGAGACAATTTAATTCAACTTTTGAGAGAGTGTGGTTACTATTAATTTATAAGTGGAAGTTATGTTCGAACATCATTTTAGGTTATCGATTCAATTAAATTATATTAGATATGTTATATAGATATTTAAAATTTTATCATAAAAGAAGATATTATATAACTTATTT
Source organism: Lupinus angustifolius (assembly GCF_001865875.1). Classification (NCBI taxonomy): domain Eukaryota; kingdom Viridiplantae; phylum Streptophyta; class Magnoliopsida; order Fabales; family Fabaceae; genus Lupinus; species Lupinus angustifolius. The sequence continues at coordinate 22,464,743 of NC_032014.1, forward strand.
TTTTAATCAAAAATGGAAACTGGTTTGTTATTTTTAATTGATAAAGATTTACAATTATGGTGAATCAACTATGAACAATACTTTTGTACACAAAACAGACTTTTGCACCATCTCCATCCTAACAAGAACAATACCATTAGTGATTTTTTGCCTTTTCCCTTTCTATATTGCCTTCCAATAATGAGAGTTCGACTTCTCGGTTAACGACAACATTAATGTCTTGATGGCTCTACCATCCGACATCTCTGATCTACCTTGTTGCTTTTGAGCAAAGATAGACCGAAGATGACGGATGGATTTTGCCTGATAAAGGTGTTGCTCGCGAAGTTGACCTATCATGAAGATGAGACAATTAATCCTCTCCTCTTCCAAAGATGATGATGAGAATGTAACTCAAAACCACACATTTGTGTTTGTTTAATCTACCTAAGTTCATTTTCTTTTTATAATTTGTCATATAGTCATTTAAGATAAAAATATGTATGCAACAATTATAAGTTTGATATATTGTTATTATATCATTTACTATTCATTTTTAATTATGATTAAATTTTCAACAAAAAAAAGTAATACAAATAAATGATATATAATATACTGATTGTATATAAATTTGTATAGAGTGACTGTATATTACACTAATCATTTAAATGTTATCACTAGTAATATAAATCCATATATCATGAATCTTTAAGGATTAACTTTAAAAAATGAGTGAACGGGGATTTTTTAAGAAATAACTTGTTCCATAAAAGAAATCTTTAATGATTATTCAATGAATTTAACTTTGAAAGGAAACCTTCAAATACTATTTGATTGTTTAAGGATTAACTTGTTCCACAAAATAAACCCAAGACTATTTATGCTTTATTTGTTATCAAGAAACAAATTTATTGGATTGAACTAAAACATTGATTGATCAAATGAAATCTTTTATTCTCTCTTTTGAGTGAACATCTCCATTGATAAACATTTGAATTTTCAAAAAATAGATTTCATAAAAAAATATAACAAGAACCTTGTCCTCTACAAGGTTTCATTAATATGTTAAATTAATTTGATTGTTAATACTTGTGCTGATAAATTGGTCGAACTTTGTTATAGATTCTAGGTCAAACTCTTCCTGGAATCAAGTTCCAAACTTCATTATTTTGTATAATAGAAATAGATTAGGTCTTCCTAGCTATAGGTTCAACAACTTGTAATCTCTTCTCCTTTATTTTGTATGGTCCAGTTTATTACTACAATTTAAGTGCAATTGCACTTTTATTAAAAAAAAGTTAAATAGATTTCATAAGAATATATATATTTAAAATTTTCAACTAAGATGAGATTAATCTGTGATAAGTAGATGTAATTAAATAAATTATTTAAAATTTATCAACGTTATGAAGATAATTTAACAAGATATGTAATAATATAAAAATTTCGGCAAGAAGTGAGAATTATTCCACTCTTGGTTGGGTTAGTCCACTAGCTTGGGTTCTTTTTTTGATTTATTTTCTCTTTAAAGACTATCTTTTTTAAATTTTATATCAATTAAATCTTATTAGTAGGGGACATCAGATAAAAAAATAAGATATAATAAATAAGGATATAATTAACTGTAGCATTAATTTTTTTGGAATAAAATGAAAATGTTAAAATTTTAAAAGTTTTGGAATGTATGAAATATCTTGGAATACCTTAACATTTAAGATTATGATAAAATATAATTAAATACAAACTAAAAATATTAAGATTTCATAGAAAATGATTACTATTATTTTATAAGTGGAAGCCACAATACACTATAGTAAGATCATTTTATATTATTGGTTGAATTATATCATATTAGACATGTTATGTAGATATTTTTATGAGATTATATTGATATGTTTGTGAAATATTAAAATATTTCAATTTTTTATTCATAAAAGAAAAGAAGATTATTTAATTATGAGAATAAAACATAACTTATTTTCTTAAAACATTATTTTGCTATTTTCTAAACAAAAAAAAAGTAAAAAAATTGGTAAAATATTACAATTAAGGTCGACAAATAATCTAGTGGTTCAGGAGCAATTGAGTTCAAACAATAGACTTAACAAAAATCCAAATTAAAAACACAATATTAACAATGGGACTGAAGATTTTTTTAAGAAGTTAAACTTTATCCTTTTAAGACTTATTAAATTTGACAAATGAATTGGCTACTTGGACATTGCCAAAAAAACGTGTTTTTTCTTATTTTTGCCCCCTCCAAAACTTTATGGAATTTTGAAAAATAAATTTGTAGCGTTTAAAACTAATTTTTATAAAAGTTCAACTAGCTTTTCAAAAATCATGTCAATTTTAACTTTTTACACTTTTTCTACATTAATTGCATTACACTGATAATCATAGAGAAAAAGATGTATGTATTGACAGTGTATGAGTTTTATACACTGTCATTGTATCATCACCATTGATTTTTTATTATTGTTATTTTTTCAGAAAAAAGTAATCCAAATGAACGGTGAATGATGAAATGCATGTGTATAAATCTTTATACTGTCAGTGTATACATTTTACACTCATAATCATATTAATAATTATATATTAGTCATACATAACTAAAATGGATAATTATAAAGTATAAATTATAGGAATAATTACTAATATACCAAATTATTTATATAATTAAATAAATAATTATAATATTACTATCAAATTGCTAATAATTAATGACCAAAAAATTGCTAATAATTATTAAATTATTTTAATACAAAATCATTAGTAATTTTTATCATATTCCTTTATAGGGTTGACAATGGTCATGAATAGGGTGGGTAGTACACGAGCCACACTTGCTCCGTTATTGCATTTTTGGTTATTGACATGCCTTGAACTTACTTGCTAGGTTTGCTGTCTATGGGTCCTTGGGTATTGATCAGATCCATAACTATCCAAAAATTTAGAAAATATATATGTATTTGTGTGTTTGTTTATTATAATGTATATATGTTATTTTTGCAATTAAAAGAGAAAGAAAATTAGAAAACAATTTAAATTAATTATTAAATCCAACTCATTTAAGTCAAACAAACATAAAAAAAGAAAGTCATTATTTTAACATTATGACGAAAAAATTATTTATTAAAAACTATTTAATCAACTTAACATTACATCATCAAACATATGAATTAGGGTTTTACACTCATACTGATGTTAAATTGTTGTTGATTATTGTTGTTTTTTGTGGTATTGCCAGTATATCATGACTTTGAGTAAGAAATTAATTTCTTTCAGTGTGTGGATACAATCTGACATATATAAAAGTGCATTACATACAATGTTATTACTACCGTAACCGGTAGTGATTTAGTAGTATAGTTGTTCAACTAGTGTTTCACTAATTAAACCACATATCGAATATATATAATATTATTCATATACATTTATTTACTATTTAATACATTTATTGGTTGGATGGTAAGACATTTATTGTCTTAGGTTTTTCCATTATTCAGCTCATGTTTTTTTTTTATTACAACAATTAATTAATCATTTCAACAATCCATAATAATGCAATGGGTGAGGTTAAGCCCATATTGTGTGAATAGTCAAACCCAATTAAAGAAGAAAAAACCCTAATTGTATACAACCCTAGTTCACAACAACAACAAGGAGAGAGACTAAGATGAGTTTCATTCCTAAACAGTCTCCTCAAGAGTCAAACTCTATTTCCTCCTCTTACACTCAAACAACAACCACCACCGACCTTGATTCATCTTTCCATAATATTAGTCTTGGTTCTTCTTCTCACCCATTGCTCTGATTTGCACAAATATGTCTGGTTCACTATTTTTCATCAAAACTGGCTGGTTTCTCATGGTTCTTGCCATTACGAGTGCATGTCCGATCTAACTACCACCTCGTACTGGAATGGGTCTAGTTCGTCGTTTTTTATAACAATTATTACATATATGCTTAGATATAAACAATACCCCTATGGATTATGCTCTCGTCTATTGGATGGGAGGATACTCTGGAAACTAGAGAAATAAAAATAATTGGTGAAACCTCTACAATGGATACTCTGAAAACTTCTTGAAAATATTCTTCATCTCTCTTGGTTCTTCTCTTTTTACCTCTGTAAGTTCTTTTTTTAAACTCAAACGGTGAAGTCAAAAGTTGAATTATGGTGTTTCTATAGCTTTCAATTTTTTTCAATTGTGTCACTCATTTTCCAAAAAAGGCGAGTCTTCTGGTTTTACCTTTTTCTATTTTTTGTGGCTACTTTCTTTGTCGCTCTCTCATTTTGAGAGTCAAACAAATGACTCTAAGGGAAAAGTATATGCTTGCGAAGTGAACACATAAACTATAGTCGTTGTCATTTTATCCTACATGTAATGAAAAGTAGATATAGTCATGATAACCTACATGTTTAATGAACTATTCATGTGGACGCGTGATAAATGTTTATTTGAAAATCAAATGTATGCCATAAACATATGAGAAAAAACAAGTGCATTGAAATATAAAATTAGGAAAAGACCCGCATCACTTAAGCATGTGTACCGAAAGCGAAATAGGTGGCCCACAGAAAACTGCAATTCAACACATAAAAAGATGTTTGAGAATTTGATTCATTTGTTATTTTACGAACTCAAATTCGTACTATTTAGCTTTTTTTACTAATTTTATACTTACACACACTCTTTTCTTCTCACTTATCCCAATGCGGAAAATAGATGTTATGTTTATGGCATACATCTGTTATTGAAATAAACCTTTACCATCGTGATATGGATCACATCTTCACATGAACTGTTCATTAGATATGTAGGTTATCTTGACATTGTGTAGTTTTCATTACACGTAGGGTTACGATGACAATGTGCATTTTGCGTGTTCATTTCTCGATAAAAAACTTTCCCTCAAGGTCATTTTATTGGTTCTCAAAATCAGAGTCACAAAGAAAGGGGCCACAACAAAAGAGAAAAATAAAATAAAATCAGATGACACAACTTTGGAAAATGAGTGACACGATTGAAAAGAATTGAAAACTATAGAGAAACTTTAACTCAACTTTTGACTCCACTGTTTGAGTTTAAAAAAGAGAAGTGGAAAATTACAAAGGTAAAAAGAGAAGAACCAAGAAAGATGAAGAACATTTTCAAGAAGTTTCACATAGTTACTAATCACCATACATAACTGGCCTAATGAAACTCATGCCTCCTATTCCTCTATTTCCCCACAACCTAGCTCCACCGATCACCATTGCACTCATTCGACTCAGAATCACGATTCTTCACCAGACAATCATTCTACGCATGATGGCTCTTCCTTTCCGGCAACCACCGTGATCAGAGGAGGAGGAGTTTGAAGTTCAGCTAGCCCTCACCATAAGTGCTTCCAATATGATCAGAGATTGAGAAGCCAACAAATTGATGCAAGAAGGAATGACTACGGTGTAGTGGATGCACTGTCTAGGCACTATTAGGTATGTTCACTACCGAGGCACGAGTTAGGGTTTTATACACTCATTGTGAATGTTAATTAGCATGAATATTTTTAAGCTTTAATTGAACTCTTCATATGGTGAATTGTACAAAGAGGCTTTTTTGGAAGTGCATTACACACTTCCTTATAAATTAGTAATATGGATTTGTGGATCACTACTTCAAGAATCATCATGTTGGTTTTATTAGTGGTGTATTTCTACCTCTTTGCTTTTCAGAAATAACGAGGTATTTCATGCTTTCTTGCAAATATTATCATATATTGAAATTCAAGATGACTATAGACACCACCATTATCTATTTTCTACTAGAGTGGGATGGTTGATACTGTCAAAATTGTGTTACAAAATGAATATAGAAGCATAATTATACTTGTTTGGATAATTTTCACTTGTTATTTATGATATGATCTCGTTATCATGCTATAGTTGGAGGTAAGTATTGATCTAATACTTCAAAGTTCAAAGTCATATAGATTGTGATATCTGATAACTCAGTTTGAATTTAAAATATATCAGACGATACGACTGTGGTGGTAGTGGTGGTGGTGATGATGGTGGTGCAATAACTCAGTTTGTTGATTGAGTTTTATTGGTATGTTTCATTTTTTGTAAGTAGTGAAAAAAGAAAGAAGTTACTTGAATCTTGTGAGAAGTGAAGAGGAACTGATTAATATATACAGGTTGTGAATTGGATTAGATTTCAAGTAACATGAAATAAGTTGATAGGATTTCATTTGATTTATTTATGAAGATAGGTTTCATAAAAAATATAGATAATTAAAATTTTCAACAAAGATAAAATGAATCTTTTATAATGTAGATTTAATTACAGAAATAATTTCAATTCATCAATGTTGTAAAGATAATTTAAAAGATAAATAATAATATAAAACATTAATGTCCAAACCAGAAATTTATTGCACCTTTTGAATTAGGGATGACAAAAAAATTATATTTATGGGTATCCGTAGAAATACTCACAATAAGTACCCGCAATAATAACTTATGAGTGATCATAAATTTTATGATACTCACCCGTTGATACCCGCAAATTTATAAATTTAGTTTTTAATTATTTTTTTATATATATTATAGTTTTTTATTATTATTTTAGGATTATATATTATATATTATATTATTATTTCATAATAAATTATATTTATTTTGACTATAATCATAAATTTATCATGTACATATTATATTATTCATGTAATAATTATTTTTACGTATTAATTATTACAAAGTATATAAATATATAATTAAAAATAAAAATTCGTTGGATACCTGCAAAATCCGACATTACCCGTGTCTGCACGCACCCGTTACCATCCCTATTTTTAATGCATCATTCTTAATGGAGAGCAGTTTAATTATGTAGTTATGTCAGATTAAATATTTCTCACTTATAATACCATGTGGTGCCATTTAAGGATTAACCTATTCCACAAAATAATGTAACAAATGAAATTTTGAAAGACTATTATATGGCTTTATTTAATTATGAAGAAAAAAATTAAACTAAAATTTATTGGATTGAATTAAAATTTTATGCGAACAAATTTAAATCTTTTATTCTCTCTTTTTAGTAAACAGCTCCATTGGTAAACATTTTGAATTTGCAAAAAAATAAATAGATTCCATAAAAAATGTAACATGAATCTTGTCCTCTACAAGGTTGCATTATTCTGTTGATTCGGTTTAATTGTTAAATAATTTCATAAAAATATAGATATTTAAAATTTTCAAGTAAGTTAAGATGAATCCTTTTTGAAGTAGATTTAATTGAATAATTTAAAATTTATCAATCTTGCATGCATAATTTAACAAGATAAATAACAATATAACAATTTTGGATAGAGGTTAGAATATGTTTCTTGCTCGGATTCTTTTCTGATTTTTTTTTTTACTTTAAAATACTTTTTTTTTGAAATTTTATATTAAACAATATCTTAATCCAACTTATTAGTAGGATTATAGGAGATGAAAAATAATAGGTAAGGATATAATTAAAAAAAAGCATTAACCGAGTCTTGAATTTCTATAACATCCACAAATTTAGAATAATATGAAAATATTAAAAGTGGAAATGAATGAAATATTAAGATTTTAGAGAATATGATTACTGTTATTTTTAAGTGGAAGCTACCTAGTGAGATCGGTTTACCTTATCCATTCAAATAGATTATAATAGATATGTTACATAGATATTTTTATTATATTATATATTTTATGTGTATGAAATATGAAGATATTTAAAATTTTATCATAGAAGAAGATAAAGAATAAAGTATAATTTATTTTCTCAAACCAATAAGACACCGACATTTATTTGTTATTTAAAAAAAAATCAAAATTGGTAAAATTGTAAAAATGTACAATTATGACCAATTAATCAATATTTGTGTTCACACAGCAGACTTTCGCGCCATCACCATTGTAACAAGACTATGCAAAAATCTTATTTTTTTTGGTAATATCAAAGATATTCCTTATCTTTTGGTAAGGAATTAATCTTTTTGGAGTGTATGGATTTTCCTCCCAACAAGTGTTGCTCACATAGAATCGAGTTTTTCATATTTTGATTATCCTATGAATCTAACGAAACTTTATCCTATTTAAAAACACTACTAATAATGGACTTGTATTGAAGATTTTTCAGGAAGTCAATCTTGACCCTTTTGAAAGTTATTAAAATTGACAAATGAATTACTGAAATGATTTTTGGAAGGTTATTTGAATATGTAACGTTTCAAAACTAGTGTTTATAAATTTATTTCAATTAGCTTTCCGAAAACCATAAAAACATTCAATAATTTATAGGTCAATTTTAACTTTTTAAAATTTATTAAATTACAGTAATTATCTTGCACTAAAATACGTATCCCCAATTGTAAATTATTAATAATTATATCAATTTACATAGATAATTGTAACGAAAAAAATTACATAGATAGTTAAATAAACAATTATAATTTACTATCAAAATACTAATATTTATTAATTTATTTTACTCTAATACTATTAAAATACTAATAATCTCTGTGTTTGATATGATAGTTACTGCATTATCCATCATTCCTATTTAATCGACGAATAATCTATGCACTGCTCACTGTTAGTGCATCATCAAGATTTGTATTACTTTTGTTTGAGAGTTAACAAATCAATTATGGATGATTAACTGATAATGTAAAAATCTCTTACACTGTTAGAGCATATATATTAAATCATTAATTATTTACATATTTAATTACACGAGTGATTAATAATAAATAAATAAATATTATGTCTCTGTCGGTGTTATTAAAACCATACCGTTTATCAAATCGATCAGGGTACTGGTATAGTGGTACAGTGGTTCAACGGTGATTCAGTAATTAAATCACATGTCGGTTAAACCGGACATACCTACTTATGTTTATATATATATAAACCTATAACAAAAAAAAATTTAAATAGGTAGATACTCAAATTTATAATTCATATTTATAATCTACTCAAAATTCACAGAAACAAACAATTTTAAATCTTTAACAAATTCAAAGTCTAAATTACAAAACATATATCAATCTAAAAATATGACTTAACAACCGCAAAATATAAATAAATGACACAAATTCAGAATTTACCGTACAAAATAAATAAATTTGGAGTTTTAACATTTAACACTAAGGAGTCAAAATTGTCTCATATATCGATATTATATTAGGAACCAAAAGGTGCAATCTAAGTATGCCTTGGAAGCATGTGTCTTGAAGTGTTGAAGAAGGGTTGGAAAGATGAGTCATCTTGTAATGAATTTTTAAGTTTTTTTTTTCAGAAAAAAAAAATATATGTATAAACCGTCTGGTTTAGTGAAATACCGGTCGATTCACCGATTTTGACCGGCTCAACATCTGTATCGTAGATCAATTCATCAGTTTTCCGATTAAACAAGCAGTACGATCTGATTTTTACATTGGTCTCCGTTTTTAGTTAGTCACAGGGAAGTAGTATATTATGTCCCACACACAGTATGTGTCACTCTAGTTAATAATTACATGCCCTTCTACTCCTTTCACAATTCCCTCCCAATTCCTTGACACACTGAAAATGAATGGAATTTGGAGAGAAAATAAATAACACACAATTCAAAACCATAAAGAGAATTGAAAAGGAAAGAAAATAAAAACAATGAACAACATTTTGAAAATGCTTCTCATACATCTCAACCACCACCACCGTAACCGAACCAATCAAATTCCCTCCATGACCTCTTCTTCCTCCGTCGCAATCCTTCTCCGGAAACCGCCGTGGCTAACGGGCAACACTATTTATAGGATAATGTAGCTGAAGCGCTGTCTTGGGTAAGTTCCTTCTTCAATTGTGAAATTAGGGTTTTACACTCATACTGTTGTTAAATTTCTGTTCTTGTTTATTTTATGCTGTAATTGGATTATTTTTGTTATTCATGTGGTGAATTGTACAATTTGGCATTATGGAATTGCATTGCGTATATGCTTAGATATTAGCAATGTGGAACACTGCTTGAAGAACTATCATGTTGGTTTGTGTGCTTGACATAATACAAAACTAAAAGGAAAAAATGTTGGACGGGTAATTTTTACCAAACCAGTTCATTTTCAAACATTTGTTGATACAATTTACATTACTTCTGAATAATTAGTAGAAAAACTATGTGGGTTGGTTTGAGTGGAAGGGGCCAGAATCACTTAAGCATGTATACAAAAAGCGAAATAGGTGGCCCACAGAAAACTTGCAATTCAATGCAAAAAAGATATTTGTGAATTTGATTTGGCTATTATTTTTCTAACTGAAATTCATACTATTTAGCTTTTTCCTAATTTTATAAGAGTATAATATTTATGCACTGTCGGTGTAAAGATGATTTATACACGGTTAGTGTATCATCCATCATTTCAGTTGTATTACGTTTATTTAAGAGTGAATGATAAGTAAATTGAATGGTGGATAATGCACTGACAGTATAAAAAACTCTTGCAGTGCCAGTGCACGTATCTTTTTCTCATTTTATAATTCAATACACTTTTCTTTTCTCACTTATCCCAATGCGGAAAAAAGATGCTATATATTTATGACATACATTTGATATTCAAATAAACCTTTACCATCATGATATGGATTACAGGTTCGCATGAATCGTTCATTAGACACGTGGGTTACCATGACAATGTATAGTTTTCATTACACGTAGGTTACCATGACAATGTAGTTTTCATTACACGTAGGTTACCATGACAACTTGTAGTTTGCGTGTTCACTTCACAAGCAGACACTTTCCCCTCGAAGTCCTTTGCTCGACTCTCAAAATTAGAGAGTGACGATCAAAGGGGCCACAAAAAAGAGAGAAAAAAGTAAAATCAGATGACTCAACTTTGGAAAATGAGTGACACGATTGAAGAGAATCGAAAACCATAGAGACACATTAATCAACTTTTGACTCCACTGTTTGAGTTTAAAAAGAGAAGAAGTGAAAAGTTGCGAAGGTGAAGAGAGAAGAACCAAGAGAGATGAAGAACATTTTCAAGAAGTTTCACATAGGTACCAACCACCATGACCATAACCGATCCAATGAAGCTCCCACCTCTTATTCCTCTATTCCACCACAGTCTAGCTCCACCGATCACCACCGCACTCGTCCGACTCAGAATCCTGCTGCCTCCCCTGCCAATCTTTCTACGCCTGCCGACGCTTCCTTTCCAGCAACCACCATGGCTAACCAGAAAGACTATTTATCTTCGGAGGAGGAGTTTCAGGTTCAGCTAGCCCTCGCCATAAGTGCTTCCAATTCAGACTCCCACTATGATCAAAGATTGGGAAGCCATCAAATCGATTCGAGAAGGAATGACTATGGTGTAGCGGATGCGCTGTCTAGGCACTATTGGGTATGCTCAACTACTGAGGCACAAATTAGGTTTTTATACGCTTACTGTTGATTTTAATTAGCATGGATATCTTTAAGCTGTAATTGACTTCTTCATGTGGTGAATTGTACAATGAGGCTTTTTTGGAGGTGCATTACACACTTCCTTATAAATTAGCAATGTGGATTTGTGGATCACTATTTCAATAATCATCATGCTGGTTTGCTTGCTTGGCATCAAACAAAAAAAGAAATAACATTAATGAGTAATTTTTTACCTAAAAGTTCATTTCCAAACATTTATTGAGATAATTTACATTTCCTCTAATTAATTAGTGGAAAACCAATGTCCGTTGGTCTGAGTTGAAGGTACTTGGATTTCTTAAGCATATGGTTATGAATTCAATCCCAGGTTTAATGTGTATGTAAAAATATCATTGGAAGGAGTCCTTAGGCACCTGACAATACCCCTAAGGATTATGTTCTCATCTATCAGGTGGGGGAGACTCTGGAAACCAGAGAAAGAAAAATAATTGGTGAAATTTCTGCTGCAGATGCATGAAGCACATGGTTTTCTTACATTTGTGGTTTCTGGGGTTTCAACTCTATAGTTTTTGTGTGTGAATTTTATTATTGGTGTATTTCTATCTCCTCTGCTTTTCAGATTTTCTCAATGTTATCTTTTTGCTTTCTTGTTTCTGTGCATAGAATTAATAAGATTCTTTTAAAAATACTCAAACATATGATATTGGTAATCTTTTTTAGTCTTGCACATTGATTATTTGAACCAAGTGAACATATTCACTTTCACTTATATATTATTGGTTTTGTTGCAATTACCACTTGTGCTTTTTCTCCTTTTCATTTACTGTTCATCTGTTGAACGATTCCTGTTTGATTTTCTTGCAATTTCCTTTCCTTCAACCAGGAATACAATGTGCTTGACTATGAGGAGAAAGTAGTAGATGGTTTTTATGATGTATATGGGCTCTCTACAAATATAGCAATGCAAGGAAAGATGCCATTTCTGACAGATCTTGAAGCAAAACCTGAGAGTTCTGGCTTAGAGGTTGTCATAGTTGACCGTACAATTGATCCTGCTCTCGAAGAACTGATTCAAATTGCACATTGTATTGCATTAGACTGTCCTGCCACCGAGGTTGCTATTTTGGTACAAAGGCTTGCTGAACTTGTTATAGGCCATATGGGTGGTCCTGTAAAGGATGCTAATATTATACTGGCAAGATGGACAGAGAGAAGTAGAGAGTTAAGAACATCTCAAAATACTAGTGTGTTGCCTATTGGGTACATAAACATTGGGCTCTCCAGACATCGTGCTTTGCTTTTCAAGGTCAGTATTATGGCTGTTGTTATTGATTGAAATCTTGTAAGCCATAATTTGATGTTGGACTTGCCCAGTATAATCTGCACAAATTGATGGCAGACTAGGCTACAAGTTATATAAAAATATAATTGAAATTTAGTGAAATTGATACAAGAAATAACTATTAGTTGAACATTTTCTAGAATAACTTAAGTGTGGATTATACGTAGATTTAAAATTTTCATGTATCAATTTGCTATTGTGTAATATAATTTTTGTTTCTCTGGATGTAGGTATTAGCTGACAATATCAAAATGCCTTGTAGACTGGTAAAAGGTAGTCATTATACTGGTGTTGAGGATGATGCTGTCAACATTATAAAGTTGGTGGATGAAAGGTTATGGCTTTTACGGTTTTGTAATTTTCATTCCGTTGTTGATAAATGGTACCTCATAATTTGTGTGTGCATGAGTATGTGTTGTTATTCACGGTGTACTGTTATCTTCTTTAGGATGTATTTTGGCTTATGCAAACATTGGAAATCTCCTAAAGTGTGCCCATAAGTTTTGGGCTGCTGTTTTGATCCAGCAGTATTAACATCTTTCATTATGCTTTCAGGGAGTTTTTGGTTGATCTCATGGCTGCCCCTGGAACGCTTATCCCTGCTGATATTTCAACTCCAAAGGATACTTACTTGACTCCTGACAACCCCAAGGTTTTACCAAGTTTACCTTCTGCTAAGGAAACTGATTTTTATTACACTAGACTAGTGCCATCTCATGGTGAAGGTATTAATCAGAATTCTGCAGTAGAAGGTTCTTCACCATTGAATGGACAAGCATATTTTGACCAGTCAGAGTACATGCCTTCAAACTTTGGTTTTAATGGTGGCTCTGGTGTTCGTCCCTTGAAAATGCCTAATAGAATGACTCTTAACCAACTAGAAAATATTGCACAACCATCTAGTGCTTCTATGTACAAAGGGATTCATGGAATAAACATAGCTGGTAACAGGACTAGACTGGATGTCAATGTTGTACCATATGGCCAGAAAAATTCCGATGACTCTCAGAGCCTTTCTGCTGAGCTTAACCCTTTCCAGAAAAAAGGAACTAGCAAGATCTCTGATCATAACAGGACTGTGGAAAGTAACGCTCCCGATCTTCAGAGTACAAGAAAAAATACTGTGTGTGGTCGACCCCCTGGCCCTTTGGCGTGGAAGAATTGTTGTGCTTACAATGAAGTCCCCAGGAAAGTTAATTGTGATCCTAATGATTACAACTTTCCTAATAGTTCTCCCATTTCTGAAAAGTTTGATCACAATGGTTCCAAATCATCAAATAGTTCAAATTTAAGGAATGATAGAAAAGCTCCAAAGTTGGCCCAAGATAATGGTTCAGTTGCACTATCTGGTGCAGATGAATTGGAGAGGGTTGAGGATCTGAATGTTGATTGTAACAGAGGCAAACCGGAAAATTATCGAAATGACATGTTAGATGTGGTTATAGAGCTCAAGAACATTAAAATTGGTCATCTTGACAAGAGGAAGGGCACAAGTGACAGATTCATGGGGGAAAGCTTGAAATTAAAGGGTCCAGATAGTCGTAGCTCCCCGATTGATTCCAATACAAACAAGATTGATCAGATGTTGGATGATGTAGATGTCATTGAATGTGAGATTCGATGGGAGGATCTGGTTATTGGTGAAAGAATTGGTCTAGGTAATGTATTTATATTTATTTTCTTGTACGAATATCTTATATTGTTACAGCACAGGTTTACTATTTTGCAAATCAACCATTGATAGTCCTGGCAGCTGCCCCCCCCCCCCAAATAAAAATGGCATCTGTAAAATAAATAGTGTCAAATCTAACAGTAATTTCTGCTGACTTTCAACTGGTCATATTTTCTATTCATGATCCTCAGGTGTTGGGTGCTTCTCTAATGTCTCATAATTTGCTACTTTTCCGTGTTTTATAATCTTCACAAGGATTTTAAAAAGATGTTCAGTGGTTGTCCATGAGAGTTTATGTTTTGAATGCCTATATGTATGCTTCTTCATTATTAATTTTGTAATCATACTTTCATGCAAATAGGTTCATATGGCGAGGTATTCCGTGCTGACTGGAATGGAACCGTAAGTACTATAATTACTGGACATATGGTCATATATTGAACTTCGAGATGTCTATAGACACCACTGTTATCTCTTTTCTACTGGAGTGGGATGGTTGACACAGTCAAAATTGTGTTACAAAATGAATATAGAAGCATAACTATATTTGTTTGGATATTTTTTCTCTGTCATTTGTCTTACCTTATAGTGTTATCATTGACATGATGATTTAATGAAAATAATAATGTTATTAACGCACTATCATTGTGATAGGTGCCAGAAATGTACTAGATGAAAATGGATACTAGCTCCTTGCAATATGGGAAAGACCTGCAAACTTAAATTTGTTTCTTCCCTAACCAAATTGCTCCAATCCCTTAACCGAGTAATTGGCTGATTATCCCCACCACCCTCTCTCATTTTATATTCACATTCTAACTAACTTGCCACGTTGGCAAGTTTACAAAATTTCAGTTCTATCCTCTTTTCCCACATGTTCTATCACAGTGCATGTTTTGTTACTGACTCAGTCTAAGAACTGAGAAGCATGTGACCAAATATTGCTAACTCACTATCCATTATGCATTCTTTGAGTCCTAATTAATGTCATCTTCTCATTTATGGGTCTATGGTATTATAACTATTTCATTAAATTAGTACCAAATCTACTAGTTAAGGAGGTGGGAGTTTTTTACCGTAATTACTGTGTAAGTCTAAGAAAAAGGGGTGAAAAAGTGGATAATCTCTCAGTAGATTAGCAAACCCTCAGCCTTCTCTCTGGTCGCTTAATTTCAAAAGCTTTTACCCAGGAGTTATGGAGTCCTATTCTCTGATTTTCTGACTGGCAATCTGTTGTTGAAATATCAGGAGGTTGCTGTGAAGAAATTTTTGGATCAGGATTTTTCAGGCGATGCCTTGTCTGAATTCAAAAGAGAAGTAAGGATCGCATTGTTTGGGCATACAGCTGCTACTCTTCTCATTTGCATAAAATAATTAGAAAAAACAATATGGAAAAGATTTGAAAATTAGATTATCATTCCTTTAATTTGACAACTGATATAAAACTAATTGGAAGATTTAGGTGGAATTATTGTTGAGTTAAAATTAATTTAACTTGAAGTGAAACAGATATGCCCATAGGGTTGAAAATAAAAACTAAATGGAAGTAAGTAGTTACATGAGTAAGGGTCCACCACCATTCTTTTCTTGAAAGCTGAAAAACTAACCTGCTTTCCATCCTTTTGCTGCAAGGTACGGATAATGCGTAGACTGCGTCATCCAAATGTTGTTAATTTTATTGGTGCTGTTACTCGTCCTCCCAATCTCTCAATCATTACAGAGTTTCTTCCAAGGTAATTTGCTCACTTGGTGCTGTTTCCATATCTTAGTACTTTTCTACCTTTTTCCTTGTTGATAACTGCTTAGTAGCTGCATTGGCCTCTGCAGCTTTAACGCAGTTGGCACTGTAGCTTATTGTGTTATTACTCTTACCATATCTTCTTTTTTTTTGGATCTTCTCTTTTCACATCTAGTTTTCAAACTGGTGTTACATTTTACAGAGGGAGCTTGTATCATATTCTTCATCATCCTCATTGCCAGATCGATGAGAAACAAAGGATAAAAATTGCTCTGGATGTGGTACAAAATAGGCTACCCTTATCCCTTTCTAACAGACATTTACATTAGCCAGCTTTAAATTTTATGACTTCATTTTCCAGGCCAGGGGCATGAATTGCTTACATTCCAGCACACCTATAGTTGTTCACCGAGATCTGAAATCCCTAAATCTTTTGGTTGATGAGAACTGGAATGTAAAGGCATGTGATTAAAACTTTTTATAGTAAACGTGCTTTATTTGTGATTTCTTTATTTTGTATCTGCTCCTGAATATCCTCTTTGCACTTTAAATGTACATGTTTGTTAGTTTACTGAAGTCAATAGTTTGATGACCTGGAAAATATGGTGTTTGTAATGGTTATCTGATTTTGTCATTTTGTTCAAGATAGACATTTTTTGTGTTTCATTTCTGATATGTTTTTCTTTTAAACTTGCATGCCACTTTGATTATGTTTGAAGCTTGATCTTGTGCAATTATACAAATGCTTATGTATTCATGGGTTGTATGCATTTTGTTCAAACGGATTTCAAATTCTGTTGTGTTTGAGATCTGCAGATGAGAAACTTGATAATCAGTGAGGTGTTCCATTCTGTGTTTCTATGTTAAGTTAAACTTGGATGAGCCTGATTTAAATGAATAAATTGATATCTCGTTATAAAAGCCGGTTGATATTATATTGAAAATCCATTTATGGTTCTCCATACATGGACTATTTGTTTTTGACATGTTTTTTGAACCATGGATGCTTCAATTTATATGAACTCTGAACTAAGTTTGTCAGTAGTTACACTGCTCCTTTTTAATGGGTATCTTTCTTTATTTCTTTGCAGGTATGTGATTTTGGGTTGTCACGCTTGAAACCCAACACATTCTTGTCATCCAAGTCAACTGCTGGAACGGTGAGAACTTGAGAAGATTGTGTTATTTTGAATGATGATTTGGTTAGGCACACAAAACATGTGTTTTAACCGTCTTGTTCTATGTTCAACCCTAACATGGTTTTTCCTCAACATGTCAGCCGGAATGGATGGCGCCTGAAGTTCTCCGCAATGAGCCCTCAAATGAAAAGTGAGTTGTTTCCAATTTGTGGCAAACTGCCTTTACTTGTCATTTATTATATAATTCGTGCAATCAATGTTTGTCCCATCAATGTGGATGGCATTGAAAAGCTTTTGATCTCCAAGCAGCTAGTCACAGCGGCCTCTGTGCCTCTGACACCAGTACTTATCAATTGTCATAAATAAAATAAGTTTTGGTAGGTTTGCTGCAGAACATGCTCAATGCCAATGGCAACTTTATTTTACTGTTGCAGTGCTGCTCACATGTTTTATAGAAGAGGGAGGGGTAAATTACCCAAAACCCTAAAACCTCATGACACTTGTTAAAAAATAAGGTGCAAAAGGGCTTTTTCCCATTTAAAAATTAGAGTTTCACGTACAACCTTGTTGGAGCAGGTCCTAACTAGCGATTTGGCCCGTGAAGTCTGCACTATTTGACTTGCGATAGGAGCGACAACCATTTGCGCCGAAACACGCCCTTTCGTTACCTGGAAGGGCTGACAACTACCATGACACCGCTATCCCGATGCAATAGTGCGCTATTGACTACGCAACTTACTATCTATGGTGGTTCCCACTTTTTGGTTTTGAAATGATATTTTCAAAACAAAACCTATTTGACAATGTGTTGAAATGGTTTTCTTGTTTACCTATTTTCAAAATAGTTTCACCACAATTTTCAAACAACAAGAAAAGGTTTCATGATTTCAGTTTTTAGTTTCTAAATTATATCACCTCACAACAACCACCACCACTCTGATCACCGCTGCTGCCACAACCACTACTCTGATACTCTCTGTTGCTACCACAACCATCATCATCCCCGATCACCACCACCTTCACTACCCTGACCATCATCACCACTCGACCATATCCACCACCCAAATTACCAACCCACCACCACAATCCTCTGTTGACCACCACCCTCGACATCATGACTGCCGCCACTTCCACCCCAACGGCTATCACCATCACCACCATGACCACCAAAAACACTCCGGCCACCACCACCGTGACCACCCTAATCACCACTCCGACCACCATCACCCCAATCATCACCTCTACCATTGTGACCACTCCGATTACTATCCTACCCTGGCCACCATCACCAACTAAGGACCACCACCACCTTCTCCACAATTTTTGCCATCATCTCTACCACTACAACTATGACCACCATCACCACCCAACCCAGACCATCACCACCGCAACCACCACTATCGACCACCAAACCGCTACCATATCGCCGAGGTGCTGGTAGTAGTAAAGTGTGTCATGGGGCAATGGTGTCGGGTGTCATGTGGAGGTAGTCATTAAACAGTGGCGATAATAGAACAGAAATGATGTGATCGAGACATTACAAGTTTGGAAATGACTTTTTGAAACTAAACCACCAATATGTGAGACTGAAATCATAAAACAGAAAACTACTTTTGTTTTAAAGATTTCGAAACTCAACTAAAAACCATCCCAAACCCGGACCTTAAATGGTCTGTTAGAAATTTTTTAATGATTCGGTAATTCTTACTGAATCCCTGATTGGTTGGTGTGTCTGAATCCCTATTTGTGCTTAGAATGTTATTGCTTGGCAAACAAGATAAATTACTGCAGTTGAGAATGAAGCTATGTCTGTTTAGTGCATCTCTATTAATTTGTAACAGTCCAAATGTGCAGATGTGACGTTTATAGTTTTGGAGTCATTCTCTGGGAGATTGCAACTTTAAAGTTGCCTTGGACAGGAATGAATCCTATGCAAGTTGTTGCTGCAGTGGGTTTTCAAGACTGCCACCTTGATATCCCTAAGGATGTTGACCCTTCAGTTGCAAGCATAATCTGGGAATGTTTGCAACAGTAAGCACAATCAACTTCATGCTTGATTATTTATTTATTGAAGCATGCACTTGGTCCCTGTGCAAGACGCTCGTTTTCAACTTGGTACCTATACGTAAAAAAAAAATTCAACTCAATCCTTATATATACAATTATTTTCAATTTTGTGTCGTCATTTATTGTTGTTATATCGTCAATTGTTGGCGTTTAAGTAGAGGGACCAAATTGAAAATCATTGTCATGTATAGGAATCATATTCATGCCTTTTTAATTTATCATCTCCAGTTGATAACATTTTTCTGCTCACATCTGTTTCTGATAGGGATCCAAATTTGCGTCCCTCATTTGCGCAGCTCACCGTGACTCTAAAGCCTCTGCAACGTCTGTCTATCGCATCTCATCAAGACCAGCTGCCGTAAATTCTATCCCTTGAAATCTCTCCCTTATGCAAATGTGAATGTTATGTTTCACTTTCTGTGTAAGTTACATAAAACTATGTAAATTATGTAAGTATGAAGTCATGAAAGAGAATAAGAACACAATAAGATAGGTTATAAGTCAAAGCTTGTAGGGCAAATGTTTGTTGTCATTTGCTGCTGTAGCAAAGGCAGATTGGAGAGCCATTTTGTGCCGGTTGATACTTATTACTTATATCTTGTCCAGGAACAGAGAATAAAATATTTCCTCGTACCAGGAGATAAGTTATCTCCTCCGGCTACTACAATTATAACATGTGTCATATTTAACCATTTTCTATAAAAATATTTTTCAAAACTAAAACAATAAGACATATGTCATAATTATAGTGATTGTAGGAAATTATTTATTATAGGGAGATACTTTATTCATATATTATATTAATATATGTGTATAAATAACTTTCTCAACTTTCAAAGTTATCTTCATTTTTCCATGTAAGTTTGTTTTCTAGGAAAAGCAATACTTTATGCAATGTAGTTTGTGCTTAGTGCTAACCAAAATTTATGTTGATGTTTATGGAGCATATCTATCTTCAAAATTGGAAAAAAGAAGTATTTTTTTGGAGTTGGCTAAGGGGTTACCATGAAGAATTAAGGGGTTATATTTTACAAAGTCATCTTTTCAAAAATAGAATGTAGCAAAATTAAGAAAGTAATGTCACAAGATTAGAAACAATTATGTTTGGGACTTTAGCCTTAAAAAACATAATGCAAAAAAAAAATTTCATTTCAAAGCCTGAACCTATTCCTTGTTGTTCCTTGGTTTATAAGGCAATAATCAAACCCATAAAAACATTCTTAATAATTTTTTGTTAAAATTGTAGGAGGCATAAAAAAGGCTTCTTGATTATCAAGAAGTATGAGAGAAAATCATGAATCAAAAAATGGAAACTTCCTATATTGAATTGAGTTACAAGAAATAAAGGAATCACTCTTTATATACTACAATGACTAACTAATAACTAACTAGTTAATCGATTAATTAAACTCTTAATCGATTAACGAAAACAATATTACAACTAACAAACTAAAATCAACTACCAACTTTAACATCTTACTTTCGAAAATATTGACTTTTCTTGTCCCATCAAACCTTTACATAAGACTGTAAAAACATTGTAAATTTTCAAAAGTAAATATTAAATAGTAAAAGACTTATTCTTTAAGGCTTTAGATATTTATCAAATATGTTGAGTAAGTAAATTGATCCACTAATTAAAATCATATTCTCTAAATATGCAAAATAATATTCTATCATAAATAAATAAATACATGGAAAAAATCTCATATATGTTAGGTTCTGATAGCCATGGATAAATATCTATTGATAATCATATGTTAGGTTGCCACTACCATAAATAAATATATTCAGAATTATATGTTAGGTTGGGATACTCATGAGTAAATATATATTGACAATTATATGTTAGATTGTGACAACCATGCATAATGTATTCATAATCATATGTTAGGCTGTGATAATGATGAGTAAATACATATATATTTATAATTTAGTTTAGGTTTTTGCATGGTTAGCCTTCAAGTGACAAACAAAGAAGAAAAAAATTTACATGAAAATAATTGCATATATATATATATAAAAAAATAGAACTACCCCATATTTTCCTACAATTATGGTGTGTGAGAAGAAATTATCTTGCTTAAATAATCTTAATATGAAAAGATTAGTGTTATATTAGGTGTTGTGCTTGGTGGTCTAGTGTAAGGTCTCGCTTGATTCTTAAGAAGATGAAAATGTAAAGAGTTTTATTCCTATGAGTGATATTTGTTAGAAAGAACAACATAGACCCTGAAAGAGATTAATTTCTTAACCAAAAGGTGAGAAGATATCATGATCGCGGTTGCTGCTTCGATATCTATAAATTTATCTAGTGTTATCTCCTAGCATCTGTACAAATCTCTTTACTCATTAATATTTTAAAACCACTTTGTCAATCAAGAAAACAAACACCTTCATCAAACAAAGACTATCTATCATTCTAAAGCAAAAACAAAAAGGACAACAAATAAGGTTATAAGGTTGTGTCAATTTTGTAAAACTTAAAGCTATAGTGTTATATGATCCCTTTTTCTCACCTTGGTTAAAATACTACTTGCTATTTATTTCTAAACCAAACAATATACCAACAGGGTGTTGGTCGACTGGTGTAAGACCCGTTAGATCCTCGGAAAGATCAAAAGGTCAAAGATTCAATTCCTAAGAGCAACACTTGTTGGGAGAGGCAGTCACGCTCACCCACCCCGAAAGGAAATGATTCCTTATCTATAGGGTGAGGAGATAACCTATGTAGTACCAAAAAACAAACAATATACTAAAAAAAACTCTGCATCCAACAATATACCAACAAGGTGTTGGTCGACTGGTGTAAGGCCTGTTAGATCCTCGGAAAGACCAAAAGGTCAAAGATTCAATTCCTGGGAGCAACACTTGTTGGGAGGGACAGTCACGCACCCCGAAAGAAATGATTCCTTATCTATAGGGTGAGGAGATAACCTATCTAGTACCAAAAAACAAACAATATACTAAAAAAACTCTGCATCCAACATATCCAAAGTTTCAAAGCCTACTTTTACTCCATTGAATTTATAAAAATAAAAAACTACTGGAAAACGCAAAAGAGCAATAACATGAGCAAAACATAAACCAAATCCATATTCATTCAAGAGAAGATAAAAAGAGCAATGTTTTAGATCTTTGCTGTATATATATTAAAACTGAATGCTTTACTTCATACAAAAGTAGCACTTGTCTTTTAAAAGTGATTAGCCGCATACAAATTGCGGCGTAACTAGATTGAAACAGCTTATTTGACGTAGAAGACATGAGCAATGCACTCTACAACTTCTCCCCATCAATAATGGTGGTTGAATACTCTAAAAATTGGTAGGAAGGAAAAGAGGCACTAACTAATTGATCTTAGCAGTTGGATGGAACAAACGCTCCTCGCGCGTTAGACTTTGAGCTTCACTATAGCATCGGAAGACTTACGTAAACTGTACATTTGAGGCAGAACATGGAGACATCGCGCCTTCGAACATAAGTGTTTGTTTGGGCTAGGAAACTTGTCGAAGAAGTGAGATTGGGAAGAAGCAAATCCACTTAGAATTAAATGATCTGGACCGGCTCCTTTTGCACCATACTAGAATCATCTCCATGACAAAAACTGAAATGCTGAGGCATGTGTAAATCCTTTACAATTCAGAAGTTGCAATTTACAATTTCTAGTAAGAAATAACATACAAGTTACGGAGATGTCCTTTTTTATGGACATGAATCGGTATTAATGACAGGACGACATTCAGGCCAAAAGTCCTGAATTTTTCATCTTCGACGGTCCAATTTGATTGGGCCAACAACTCATCCACCCATAAAATTTGCAGTTCAAGATTTACGAACATAGGATAATTTTATTAGTGTAGGTAAAGGAAGTTGTACAAACTAAAGAAAAAAATAAAAAGAATATGCATTTTGCGTTACTATTAACTTACCTATAAGTCTATATCCAACTCTTATGTTACAGAAAAGAATGCCTATGTAGGATTGAAAAAGCAAAACCCGGGAAAACATAGTTTATCCATAAAAAAAATTACGTTATAGAAAGATACTAGTGTAATCATACCAAGGTTTCCAGAAGATGTTACTTAAAGATTCACAATGTGTGCGTCAGGCACTGAGGAAATCAGGTCGTCTCGAGATTGTGATCTCCTACTCTGCAGCCGCATCTGACTTCTGTGGGGCGTCCAGAAAGTACCTATATTACTACTATCAAACTGCATCTGAGATAAATTGCTCGAGGAATAGCTATGCGAAACACTACTAGCCGATGGGTAAAACGAAGATTCCATAAGCTGGATGCCGCCGCCACCATTGTTAACACTAAGACCGTGCTCCGTGCTAAACGGTCTCTCTTGTGAACTTGCAATTGTAGGGCTGAGTGGCGTTTTCGTTCTCCCATCCCCTGCAATACCATACATAATTTGTCTTCAGAATTCAATCATAAATAAAGTATTATCAACATAATTAACAGATTGCGTAAAGGAATTCAAACCATCACACGTTCATTTATTCTTAACAATAGATCTTGGTCGAAGATTGCATGCATTTAAACAAATACTAACAACACTATTTTATCTCCTTCCTACATAATGAACTGAGAATTTGTCTTCATAGTTAAAACTCCACATAGATATTATCTCTAAGATAATCAAATCGTGAAGCCAACTGAAAAAACCTGATGGAGATTATTGTCCCCTTCATCCTCAGTCCAATTCAGCTGTAGAATTATAATATACAAATTTTTCTAGAAGAATACTTGACGTTAACAATAAATAATTAGATAACAGTTGCATATTGTTGAAGTTGCAGCAAGTTATGACATTAAATCTATGTCACCGTGAAAACATCAATTGTGAAAGTTGAATGCATAACATTTAACAAATAATAATTAGATTCATCTTATATATAAATTGTGAACTTCACAAAACACTTTTGTTTATTTATTCATATTTACGGAAGTTAAGACATCAAGTGTATTGGGCCATCAGAAATGACATGTATAAATAGCTTACCAGAAATTATGGGACTCCATCGCCGGAACCGAAAAGGAGACGGGATATTAATAACTGATGCACTCGACGCACTGTTATGCCTGAACAGGGGAAGATATTGCCTCCAGAAAAATCTCGGCATGCAATTGGCAACACATGATAAAGCGCAAAGTAAGAGAATGAAGGATATTACCAAAATGGGGATAAGAATAAAAGGATTAATCTTTGTCTGGAGCAGGTCAAAACCATGTAGACCAAATCTCGGGGAATATGCCTTCCCAGCTTCTAACAAGGCAACCCCAAGTGTCCAAGTGATACTTCCGGAGCCAACAGTTATATGCTTATCAGTAATGTGCAAACCCTCTCTCAAAAGCGAGGAAATATATGGTGCCCTAAAGCAGTATTGCTCAATAAAAGGCTGAGGAGCAACGCTCTTTTTTGCAATATCCCATCTTTTTTCACAGAAATCCTTACCCTTTTCCAATATATCATCAAGTGTGGCTTCAGAAGATAG
Organism: Lupinus angustifolius; assembly: GCF_001865875.1. Taxonomy (NCBI): domain Eukaryota; kingdom Viridiplantae; phylum Streptophyta; class Magnoliopsida; order Fabales; family Fabaceae; genus Lupinus; species Lupinus angustifolius. The sequence goes on from NC_032014.1 coordinate 22,489,620, forward strand.
GTTGAAAAAACGATACACCACGAAAAAACCCGAAATCACATAAAAGTGACCTAATGGGCGAGGGAGGTTATCACGTAGAGCACAAGGATGCACTTCACAATCAAGTCCTGGTTTGACATCAGACCATTCAGACAAATTGACCGCAACCTTTGCAAGTGCACTGCATTCTTGCCAATTTGGAGCACCGATAAGCATTACCGGGGTTCTTGATTGTCCCTTTTTATCCAACATTTCCCCCTTAACTCTAGGACTTTCACCTTCTTGGTTATTGGCAGAACAACGAGAGCAGGTGAATTGATCCTTGTACCCAGTTTGCAAGCAAGGATGTTTAAGTTCCTTGATTTCATTAGCTACAACTGCACTGGTGGAACCGAACTCCTTCTTAAAAAGATGTGCCACAGATTTATCAAAAGCCTCATTGAGACCATATCCCGCAAGAGAATAAGCAGTGAGATGATGGTTCACCGATCCAATCCTAACATTCAAACTAGTCTCACCATTCACCTCTCGATCACCCTCAAATGTAACCTGCAACGACGACCCACCTAAATCGAGTGCACCATATGTTTCTTTCCTCGGTTTAGTCCCCAAAATGCGACTATGATAGTTAAGCGCAATCCACCCAAAGTAAGCCTCTTCAGTGCCAGTGATAATCTTAACCGAATCCTTCCTACAAACAAAAGGCGAAGAACCCTTAATCACATTCCAAGCACTATCCAGCAGCCATCTAGAGTCCTGACTCGGAAGCCTCCTCACTCCAGCAGTAGCATAAAGAAAAACCAAAGTACTCCGATGAGCATCTTCCGGTATCTGCTTCTGGGCCCACTTAAGAAGTGGCTTAAGTGCAGCCTTCAAACCAGATACATTATGTACTAACTTATCAAGCCCTGGCTCAGTCTCCATTCGATCATAGGCGCGCCCACCCCGATTCTTTTTCGATCCATCCCTTAATGATTTTATAGCTATAGGAAGACTACTACTACTACTAACACTATCATCTTTGTTATAAATCTGAGCTTGATACACATAAACTCGAGTCCCAGTGCTACCACAATCAAGAACAACATAATATCTTCCTAATCCTTGATTATAAATCCAATTGGAATAAATAACAGTAACAATCATGTAAAACGATAAAATAAACAAAATTAGTGATAGAACAAATGCGATCAACCTGACCCATTTCTTGCGAAGGGGAAGGGGTGGTTTTGATTTGGGAAAAATTGAAGCTTTTTGATTTTGGAGAAGGTGGGTCCCATCAAGATTAATGGGTTGTTGAGGATCTAGGTGATAGGAAGAAAGATCTTGAAGGGAAGAAGAAAGATGAAGATTGTTAGTGTTCTTGGTAGAGAATTTGGGAAACTTCATTTCTCTAATTTATGAGATTGTGATTGATTAATGAAGAACAATGAGAGAGAAAGATGAAACAAGTTTAACATCAATGGGTTAAGAACATGTTTGTGTTTGTGTTTGTGTTTGTGTTGTGTTGTGTTGTGTTGTGTTGGATAGTGTCAGTTTGAAATTTCAGTGAAACAGAGATAGATCTCTCTGTAAATAGAACAATGAATTTTCAGTTTTATTTTTTTGCCTTTTTGGGTTCCACATTTTTTTATTTTGTTAATTGGCCACTTCAAATTTATGATATCATTTCTAGGAGATTTAAAATCGGGAGCATATTTTATGTGTCAAAGTTTGTACTATTTCATATATTACATGTTTTTTGTTAGTCAGAAAATATAAAGTTGATATATATTTAATTTATATGTTACTTTTCTGACTGATGAGAACGCATCGTATATGAAGTGATATAAACTTTGTGACAGAAAATGTGCTCCATTTAAAATCATATAAATCAACAAGATGTTGGTCGAGTGGTGCAAAGTCATATTAGATCTCAGAATTATTAAAATGTTAAAGTTTTGATTCTTGTGAGCGACATTTATTGAAAATGATAGTCATGCATTCCTTACTCAAAAATGCGAGAGATATTATTAGTAATATAAAAAAATCATACCAAAACTGATTAATTGCTATGAATAACATTTGTTGAGAAGCACGATCACACTTTTGAAAACAATTAATTATTTATCAATTAGGTGAGAGGATACAAGGTTAAGAATAAAAACAAACAAAAAAAACATACACATGATGATAATTATTACTTTAGAAAGAAAATGTTACATTATCTCCTTTATATTAAAAAAAAGTTGACTTTTCATTCCTCCATTTTCTAACTATTAATTATTTTTTTCTTTCTCATCGTTAGTTATTAATGCTATTTAACAACCACTTCCACATCACTTCCCATTATCCAATTTATTTTTCTAACACTATAAGCTTCATTTTATATTATATTGATTTAGGGTTCATGTTTTTGTTGCTATATCGTTATCTTCATTTAGACATGATGTTACAATATGTGACCTAAGGTTATGAATATAAAAAAATCTCATTTTGATATACATGTTTTTTGTTTTGAAAAGTTGAAAAACATTTACATAATTCTAAAGTTACTTTTTCACTTAATGATGCTTAACTTATGAAACTTTCTTCAAAAATTATAATTGAGCTTTGCGTATTGAAGTAGAAAGTATGATAAGAGTCTATTATGTAGTCTTTGAAAAAAAAATACATGTGATTTTAAGATAAATATGAGAAAAATACCTAATGTCACATATATGAAAAATACATTTGTGTATATTTTTTTATAGGTCATGTTTGAAAGAAATATCCATATGTGACCTTATCATCATATTCAATTAAATTATTATAGAAAATGCTATTTTTGTCATTTTTGAAAAATTCTAGGCTATGAAACTGAAATCTTTTTTTATAATTAATTAAAAATGTCACTCTCATGCTTTTTATAGAAGGTGTTAGAGATGATTCGCTATTTGGGCTCAAACCTATCAGAAAAAAAAAAAGAATAGTTATAGTTATTATTTTAATAATTAAATAATTATCAATTCTTGAATATTCTTAGTTATTATGATTTGCCAACTATCCATAATATTAAAGTTTACTATTCACAGTATAAAATTTATTTCATATTAATCAAAGCAATGAATGAAAATGAAGTTATCTTTAATTTAGTCTTCTATATTCTTACAAGTAGTATAGCCCTTAGCATAATTTTTTTTATAATAACTATCTTGCTTCCTATTGATCATAGAATTATGCAATATTAATGTTACACAAATAGTATTTGTCTTAGGGGTTAATGTTGAGGATAATAATAATTTGTCTCGATTCAACAATAAGATTATTTGTCTTTTGACTAAAAATTATGAGTTCAAATCCTGAAAATAATATTTTCACTTACGGGATAAAACTATATATGTCTATCCCCAATCATTGAGATGCCATTTTGACCCTTCTCAAACCCCACTAGTAAAAGCTTAAGGGTCTGTTTGCGAGTTGTTCAGGGGAAAGGTTTTGGAGCCACAAAATACATATGAGCAAGAAACTAATCTTTTTGGGATGCGTGACTGTTCATCCCAATAAGTGTCGCTTTCAGGAATCAAACATTTTACCTTTTCATCACCATGGGAATCTAGTGGAACCTTATACGGCTAGATCAACACCACCTTGGTAGTAATATCTTTCAGTATTCAAATCACATGCAATTCAATATTAACCAAAACACCAATGACATTTCATATAGTTTGCAATATTGATAACTTAATACAAGACAAAAAAATTCTTAATTGCTACAAAAGGACCAATACTTTTGATGTCTCTAATAACTTCCATGCTCATTATGGATACATATTTTTCACTTATGTAAGTATACAATGTTGGTCAGAACAATTAAGTTACAAACTGAACCAACTTTCGATTTCTCTTGTTTTTCGTCATCCATCAATGTTCCGAAAAAAATAAATAAGACTGAAGTTAATCTCACCAAGGTGGATGATCATCCTCTGAAGTTTGAGGAGGAATTGCTTTCCATTCAGGTTTCTCATCCCAGTACATGTCGTAGTATATGTGACCAGGATGATCCGCCACACAACACCATATTCCTACGTACCGCTTAACACGATTTCTGAATTTATCTTCCCTGTCCTGAAAAAATCCAAGTGCATGGCACCGATATACGATATAGAGCATTGGTTTCTTTGAATCTTTGACGCCAACTCGAAATGTAAAACTTCGAACGACTAAAGTAAAGTGGCCTTACCTTGTTAGTGAACCCCGTGAAGGCATCTTGCACCGAAGAGAACTTGATGACTTTTACATCTTTGAATGACGAGAATACTTTCACAAACTGCGAATGCAAATAGAAATAACTCTGTTAACACGATTACACGAGAACACTAAATATAGTGCAGAAGCAAGAAGGAAAACACAAACTGCAGAAACAAGAAACGGCTCATCGTGCATGTTTGAATGCATCAACATCAGAGCATGCATCTTTTAAATTTGAGATATGGTCCAAAAACTTTCACTGCTAATTTGACTTGTACAACAAGAAATGACCAGGTATACAAAAAAATTCATATCCATGAAGTTCAGTGTTTCTTTATTTTTTGCCATGTTCCGATGGTTGATTTAGAAGAACTTGAACGGAAATAAGCATTAAACGGATATCCGAGATGATAGACAGATAAGCATGAAAAAGTATGAAATACCGTTTCTTCACTGCTTCGCTTCGGAAATTTAAGCAAACCACCAACAGTAGTATTATTTGATGCATCACAATCCTGGCTACCTTCTTTGCAGAGCTTAACATCAAGCCATGAATTTCTCACCTAGACTCAAAAACCGAGGCAAATAAGTTTAAACTAAGAAACATAAGTGAAGAAATGAGAATCATGGTTAAAAATTGGGTGCAATCGACATTTATTCACCTCTGGTTGCAGAGAGGGATTATCAAGTATTGAGTACTCTCTAATATCTATGTCAGGGCCAAACTCTTCTTCAGGGAGTTTTTTCAACATGACATTCACCTGCAATAAAGTGCACATTTTAGTAGTAGCACAAGGCGGTGACTGATGAAATCTTTAAATTATGTCAAAAAAAGAGTGGCAAATAAAAAACATTATACGGCTACGAAAATACTTGAAAACAGAAATTTCTAAAACAATATTAAAAGTAAAATAAAAGATCCTCATTATGACCATATCATCACAAAAGAATATTAAATTATGATTCAAGTCTTCAATCATTCTTCCCAAGTTACTAATAAAAAATTAGGTGTTTTTCGACGGTTTTTAGAAGCACATTATGAGATGTTTCTCAATAACAGGTGAAGTATTTTTCTGCTAGGTGGGGTCGGTTAAATGGATCATATGTTGTCACTATGCTATGTCAAAATCTAAATCTTCCAAGAGACCACTTAGTTCTAAATCCTCTTTCTATTGGTGTCACTTAGAGTCATGCTTCACTTGGAGATGTTTTCAAACTCCGAAAACTGCAAAAATATGATACAACGAAATACCACTGAAATGCTTATTTGATGTAAATTTTAACATCTATCTCTAACTTTCTGTCATACCCGTTTAATTAACGTTTTCTAATTGCGATAGCTAAAGTTGTTACAAAAAACATTCATTATCTTTATGACTTGTAGACCAACAGAACGGTCGAAAGCCCAATAAACTTCATTTTTTGTATTCTTTTCTTTTTTGGTTTGGTTGTGAAGAATCTTTTAGGACCAGTTGTTCACATTCCAACGGGTTTAGGCCACAATACTACGAAGGATATTGCTCAAGTTCTGTTAAATTTGAAGCAAATACCATTTCATATACACAGATCTTTCTAATTTGATTCACGCGAAAGACTCAAAACCTTTGCTGGTTATTTAGTACATGAACTCAAAAGTATTGAGACAATTGTTTAATCTGTCAGGTGTATAAAAGACGAACATAACAACCAAGTCTTTTATCCAACCAGGTGGAGTCGGCTAGATATATAAAAGACAAATGAACAATAAAAACAATAAGTAATGTCTTAAATCGGAAATACCTCAAATACATGGTCCAAAGGACAGAGAAAAGGTTGTCTAGTCATAGTCCCTTCTAAAACACCTGGATGGGGATACCATAGCCTATCATTCATGCACCATAGCGGAGGCATGACCTAAACATACACAAATCACCCACTTTGAGAAAAAGCTATATAGAATATAATGATTTTATCGAGAGTTGGGCCTAAAAAAAGAGTGCAACAATCATAAGAAATGTTAACAGGCAGTGTTGGCAATAAGATAGCATGCAATTGAACATGTACTATATATAATAAGCATTTATGATCCCAGAGGTTAGTTATTACCAGTGTTCTGTTCAAAAGGGAAGCAATTGCAAGTGCTGTCCTAATCTGTTTAATCTGAAAAATCATGCACAACAAGTATTACAAGATACGCCACAAAATTTTTCCATAAAATGCATACATGAAAAGCAATAGGTAGATATGTTTATACTTGGTGATTAATAAGGGTAAAATGTGATTCAACAGTATGCTCCCCACTTAGCAACAAGCGTTTTGGAATGTTTGGCTTGAATGAAAAGAAACCCCCTGCAAAAGTTCCTCTAAAAGTTAGGATATAGGCATTTCCGTCAAAAGTTAGTGAACAAAAACTAACTAACCATAACATGTGAACAATTGTCATACTAAATCTTCGACTTTTAGTTTTTAGTGTCACGGTTTGATCCTAGCTTCAATGTTGGATTGAGTAAAAATCTCTCGATGCATGATGCAAGTAATGAGTAAAGACAAGTAGCCGAATACTTTATTTGCAATGTTCATCAGAAACACTAAATTTAAGTAATGATGTGCACTGCCAAATTGAGGCAGAAATGGCAACTAATTACCAGGAGGATTATAGTATTCTGCTGGATCGCGGAAGAGCATGGCTCCTCGCAGCCGGTGGCGCTTTCCTTCAGTCGCTCCAAATTGAAATGTTGTGTGCACTGCATATGGCTCCAACCCTAGTTGTTGATACATAGCCTGCAATCGTAACATACAAGTATATTCTTACATAAAACTGGTTCACAATTTATCTCTCTAGTCCAATCAAGATTCCTGAAGACGATTAATTGTGTAAAAGAAAACAAAATGTATACAGTATATAAAAAATCAGTAAAAGAAAAAAAGTTAAACAGTTGAAAACTATTGACTGAATAGGTCCTACCTGGACAAAGTATGTATGTCCGCTACAGAAGATACTTGCCGGCAAAATTCCCAGCTTCAGATTTCCATCGAAAGCAAAAACAAGTCCACTGTCATCGTCAACAGATGGTCCAATCTGTCTGTGTACGATATCATTAAACCCGTTCTGATCCCAAATCTTATCATCAGCTAGTAGCATTTCTTTCCACTGCTTTGCCAATTTTTTCGCAGACTCAGTAGGTCGCCAATGGAAGATTCCAATGTTGAAGGCACCATTAACTGTTCAAGATGATAGAAAATATCATCAACATACAGTCTTTTCAATGCATTCCGACATTTCATTATCGGATTGTATAATATATTAAAAGAAGTATATATTTCAACACCTGTTTGCCGGAATGTATAATTTTGTTCCCACAACCTTTGTCAGAAGTATATTTGTTTTTCAAAATTTTCACTTCCATCACCGGTTAGTAGGAAGTGAAGTGTAACAGCCAAAAACAAACTCTAATAGCGAAAATGAAAAGTTGTGGTTATGGGACTGAAAATTAAAAAAGTGGGGTCCATAAAGTGTATCTCTCGTTTAATTTATATATCTAGTTAAGTCCTACTTCCATATAAAGGGTGACCCCAGTACAAGAGGCTTCAACTAAGTGGGGTCTGCGGAGGGTAGACGTATGCAGCCTTACCACTACATAGCTGATGTTATTTTATTTGGGGTTTCTTTATTTTAGAGTTAAGTCGGATACAAACTATGTTTTCAGCAGACAAATAATAATTCAGATTTCACCATGGTGAGTTTTCCCTTGCTCTTTGAGAGCAAACGGAGCTTATAAATTAATCGATTTTGTAGCATTCAATCCCTTCACATCTTAGGTTCCTTTCTGCAAGAATTTGCGGGTCTAAGATTTTCTTCCTACTTTGAATATTATACCAAGGTTTGTGGCTGCAAGACGTCATTGAGTTGAGGCGTATTCAAGGTTTCAGTTGTATTAAGTGGATCCTAACATTTCTTCTCCATTCTAGTCTTATTTTAGATATTTCATCAATCATTTTTTCGATTCCTCACATTCCTCGCATTTATGTTATGTTATTTTGTTTAGGAGTGCTCCTTATGATCCTCACTCTTCGCAATTCTTTCTCCTAATTAATGGTTGCATGTTGTAAATTAATATTCTAGATTTTCTATATTCTAATCTAAAGTCTCACCAAATGGGTCAGAAGGCACTCTAAATTGATGCCTCGAGACTATTTTTATTAGTTGACATAAAAGGCGACTCTAACATTTAGAAAGGCGCCATTTTCATGTCCATAGATGTCACTTCACTCGTAAAAAATAGGTCAGAAGTTCAATATAATTCATAAATATGGCGTGTGCAGAAAATAAGCATGCTCTACAAGAACCGGTATAAGTACAATAAAAATCATGACAAATAATGATGTTTACCTTCTTGCCAAATTTCTAGACTATCATCAACAACTGTTGGGATAAGTTGATCACTTGAAGTCAAAACATCTGCCGTAGGATAACGAGCAAGATACGGAAGTGGATTCTGTTTTACAATTACATAATTGAACACATGTGTTAGAAAGAACATGTGTCTTGGAACAATCACATCGTTAGATTCGAGACATCCTAAATGATGAGCACAAAATATGACTTCGCATAATGAACATGGAAGATACGGATCATAATAAATGACAGGAAAATATAGAGCAACGAGATAGAGACAAGGAAAATATATGATCGTGCATAGTGAATTAAATATTTATTGAAATTTGTAAAAGAAACTAAACGAAATCTCTTATGAACATGGTAGAGAAAAGGAAAACATACTAGTCAATACAAATTTTACTGGTCATGTTATATCATTCATCAAAAACTAAGCAAGCATATAAATCAACGTTAAAATTAAAACGTTTGACTTCAATAAATAAAGATCACCTTCAACCAAACCATGTCAGTATCACACATCAACAGCTCGAAACCATAAGGAAGTATCGAGTCTATCAGAATAACTTTTTCTCTCCCCATTTTATGAAATGTCGGAGACCCCCAGCCAACATCTACTGTGCTCATATGGCTGCCCATGTCAAAAACCGGTACGCCTTTCCAATACAATGCCTCCAATAATTCAGTGTCCATCGCACCTAAAAGATAGATTTCACTCATATTTTACCAAGTCCAATAGCCGGTACAGAATACTGCATATGCATTTCTAGAAGGGTATCACTGCAAATCTAAATGAAAACAGGACAAGATAGAAGACATAAATGACTATACTCACCAACAAGAAGATTCGAGAGTCCCAGGTCCGTCAAATGTTTAACCCAAGTAAGAATAAAATCCATGAATGCATAGTTACCAAAGGTTACTATTATAACATTATCTTTCACCCTTTCCTGAACCAGTGTTTTGGTCAGTCGGAAGTCCTCCAAAGGTGGCATCTTTTTATCGTGAGATGGAACATCCCAAATAGGCTTTGGCCATACATTTTGTGGCCCAGGGGAAGTAGTGGGCACAGTATGCACCGTTGCTAACTGAGAAATGTTTGGTGTTGCATCCGTAAGATGAGGATTGTTATCTGGAAAAGCATGTTCGATTAACATTTAAAATTAATCTCACATATAATGGAAGAAAACCAAGGATTTGTTAATTCGAAAGTGTCGTAAATAGGGCACCATTAGCAAAACTAAGAAAGGTTACTAACAAACAGAAACAATTTCAAAGGTGCCACTTATAAAGCCGGTTGATCCAGAAAGAGAAAACACATTAAAAGGATTAAAGCTCTCCCGATGCCTTTATTTTCATTCACGAGGCTCGAACAGTAAGCCTCTGCACAACGCTACGCTAAGGTTTTTTTCAAGTGGGAGCCTCAAGCACTGGGCCGCAATTTAGGATTCAAACCCAATGCTGAAGGAAAAGTGAACTTCTTGCCACTTGAACCGATAGGCATAAGGCATAGGACTACGATAAATTTTAAGATACCGAATCTTATCCAAACCATTGAAACATAATTATCTCATTTTGGTAGAGAATCGCGAATTGGTTCTCTCGTACCAATTCATCGTTCTTTTATGAACTGGTTCCCTTTAAGGAACGAACCGGATTTTTATAAGCAGCACTAGAAAAGAATGTGCAGACAGCTATAGAAACTCTACTAAATATACCCCTAACGTGTCGTATTTCACCACGTAACGTACCCGCTTACTACGTATCCGCACCCGAACCAAAGAGAACCACAGTATCATGTAACTATGATTCAAACTCAATTCTTTAATCAGATCAATCTACACTGTAACATTGACTATGAACCCAGATACTATCATCAAATTCAAAAGGGTATTTCAGATTTAAGCTAAAACTACTCAAGCCAGTAATGAAACAACAACAAAAAACATGATTTTTACAAATAGATATATAATAACTACAAGTTAGTTAGTTACTTACATGAAATAGAAGAGAAAGATGAAGAAGCAAGAGGGTTACTAGAGTAAATTGCAGAGAAGATATAGAATGAAGAAAAAACGATGCCAATTATAACAACTATGTAGATCGTTAAAAACAGAGGCTTTGAATGACCCACTTCATCATAACAACCATTTCTCCATGCCATGTTTGTTATTTCCTTATACTTTCACAAATCATGAACAAAACACTACCATTGTATCAATATTATGGTAAAGTTTGAGTTTTTATTCTTGGTGCATGATGAAGATAGTGATGAAAATTGAGAAAAAGAGAAAAGGCAAGATTTGAAAAGAGAAAAGTGATTGTTTTTCAGATTTCTATCTCTATGTTGAGTTGACCAACTTGATGCTTCACTCATCTACATTACACCATTAATTATGTGCCAAAAATGTTATTTAGAAACAATTAACAATTCTCTAATGTTTTTGTAGGAGAGTTCTCATGTTCTAAGAGTAAAATTTTTAAACTTACTTCTCAATCGTTATCATGATCATCCAATTTTAGAAATGATTTAAATCAGTGAATAAATCTAAACATTTAAATATCTATAAAATTGATGACTAGTATGAGAAGTAAGATTAAAAAACTTAGTAAATCGATATCTCCTCTTTTTTATAATAAAAAAAAGTCAATCATCAAACTAGCTTTTTTGGTATAACATTAATGGAGAGAGGACTCCTAAAAAACCAATTAAAAAGTATATGGCATCACATTTTTTTCTTTGATTGATTGTATATATAATGAAATAATATTTTTTCTATTTAAAAATAAATAGAGAAATAAGTATTTGTTTCTCCATTACTTGAGATAATCTTATTCTTATTGAATATAGATCTTCAATTCATGTATATTTCTCTGAACCATAAATCTAGACATGTGGATATTAATCATTCTAGGGTATATAGATGTTTTCTCTTAAAAGTGATCTCTTAGAAATTGAACATTTATAAATCTAATGAGATTTATATCATTATCCAACATTTTGTTGTTGCTATCAAACTAATTTGAATATTTTTATTTTTAGTTTGTAAGTTTTTTCTTCATGTTTGAGTAACAAAATTCATTTATAAAAAAATTAGAAACAAAAAAAACATAAGTGATTATTAAAAAAACTGAGATAGTTTGTCAATTTTAGACCTTGCTTCTTCTTAATCATAATTGATGTTGCTTGTTTATTTTACCCATCAATTTTTGAAATCACAATACTCTGTTTTCTAGATTGTTGGTTTCATACCCTTAATTTATTAACGATAATATGCAGTGTTGTAATAACCGGACGGACAGACTGGTTTGAACGCTAACCGAACTTGAAAATGGTTCTGGTTTGTAATTTTAACCGAATGAGGTTGAACCACTTGAATAGGAGAAATTTCGGTCCGTGTTAAACCCAATTTAACCGAAATAACCTGGGAAGTGAAAAAGACGATTCACTTAAAAAATTTAAAAAATAAATCACTAATCTAATGTTGTTTTATTCCGGTCCAAAAAAGGATGAAAACATGTTATTTTAATATAATTATTACACATATATATTAATTATATAAAATTTTGTATTTATATATAAAAATGATAAATTATATATGAAATCATCTAATCCAACCAGACAGATTAACTGTTTAAACCAGTTGAATATAATATGGGATATCTTTCGGTTTATATCTGATTGGGGTTTCAAAAATTAGTAATATGTTGATATTAATCAAAATTAAAAGAAAAGGTACTTCTAACTGGGAGTTTCAATTTACACTATGTTTTTATGAAATAAAAGTTAAGGAAAAAAAGTAAGAGAAGAAAATGAATAGAAATATGGTAAATTTTTAGTTGTTTAATATAGTAGAAAATAGAAAGAAAGTAGAGGAAAAATATACTTATAATTAATAATGAAAAATGAAATGGATAGAACACAAAAGCATGAGTCCCACCAAAAATTAGGATTATCTATCCAAGAAAATATGTTTCATGTTCTTAGTCAATTAAATTTCACAAAATAATATAAAAATATTAATTTCTATTTTTACGATTTTTATTTTTAATTAAATGAGACTTTCTAATTATGTGGAGACAAAACTATAACAATAATGAAGACATATGATCTCCATCCTCGTTATATTATTGTATTGCTTTGCTTTTAGAGATGACAAAATATTCGTCTTGTTGGTACAACAAAAATATATGTAATATATTTGTGTAGCTTATAAGGGAATACAAATATCATGATACCTATCCCTTCGGTATCTTGCATACTTATAATTTACTTTTAAATTAAATATTTTATATATTATAATTTTGTACTACATTATATGTTTTTTACATTATATTTAGTCTAAGAAGAAAAAATAATGTTGAAAAAAAGGAAAGTTGTTAAAAAAATGCTTCTTTAATTAAATTATACGAAAGAAAGCAAAATGAAAATTAATGAATTGAAAAATGAAAACTAATGAATTGTAAAAGTGTTCAAAAACAAAAAAAATAATATAAGTTAATAGTAAACAAAATTTTCCATTCATTTTCACTCTACATGTGAGCAGAAAAAAAATTAGTGGGCCTCAATGTTTTTTTTGTTCCTTCCTTAGTTTTCTCTTCAACCAAATGATGGAAAATAAAATTTTCCAACTTTTTTTCTTCTCCAATTTTCTCTCCTATTTCTTTAGGTTGTGATTATGAAAAGCAATAAATTTTTTATCAGTACTTTGCTATTTTTATATCATATCTTATTCGTATTATAAAGTGTTTTTATGAGGATAATATTTATACACTATTAGTGATAAAGATTTATAATAATCAGTACATCCTCCAATATTTACTTGTATTATTTTTTAAAAATTCAATGATAATTAAAAATAAATGGTGGATGATGGACTGACAGCACAACGATTTTATTTTATACTATCAAGAATATTTTCTCACACTTTTTGGTAAGGAACTAATTTCTTTCGAGGTTCAATGATGCCTCTCCTAACAAGTATCGCTTACAGAAATCAAATTCTTAACATTTTGATTATCCTAACTAGGGATCTAGCACAACCTTACACCACTATATCTTATTAATATTTTTCTCTTTTTCTAATTGAGGTAGAAAAGGTTATTTTTGCTTCTACTTCATAAAGTTGTTGTAATGGTTAGATATTTGTCTAAAACCGAGATAAAATTAACTAGAAAACTTTATATAGGTGTTCTTGAAGGCAAAAGATTTTAGAAATATTTTTATTATGATTGTGTGAAGCACGTGATATAATAGGAGACAAACGTAAGTTAATCCATCCCACACAAAGGCAAAATCAGCATGTAATATATGGGACAATATTAGTAAAGAGTTAGCCCTAATTGATTAGAAAAAATATATTTAAATTAAAAATTTAATAATAAATAATTTTTTAACTATTCAAAAGAAATAAAACATAAAATATGGTGGCCTAAAGCAAGATATTATAGAATGACAATCAAACAAGACTTTTGAATAGAATAAATTTCAAGAGATAGAATAATTCTTTAAAATATAGCACATGAAACTAGTAAGTTGTGCTAAGAAAACTAATAGAAGAAATAAAAGAATTCTTAGAAGAAAATAGATTAAATTGAAAGTAATTATGTTGTTCATCAAGAATCAACACAAAAAAAGAAGATCAAATGATATTATTGTACCAAAATATCATATTTGTTTCTTGACCAAAAAATGAAAAAATCTAGAATATGATAAAATATGAACAATACTTATTCATGAATAATAATTGAAGAATATGGTGAATAATGAGCAATATTTGCCTCAAGAATATAAAAAAAAATTGAGATGTATAGATAATATGAAAATTGTGAAAGAGATTGATAAAAAAAATAGAAGAGAAAGAAACTTGTTGAAAAAGGTGACAATAGTTACCATAATAAATGGTGGAATGTCTTTCGCAATTTGCCCCATGTCAATAAGATCTTACGAAGAAGTCAAAATATACTCTATTATAGAAACCAATATTGATAGTACTATTTCCGCAAAGAACAAATTCTTTGTCATACTCATTAGGAATATTTTTTAGTATTACCAATGGTATTCTCTCACACTATATTAATAAACTAATTCTTTTTGGGGTGTGTGGTCACCAGTCACAATAAGTGTCGTCCATCCCAACAAGTATTATTCATCAAATCAAACCTACTTCAACAGTTTAATATTTTTGGGATCTAGCAAAGTCTTGTATCACTAGACCAATATCTTGTTGGTGCCATAAGGAACATTTGTAAAGGAAAAAAATAACGAGAAGGAAAATGTATGAGTAATAGATAAATGCCTTTGATACTATATTAAAAATAAAAAAAGCAAGAAAACGATTGTGTTTTTATTGATGGAGTGAATTTAATTACAAAGAAATTAATAAAATTAACTTAACTCTATCTAACTTCTGACTCATTAACTAATCTATTTTACATGTATTTTAATCATGAAAATTATATTTACAGTGTTTGTTATGTAAAAAAGTAACTGAACTTAAACTAATTATTTGTAATTAACTTAAAACATTAAAATATATTTCAAGAACATGCATGGGCTATAATTGAATTACATATAAGTAGTTATTACTAGTAATAATGATCTTAAAGTAATGACAAAATTATTCTTCATATTCCACCCCTTGAAGAAACAACTTCATTACCGGAAAAATAGAATAAAAACCGCAAGTAATTAATAGGTTATACACAGGGTTAGTCGTAACATATCTCAGGCACTGTGATGATGAAAATATGGGTCCTAATTTACTAAATAATTCTAGACAATTTTTTAGAGGATTGAGAAAATTATGCAGTTGTGGTTCTCACATTTTACGTGTCTCAATTTTATAACAAAGTTTATTTGTTTGGAGACTATAAAATTTAACACTATAGTTTAAACAAAATATCAACTTATAAATTTTAAATTTCAATGAACTTCAAAGTTTTAACAAGTTTGTATTTGCTATATTGTTTTTATTATTATGTTTAGCAAATGAACCTAAAGTAAAACTATGTAATGGAGTACAATCATTATATGATTTATAAATACTAGCGTGTTGACATGCACTATCGTGCTTGTCAACCCGCTTTCCTATCGTTTGTAATGTATAGTTTGTATTTTATAAATTCAAATATAATTTTTTGCGCTAAATTTACGGTTGAATTTATTTAATTGGTCTAATATTCAATTTTTTAAATACACTTTTAAAATAAGAAGATAATAAGGATAAAATAAGAAAATAATATTATATGGTTTTTTGGTATAAATAAAAAGATATTGAGGGCAAAATAGGAAAACACAAATTACACCATAATGGGTGGTTATTTTGTGTTTTCCCTTTATTAATAGTATATAAATAAACATGTTAATAATTTAAAACATAAAAATGGAAATATTTAATAAAACTATTTTTTTAAATGAACTCCTTATCACCATGAGCCTTGAACAATCTTATCACTAAATTTAAATGAAGATTATTTTTGAAGTGAATATATAATCTTGAGCTTATGTGGGTTGAAGAAAAATCTGCACATTCATATTGAGTGAGAGTAATAATACAAAAATGATGTAATAGGAATATGATTGATAGATCTTCCAAATGAAATATCATAAATAAAATTTATAATAATATAAAATTTGTGCCTTCAATTCCAAATAAAAGAAATGTAAATTGTGAGAGATAAGAGTGTCTCTCCACACTCCACATGTTAGTTAATATAATTGAAAATCATTATAAATAATTGTGTGAATTAAGAAAATAAGGACTAAATAAATATAAAATGTAATATTACAAGGGATTAAAAAATAATCAAAATAATACATGAAAATTTGTCACTCATGGAGGAAATCAAAGAATTTCTATGCAACAATGCACTCACTAGGAAAAATGGTTATACATACATTAGTATTTATAACACTTACCCATGTGTAAAAGTATGTATGAATTTTAGGGGGAAATCCAAGAATTTCCATAAGCTCAAGTATAATTGCAATTTAGTTCTTGAACATTAAAAATATGAATAAAAAATCCCTAAAATATATATGATACATTTTTCTTGACTATTCAAACATGTCTCCTTAATGTTGATACTTGTGATATAGCCCTTGATTTCCAAAAAACATGTACAAAATTAAACGAACCTAGCAAAATATTTTCCATCCAATTTTAATTTTAGACAATGAAGGACTAATTTGCATCCAAAAAAAGTTCAAAACTATTTGCAATTTTTTGTTAAAAAAATTAAAGACTAGATGACACATAATGCATAGATAGTAAGTGGTGATTTTGGACAAATCATTACCTAGTATATTTTTTAAACAGCATTGAAATTGTGTTTTGTCCATTAATTATGTTGTGCAAATAATTTTTGTGAAGATGATTAAGAAGCTACGAAAAATGGGCTGGGATTCTCTCCAGTACTGGAATGTGAGGTCCAGATTTAATTTCATCATTTATAATAGCTTTTGTTTAAAAATATTTTAAAATCTACATTATTCAAATCTTTTTAAAACAACATGTCATAATCTTATATGGTTTTACTGGAGCCTCCAGTAATGGTGCGGATCCATTTTCAGGAAAAATAGAGGTGATAAAGTTTAGAAGGAATATGCTTACTCACAAATGTATTATAGCTTCATGTTGAGGGTCCTTCTGTTCCCATAATTATATATAAATATATTCGGAGTGCCTAGATGTGATAATTGTTAAAAAATAAATATATGTATAAAACTAACTTTTAATTCTAATCATCTATGATTATAATATTAGAAATTAATAATTTCTAATTAAGATGGACATCATATATTTAATACAATTATATTAGCTATTTATTTTGGGTTACTAAATAATTGATCTAATTATTGACAACATATAAGACTTCTGAAACTGATATCAAATATGAGCTTAATGAGTTGATACACAAACGGTTGACCTATAGGGGATAATGAGAATCATACAAGTTAACACATAAGAAACGGTTATGGTCCACAATACATCAAATCACAAATAGTTTTTATCTCTCCCTATCAGAGAGAAAACGAAGGTCCCAAAATGAATTAAGGATTTGATTGAGGTCATCATACCAAAACCATCTCATATGGTATATATCAAAGGAGTAGATAAGAGAACATGGGTTCAAGGATTCATGTAAGACCTTGTATCATTGTTTTAGATAATATGTAAGAATCATGAGATTCAAGATCCTAAAATTGATATTTCACAAACCATTAGAAAATATCTAACATATAAGACTTATATTTATTATTATCACAATTTTTATACGAGAAATTCTCATTTAAATTACACCCTATACATATTATTTTTTATTTATAAGGATTAGATGTCAAATAAATTATATTTTGAAGATATGTTTTTTAGGATTAGACTTCTACCATATGTAATGAATGAATGATACAAGAAATTATTTATTTATCTTCTTTTTTAGTCTCTCTTATACTAAACAATAGAAAAACTCATTTTATTTGTCACTTCTTTCCTCACACTATTATTTTTATCTATTTATTATTATTTTTACTTTCTTCTCTTAAACTAAAGATTAAAGCTTAGAAAATGTTAAGAAGTGATTCAAATATCTAGTTAGCTTAGTTTATTGGAATACTTTCTGTCAATCTATTTTGTTAGTTGCAAAATTTACTATTTATGGCAATGATAAATGAAAGAACCATGGAGAAATCTGTTGATAATCAAGCACTGATAACTCAAATCTCAAGGAAGAATAACTACAATACAAGAGGAGTGTATCATGGTTGGGGAAAAGGAAAGGATTCCAAACTTGGGTTTGGAAGGAGCTCACAATCTCAAGGTCAAAACTAGAATGATCTTGATTAGTAGGAAAACTCCAACAAAAGAGGATCTAATAGAAATTGGAGAGGAAGTAAGAGGAAATTTGACAAGAAAATGACCAAATGCTTTAAATGCAATAAAATTGGTCATTACTCTAATGAATATGTAGCTACAACCATCCACAATGACCATAGAGGAGACCAATCAAGCAGTGGTCATCAAGTTCATATGGCCAAAGAAGATGATGAGGCAAATCCTCAAGAGCAACCAATTATGTTGATGATGACTACCAGCAAAGAATTAAGAAGTAATGAAGTGTGGTATATAGACTCGGGTTGCTCCAACCATATGACTGACCATAGGGATTGACTTATTGATTTTGATGAAAGAAAGAAAAGAAGGTGAGGTTTGCAGATAATAGATCCATCTTGGCTGAAGACACGTGTAATGTAGAAATAAGAAGAAAGGATGAAGGAAGTGCATTAATAACAAAAGTACTTTATGTCCCTGGAATGAGAAGCAACTTGATCAATGTTGGTTAGCTCCTTGAGAAAGGATTCTCATCAAACTGATCATTGAGTCTATAGAGGTATTTGATGCTACTAAAAAGAAGATCTTGAGGGTCCCTTTGGCACAAAACATAACATTTCAGGTAAGCCTAACCACTATGGAATCTGAGTGTGCATCAGTCACTACTCTAGCTGATGAGTGTTAGCTATGGCACTCAAGGCTAGGTCACTTGAACTTTAAGGACCTGAGCCTACTAAGATCAAATAATATGATCTTTGGACTCCTCTCAATTGTAATCCCAAAGAAGATGTGTGTTAATTGCTTGATCATTAAATAATCAAGAACGCCATTCAGTAACTGGACATGTAGTATATTCATATGTGTGTGGATCATTTAAAGTCCAATCACTAGGATGGAACAAATATTTTGTATCATTCATAGATGATCAAAGTAGAAATATGTGGCTATACTTGATCAAGGTAAATAATGAGGTGTTCACTATCTTCAAAAACTTCAAGATACTAGTGGAAAAACAGTGTGGGAAATCTATCGAAATCTTGAGAACAAATGGTGGATGAGAATTTACATCTTGAGAATTTGAAGATTTATGCAAGAAGAGTGGTATAGTACATGAGATCACATCCCCTTATACTCCTCAACATAATGTAGTTGCAGAAAGGAGAACTATGACCATATTGAATATGGTTAGAAGCATGCTCAAACAAAAGAATCTACCACACAAATTCTAGCGTGAGGCAGCCATGACTGGTGCTCACATACTCAACATATATCCAACAAAGAGGCTTGATTCAATGGTTCAAGAAGAGGCTTAATGTGGGATCAAACATTCAGTGGAGCACTTCAGAATCTTTGGCTCATTGTGCTACAAACACATACCTGATGAGAAGAGAAAAAAACTTGATGATAAGAGTGAACCAATGACTCTCCTAGGATACAACTCCGCTAGTGCCTACAAGTTGTACAATGCAAGAACTAATCAAGTTATTTTTAGGAGGGATGTTCAATTTTATGAAACCAACTCTTGGAGTGAATCACATTCCACAATTGTGAATACTCCAAAACTGCAACTTGATTGGGAAAAGGCTGGTTCAATAAGAAATCTCAATAAGGAGATAGAGAATGATGAGCCATAGATTGATGCTAGACCAACCAGAAACAAAAATTTCCCATCCAGACTGAGTGATTATCAAGTTTATTTTGATGATGCAATCACTAAAGAGGGATACCTAATTCAACATCTAGCTTTAATGGCTGATATTGAACCAATTAATATTGAAGAAGCTGTCTCTAGCAAGATATGGAGGACAACAATGAAAGAGGAATTAAAAAGTATTAAGAAGAATCAGACTTGAGAAATGGTTGAACTTCCTCAAGGAAAGAAACATATTGATGTCAAGTGGGTTTTTAAGGTGAAACATAGGCTTGAGGGGTCAGTTGCTAAGCATAAGGCAAGATTGGTGGCCAAAGACTTCATGCAAAGAGAATGGATAAATGTTTCAGAGGTATTTCCTCATGTGGCTAGAATTGAGACACTGAGACTTGTTGTAGCCCTTGCAAACTTGAAAAGATAGAAGCTATGACAACTAGATGTGAAGTCAGCTTTCCTAAATAGGTCACTTGATGAAGAAGTGTTCATATTGCAGCCTCCTGGCTTCATATGCAAAGGCAGTGAGCAGAAGGTGTTAAGGTTGAATAAGGCCTTGTATGGATTGAAACAAGCACCTGGAGCTTGGAATAAGAGAATTGACACTTTTCTCATAAGGATTGGCTTTGTGAAATGTTCTATAGAACATGGAGTTTATGTGAAGTCCTTAAAGCTATCAAGGCCTTTAGTGATACACTCATCATATGTCTCTATGTTGATGATCTTTTGATAACTAGAAGTTGTCCATCTAGCATTGAAGCTATCAAACAAAGTCTAAAAGTAGAATTTGAGATGACTGATTTGGGAATCTTTTCCTACTTCTTAGGATTGGAGTTCTCATACTCTGTAAGAGGAATCTTTATGCAACAAAAGAAGTATATTACAGAAGTATTAAAGAGATTCAACATGATGTAGTGCAAACCTGCAGAGACACCAACTGAACCAAATGTAAAGTTGATAAGAAATGAGAAAGAATCGTTAGTAGATACAACAATGTTCAGGCTTATTGTTGCCAGCTTGAGGTATATCTGCCATAGTAAACCAGAAATCACCTACAATGTTGGCTTAATAAATAGATTCATGAGTGACCTTAGATAATTACATCTACTAGTAGCCAATAGAATCTAAAGGTACCTCAAAGGCACAATGGGATTTCGAGTAATCTTCACTCAACAAATGAGTAAAAACACCAACTTGTATCTCAATGCTTACTCAGATTCAGATTGGTTTGGAGACTTGATGGATGGAAATAGCACAATGGGTCAAGTATTCATGCTGTCATGGTCACCTATAACTTGGAGTTCAAAGAAACAGTCAGTGGTGGCTTTATCAACCTATGAAGCAGAGGACATTGCAGCTTGCTCAATTGCATGCCAAGCAATTTGGTTGTCTTCCCTGCTATGTGAAATGAACGTATGTGGTGGAGAAAATGTTGAATTACTAATCGACAATAAATCAGAAATTGATCTAGCAAAGAACCCAATATCTCATGGGAGGAGTAAGCACATTGACACCAAGTATCACTTTCTTAAAGACCAAGTAAGTAAGGGTAAGATTCAATTGAAACATTGCAACACAGATTTGTAATTGGCTGACATTCTTACAAAGCCATTGAAACCTGAGAAGTTCAAAAAGGATGAGGGAATCATTAAATGCAGTTTGTTTATGATAGATTTTGAATCAAGGTAGATGTTAAGAAGTGATTCAAATATCTAGTTAGTTTAGTTAGTTGGGATACTTTCTGTTTTTGGCAAGTTCAATATGTTTTATTAGTTGCAAAGTTTACTATAAATTGCAATGTATTCATTTAGTTGAATCAATGAGATTTTATAGTAAATTGTTTATTCAAATTTTCTATTAACCTTCTCATCTCTACAACTTCACAAAGTTCTTTGATCTTTATCCATTAAAGACATGTTGTTTAAAACGGAGTTGATAAAACAAACTCTCGTGTCAAGAAATTTATTTCTAAACTATTTTTGCTAAGTTTTAAAAAAAAGTTATTAATATAAGAAGTCGTATTTTATATTTCTAATTTTGAAATTTTACAGTGCGTTGTTTAAAAAAAGAATTCGATGCAGTATATATATATATATATATATATATATATATATATAAAAGAAAGTAGGAAAACATTATAATTTTTTGGACAAAAATAACCCTACACAAAAGTTTTTATTGTATTTTTTTATAGATGTGAAGAAACATAAAAACCACCAGCATTACATGAAAACTATACAACTATTTAACATCAAACAATTTAAACTTATTTTGTAGCTTAAACAAAAGGGCCTAAACCAATTTCCATAAGCAAAATTACCATATTAGTAACAATATTAACAATGACATTACCCAAAAAAATATATGCAAAATTCAAATGAAAAAAATAGACTTTGAGTTGGGACCATGAAAATTTGAAGGGTATTTTACTTGCATTCTGAATGAATGATTCATTTAAGGTGGGTGCAGCATAATTAATGTGAATGCTCAACTTTACAACTTCAAACCTAAGCAATATATTGCTGAAATGATCAAACAACACACATCCCCCATTTCAATAAAATTCTAATGATCACCCAAACTTTATGTAACACTATCAATCTTAGTCCAGTTATATAAGATCATACTGAATCCTCAAAAATATCGGGAAGTTAAAAATTCAATTCTTAAAAAATAACAGTAATTATTAGAATGAACAGTTACATATCAATAAAATTTGTAGTGTTTGTTTTTATTAGCTGGAAATAGATAGTATTAAACATTAAAGAGTATAATATTTATGTACTATCTGTATAAATATTTATACACATTCAATATATCATTTTTTTTTTTTAAATACTCAATAATAGTTGAAACTTTTTCTCAATATTAAATATAAGAGATTTACATTCTCGTGCCCCACATGTACTCTTCAGACACGTGTTCCCTATATCTTGCCCTCTTTTGGGATGCTAACTTAAAAGAAAATAAAACATTTATATGCTAACTAATTTAATTTCTTAAAGAATTTGTTTATCAACTACACTACATTCTTGAGAAATCAACTTAATTGAAATACAATATTTTGTGGAGATTAAATTGATTGACAACAAATCATTCAAGAAATCAAATAATGTTTTGCTCGAATAAATTCAGTGGGTAAGACACGCTAAATTCATAGGATGAAATATACTATTAATACTATAAAAATTGAAACCCGAAAAATAGATGAGATCAAAAGTTCAATTTTTATAAATAACACTTTTGAAAGAGTTATCATACATCTCGAAAAAAATTAGTTCCTTATGTAATTGTAACCCAAAGAATGAATGAGGTGGAGGAGATTGATTCCGTGTGTGGAATTGAAAACCTTCCTTTTTCCAACTCCCTTCTTGCTTTCTATCATTTGACTCTTATTCAACTCATACACTCTATAAATATCTCAAATACTCAACATTTTTTTATCATACACACACCTTATATATTCACATTATTATTTACACATCAAACTACACCATACACCATTGGACATGGAACTCAACACCATGTTTTTCTTCTTCACTTCTTTTCTATTCATTGTTCTCTTCAAATCCTTCTTCTTCCACTCAAAAGGGAGAGAATTGCCACTCCCTCCTGGTTCAATGGGTTGGCCTTACATAGGAGAAACCTTCCAAATGTATACTCAAGACCCAAATGTTTTCTTTGCCACAAAAATCAAAAGGTTCACATCGATTCCTTTTTTAATGCCAAACATATATTTTTTAAATATATTTTATGGGTCAGAGCCCAATTTCAAAGATTTGAAGTCGAACATCTATACTTCATGTTTCTTAGTTTAACTAACTAGACCGACTCTAAAAGTCGAACATCTATAGTTCATGTCTCTCAAGTTAACCAACTAGACCGATTCTGAGAGTCGATCCCATTTCAAACTATATCATCGAAATGAAATGATGACTTGCATTATTTAACAATAGTATGAAGATTCACTACTTCATTACTTGGATTAATTGTTGATTATTTTTGTATATAGGTATGGTTCTATGTTCAAGTCTCACATTCTTGGTTGTCCTTGTGTGATGATTTCAAGTCCAAAAGGAGCAAAATTCGTGCTGAACAAAGCTGAACTCTTCAAGCCGACATTTCCTTGTAGCAAAGAGAGAATGTTAGGGAAAGAAGCAATTTTCTTTCACCAAGGAGAGTATCATGCTAACCTTAGGAGACTTGTTCTTCGTACCTTCATGCCTGAGACAATAAAAAACATTGTACCTCACATTGAATCCATTGCTCAAACTTGTCTTCAATCATGTCAAGGAAAGTTGATTACCACTTTTCTAGAAATGAAAACTGTAAGCTCTCAAGTCTCAACTCAAACCACAGAAAAATAGTACAATCCTCTGTTTCTCTTTTCATTAAGAAACATTTAAGGATATTTCTGTTTTTTTTAAATGTTTTTTTTGTTTGTTTGTTTTCATTTGTGTTTTTCTTAGTAGTTGTAAAAATATAACATTTTTTTCAAAGATTTATACAAGTGATATAGAAAAGATGACCAATATATGAGTTGTTGGAAGATCTTTATCTGTGGCCTACAACATTTTTTTATTAGTTAAATGAAAGAAACATATAAGTGATTTTGATACTATATTTTGACCGAAAACTTAAGATATTAGATGTATGAGTCCATCCACTTATATGTTTTTAATTCATCCACTTTTACATCAACTTTTTTGTCTAATACACAACATGATGAGCTTCATTTTGATCATTGTAAACAAATAAATATAATACAGAATTTAAACTCATGACATCTATATCACAAGAAAATGTGTCGTCTTATTCTCGTAAGTGATATAAATATCAAAAAAAAATTGATGCCTTGTTTTTTTTAAATAACAAACAATGTAATTTTCTAATTATTAATGAAAATAAAAAATGTTGAAGTATTTTAATCTCTCAATGATTTTTCATCTTTGTTTTTCACCAATTAAATAATGGGTTTTTCTTCATTTGTTGTTTTGTGTTGCAGTTCACATTCAATGTTGCACTTGTTTCAATTTTTGGAAAAGATGAAATTATGTATAGTGAGGATCTGAAACAATGCTACTACACAGTTGAGAAAGGTTACAACTCAATGCCAATAAACCTTCCAGGTACACTGTTCCATAAGGCTATGAAAGCAAGGAAAAAACTTTCTAAGATATTGTCACAAATAATCTCAAGCAGAAGAAGGAGAATAATAATGCAGATGAAGCAAGATTCTTATTCCTATAATGATTTGTTGGGTTGTTTGATGAATGAAAAAACAAGACTCAATGATGAACAAATTGCAGATAACATCATTGGTGTCATTTTTGCTGCTCATGATACAACTGCTACTGTGCTTACATGGATTGTCAAGTACCTTGGTGAAAACCCTAGTGTCCTACAAGCTGTTACCGTAAGTATCTCGGTTGTGAACAAAGATTTGTTATCTCAAATAGTATCCAAAACTATATCTCGGATTAATATATTCATTATTTATTTTTGTTTTAATATCATTAATCCGATATATGGTTTAGGGCAACAAATGTTTGTTACCGATTTTCCGAGTTTAGTATAGTCCTTTTTTACAAGAAATATATTAGATTAGTTATAAATTAGATATGAGTGTTATATTATTAATTTATATGAGTTTTATTTTTAAGTGAATAATAATTAGTATATAAATGTTGGAAGATGTGTATATAGTTAAAGAAATGGTGTGTATGCAATTTTTCTTCATTAACTATATATTTAAATGAGAAATATGTGACACTTAAGATGATTCATTTCATTAAATAATAATTTACAAATTACATGTCTC
The DNA here is from genome assembly GCF_001865875.1 of Lupinus angustifolius. Classification (NCBI taxonomy): domain Eukaryota; kingdom Viridiplantae; phylum Streptophyta; class Magnoliopsida; order Fabales; family Fabaceae; genus Lupinus; species Lupinus angustifolius. The sequence goes on from NC_032014.1 coordinate 22,515,482, forward strand.
CTTTAGATCAATTTGAACTTTTTTAACTAAAAGACATTTCTATATATAGAGAGAATAGATTAGCTTATTTTATGTTTGTATAGTTGTATAAAAAAGGTGAAACAATTATTTGCTTAAGAAGTTGAGTAATTAGAGTTTGGTCCTTTAATTTGGACCTTAAAAACCTATTTATTGTGACATTTGCAGGAAGAGCAAGAATCCATAGTGAAGGAGAAAGAAAAGAGAGGTGAAGAAATGTGTCTAAATTGGACAGATACAAAAAGAATGACCTTAACATTAAGGGTTATACAAGAAACTCTAAGAGTTGCTTCCATTCTTTCCTTTACTTTTAGAGAAGCAGTAAAGGATGTTGAATATCAAGGTCAATAATAAACAATTTTTATACGATCGATGGAATAAATGTTCATTTTAATCTTTCATATTTATAGTCAAATTAATTATTTTTAGAGTTAAATTAGTCTTAATATGTGCTGTAAAACATGTTAAAAATAAATAATTTGACTCACATTTAAAATTTTTAGATACCATTTTGGGGTTTCAATTTTTGAAAGACTAAACTGATAATATCGAAAAACACAAAAGATTGAAATGAGTATTTAATGTTTTCTTATTTTTTGTGACAATTTTTTTGCAGGGTATCTGATACCAAAAGGGTGGAAAGTATTACCACTTTTCAGAAACATACATCATAGTTCAGAATTCTTCAAAGAAGCATTAAAGTTTGACCCCTCAAGATTTGAGGTTATTATTTACACAACTTATGCATCTCAATATTATATAATTTCTCTTTTGTTGCTATTGATATGTATTATTTCTAAGTTTAGAATTTGATACATTATGATAATATTATTGTTAGGTTGCTCCAAAAGCAAATACATTTATGCCATTTGGTGATGGAATTCATGCATGTCCTGGCAATGAATTAGCCAAGTTGGAAATATTAGTGCTTCTACACCATCTAACCACAAAATACAGGTTCCTCACATTTTATTATTATCTTTATAATATATACTTTGAAAATATGGAATAAGACCTATAAGAAAATATTAGTGCTTCTACACCATCTTATTTTCTATTTAATAACACCTATAAGAAAATATTTTTTATCAAACATTTTATCACCAATGATAGTATTGGTATCATATATATTCATGTAAGTGAAGAAATTCTAAAGTTAGAATGTTTTTAGAATAATTCTAACCAGAACAAAGATATGTTGTTCCAAATTCCGTTTCACATTAATACTAATAAAACTTTAAATTTTTAATTGACATAACATGTTTTTATTGATTTGAGATAGTACTATTTCTCCTGATTATTATTTTTTTGGTGCAGTTGGTCGGTGGTAGGTGGAGATAATGGGATTCAGTATGGGCCATTTGCACTTCCCCCAAATGGCTTACCTATCACATTAAATCCCAAGAAATAAAAAGAGATCAAAACCAAGCACATGTTATAAGATTCAACTTTCTAAATATGGAAGAAATGGTTTCATAGCTTTCAAAATTCTATGTTCTTGGCATAGGAAAGTCTTAATCAACATACAAGTTTCTTAGCTAGAGCAAATAGCATTTAGTTTTTTTTTTTAATTTTCATTAATTCACTTTTACTTTTCTTCCATTTCTCTTATTTTCAAATACATAGGGGAAACTCTTGAGAGATTGAATTCATGTATTGGACTATCTAGTTTTGTATCAATAGCAAGGTGCAAAAAATGGGATTTTGGTGATAGAAATTATATATATGTATGGATTGGTGATGATATAATATTTTATTCTCTATATTTGACTCTTTTTTTCAACTAGTGAGGCTTATATAGGCTGCCAAACAAGTGAGAAAAAGTATATATATATATATATATTCAAGATTAGTCTAATAGAGACTTGAAAAGGGATTAAAATTTTGTTTTTATAAAAGACAAAATTTGATTGAAATAATACCAACAAAAGTTTAAAATACATTCATTTTCAAGCATTTAATAGTAATATCGCGATTACATATCTTTAATTTAAACAAAAAATCATATGAAGTTGAGATAAAAATATTATAAAAATGCCAAACTATTGTTCGCCCAAAGTAAAATATATAGTAGGTTATTTCCTATTTATAAATTAGTTTTAAGATAAAACTTTAATATAATATTAAAGTTATAAGTCTAATCTGTCTTCAATTGTCCCTAGTCAAAGATGACTATCATTTACTCCAACAAAGAAAATACAAATATTAAATGGTCTAAGATTAATAATTTAATATCCTAAACCACATCATCATAATTGATATTTAAAAAACCTTATTTAATTTTAAATCATCAAATGCATCATTTATGGTGAGAATTTGGTTGAGATTAGTAGTCATGACCATGTAATAATTTATGATATGAATTGTATGTTAGAATGTAAGTCCCACCTTATTTGTTTCATTATTTTATAACCTTAACAAAATTGTTAGAAGTTTATTTTAAAAGTTACACTTCTAATATGAATTGTTTATTAGTTAACAATGTTAAGGAAAGTAAATTTTAAATTGTACTTTCAAATTAGCCTTAAGTGTTAATATTTATATATGACATTATGTGTTATGTGGGCGTAAATTCAAATTTATCATTATAGGAAGATTGGTGTGATATATATTTAGATTATATTAATTGAAATACTTGAAATGGCAATGAAAAAAGAGATATTTGGTTTAAAATATATGCATCACATTATATGCTTAAATGATAGTTTTCAATTGATTTTGTTTTTGTTGTTACCGTAGCTTGCGACAATTCTAAATGGCACAAAATAATACTTACTGGCTGAGTCACGATCAGGTCACTCTCTTTAAGACGTTTCATGGCATTCCCCAAAAGTGCAAGCTGACTATCAACCACGCCGTCCCCAGGATAAAACAACTCAGATCTCTGTTATTGAATTCTTACTACACTGTAAGAACCGATCTCGAATAAACTTTCTACAATATAGCTATATTTCACACCCAAAAGTTCTCACTCATGCTTTTCAATAAACCATGTTCTAACATATTTAATTTAGTCATTTTTAATTTTCAAGTAGATGGAAAGCATAGTTGAGAATGGTAACTCCACACTTTTACCACATGTATTTTACTAACTCATAGCTAATTCACTTATCAAAGTTTTGAAACATGTTTTGATTAACATGGTGAGAGAATAAAAGAGGGGACCAAGCATGTGGGGTATCTAGATTCTAGAGCATAGTCTATAGCATAGGATCAAACAAAAACAAAGTTGGTTTGGTCTATTTTCAACACAAGGAAACAACACATGTCTACATTATTATGTGGTTGAGTTCCAAACACATGTCCTTATCTTTGCAAATCAACTTTACAAGAATAGAAAAAAAAGTTCACTTAGGCCTTTTCCAAAAATTCTAAAATCTTAGCCAAAAAAGTTGACTCCTAATTATGCACTTCTCATAATAAGAGCACAAGTGTCTCATTTTTGTTGTTTGGTGTTGTGGTGGATTAATTGTAATTAAAGTTGAGTGACTTTGCTAAAGGGACGGGATCACATGTCCCCATTTCCGTCTCACTCGGTGTTCCCATCCAATTAAAATTTTTAACTTAAATAAAAAAATATATTATAATAATATAAATTAATATTTTCACATTATTTTATATAATTTTATTGGCTAGATACATGGGACATGAATAACAATCCTGGTTCTTGCTAAAGGTACATTTCAAATCCATGACAGCTATACATAATGGGTTAGAGTTAGGTGCTGGATTTCAGAATATGGTTTTATCTTCATTTCCGAGATAGATATAGCAACCCTAGCTAGCTGCCCAACATTGATATTTTCTTGGAAGTAGTGAAGAGAAATTATTACATGGTTTAAAATTAACATGTTAAATTTTATTCTCACTACTAATAATATATTAATAACTTCAAATTAAATGAGGTTATTCGAAATGGTAATAAGGATATAGTTGAGAGCTAGGGCTGAAAACGAGTCGAACCGAGTTGAATTAGAGCTTAATTCTGTTTAAGATGATAAGGATTTTTTCACTTCAAAATTTGACTGGAGTTTGATACAAGTTATTTTTTAGCTCGAGTTTATCTCGGTTAAAGTTCACCAATTATTTGGTTCAGTTCGAATTGATTCATTTAGACAACTCAAATAATTAACAATTTTAAAAAATACGCCAAAAGATTTATATATATATATATATATAACTTTGTTTATTTGTCGAACTTAATTTTTATCTGACTCATAAACTAAATTTGTCAAGTTTCGAACGAATACCAAATTAATTCGGTAATAACTGAAGCCATTAATCTAGATAATGTAATAATTTATCCGTTAAGAAATTTGACAAATTTTAACCATTATTTTTCTTAATAATATGTTAAAAAAACTCAATTATTTATCAAGTGTTAGGTTTTGTTGATAGCATTCCTTATCCTAAACTTGAATGGATATGCAATGAATGAAAGATTTTATTGTCTTTTGATTTAGGATGTATAATAAATGGAGACTCTTTTGGAATATAAAATTATAAATGAATTGGGAGTCTAATTCTTTCAGAACATTATCCTGACTAGTTATTAGTTGCATCATGGTGAAGGATCTGAGTTTAAAGCATGTAATTGTATTTGAAGTCAAATACATCACTTCTCTATTTAAAAATGGCATGAACTTGAATATTCAATTACTTGAATTTGAATATCACAACTAAACATGTGGCACTTGAAGAGTATATTGTTCTTTGGAATGGTTGAGTAACTTTGAACTCGGCTATCAGATTCAGATTTGTTTCATCATTTGTAATAAATTTTTGCCTAAAAATATTTTAAAATTTGAACCATCAATTTTTTAAAGTCCACATGTTAGAATCTTATGTGGTATTGGATCCTCCAGTAATAGAGATGATCCATTTTCCTTGGTTGAGAACTAGCCTAAGATTATCTTGGGTGGATATTTGAAAATATCTCTAATACTCAAGTATCTATTGAGGTCAAGTATAGGAATGGGGATCTGTTGTCCCCAACCATGTCCCCAATCATGTTTCTGGCCAATCACAGTGAAATAAAATTAATAAAGTTATGAATATTTAATTTTTTTTAACTGACTGGCAAACTAGAATTGATTTGGAACAGAGTTTGGAACAGGGTTTGAGACAACAGATCCTTATCCCAAGTATAGGAGTAGAGAGAAGTAAAAAAGATAACAAATCCTTCATATGGTCAACAACCACTTCTACATTGGAGGACTTGGTAATTTTGTATATCAGTTCAAATGTTTTTCCCTTCAAAGTATCATCATGATCTTTAACCATACAAATTAAATTTTAACTAGAACTTTGAATGATTGAAAAAATTGTATTGTTCTTCCAAAAACTCACAAATGTATCATTCTAAAGACCAGTTGAGATTAATTACTAATTTTTAAAATTAATTATTAAACAAAATCTTGTGTTCACATAAAATTAATGAGTAAGCACTGGGTGAGCCATTTAATTGATTAACATATTAATATATGATAGAATAAATGAATGGATACATACATTGACAAACAATAATTTATCATCTTCCTAATTTTTCCCCAAATTATTTATAATGAACTTCTAAGACATGACATTGGCATGTTTCTGACATTCATATCACTACAAGGAACATCTAAAAAATGACGACATGGTGCATGAGGCTCCCAATGGTGGGACATATGGAGGATAGACACAGATGGGGTGAGCAAGACCCAGCCCTACCTGTTCACCTGACACGACCCGATCATGATAAGGTCCGAATAGGGTCAGGTCTGATTAGGTCTAGGATCGGGTTCAAAAAATAAACTCAGACAATATTTAGGGTTGGGTAGGGACCAAGCATGACCCGGTCCGACCTGTCACAGGGTCACTCGCTCGTCATGTTTATATGTGTTTCTACTCAAATGTGTATAGAGTAATGATACCATGTTGGTCGAAAATATCATTTATTCTTTAATTTTTCCATAATATATACATGATTAATAATATATATACATATATCATTTTATATATCAAACTATATAGTCATGATAATAAATAATATTGAGAAGTCTTTATCTAAAATGAGTATGCATTATATTTAATCGGGTCTAGGGTCAAGTTGGATTTAAAGGTTGATTCGATCGCTATTTAGGGTCGGGTTAGCTTCGGTCTAGGGTTGGGTTCAGGTTCAAAAAAGTGACCCGACCAATATCTAGGGCTGGATAAGGACAAGCCTTAACCCGTCCCAACCCGTCCCATGCTCACTCCTAGACATAGACAATCTTACCATCACGAGCAAAAATACTGTTTCCAAGATTTGAACCATTGACCTCCGGGAACATCTAACAAAAATTAATTTCTCCCTATTGGCTCTTGCTAAATTTGATGGCATATTATTCATAATGAACTTTTAAGATGAAAATCATGGCTAATGATCTCAATAATACTCTAAATATCAAACCTTGAAGTACAAAAAATAGAAACTATAATATCCAGGATAAGTATTCCTCAGAGAATATATGTTAATAACTATATGCATCACTAACAACAACATAACATACTCTTGCATGCACATTTTCCCTGTAAACATTATCATTAGAAATTAGGGGTGAACATGGCCCGGGTTTGGACGGATTAAGACTTGTTCCTTACCTGACCCTAAATGTTGGTCGGATCATGTGGGCTTAACTTGATCAGACGATCAAGAGCATCAATGCCCATATGCTTGGGATTATAACTATCGCTATAACAACAACGACCAAGCCTTTATCTCACTATATAAGGTCAGTTACATGCATCGAACAACACCATAATGTTCTATCATAACTATCATTCTCACAACATAATATCAAGAAATTAATACACATATATATATATATACATAACACATCACAGCCAAATGCAATAGCATGTAAAGTACAAACTTCCAACACAATTCATTAAAGCACAACAATGGCAGTATTTTCAGCAACAATGGCAGTATTTTCACTTGCTTGCTTGTCACTACTCCCCAACAATGGCAGTATTTTCAGCAACTTAATCTGCATACTCAAAACACGTTCTATCAATAAATAAAACCAAACACAATTCAAAGACACAAAAGAAGTTTTTGGTTGACATGTTAGAACAAAACACATTGTTGATATATTCTAAAATATAAATAAATAGATCAAAACAGGATATGAGATTAACAAGTGGAACATTTTGTTCATGCTAAAGGGTGGCACAAAAATAGCATTTACCACCTATTCATCATAGGTTGAAACAGTATGTTCTGTTCTTTTCTCTTTGTCTCTGCCATGGCTTTAAATTGTGAATTTGTGATTGCAGTCATATTCACAGTTGCATTTAGCAAAACCTTATCATTGTGGCTTCCATTGCGGATAGAAGGCTCAAAGTAAAAACCTTTCCACCTTTTAGTGGAACAAAAATTTCATACTTTAATACTCTCATCTCTTGTTCTGTTTTATTTATAAAAGAGACCACATTGAATATGACTAATATGTCTGTTTCTTACACTATACAAAACAATAAGGGTGACTCAGTGCACCAGTCTCATTTCGTGAGGTTTTGGGAGGGTAGATATATAATCTTACCCTGTAAACGGAGAGATTATTTCAAGAATTTTAAGACTTCAATTGTTACTAAGCAACAACTTTACCCTTTATACAAAACAATAATAAACATGAACAAAAGGAGCTAGCATTTGAAGATAATCATAGTTTTTAGGCAACCTTCTCTCGTACCAATTCATGGTTCTTTTGCGAAATGGTTATAGTTCCCTTCAAAGAACGAATTGGGTTTTTAGCTATAGTTTAAGTAAAAGAAAAGAATAATAATTGGTAATGTATATTAACTTACATGAATGAATTACAACAAACAAGAAAGAATTTTATCCTCCTATAGTGAAACAAAAGTTGATTCAGACCAAAGAGAAGCAGCACTAGAAACTACTACGCAGAAAACTATAGAAACCCCACCCTAGTGGATATAACCCTAGCTTACTTGACATGGTAACGTACTGTGTACTACGTACCCAACTCGTACCAAAGAGTACTACGTATCTAAGTCAGTATGGTCGTTATCATACAACTTTCAAGTTAGACACCAAATGTGATAAGGAGGAAGGCGATTTGTGGTGGAATTGATGTAGCGCCATAATCGCCTTCTTTCTAACCGCCTCTTTCTAGTGTCTCAACAGGTCAAATAGGAGTTAGTTATCAGATTTCAAATATTTTAGGATAGTATTAACAATGAGGATTATGAGGTCATGGTCTTGATTGAGGAATAACTTGAGGGCCAAGTAACCGGTTCGTTTGAGGAGTAGTGTCATGATGGGTAATTTTAATGGCATGGATGTGTGAGGTTTCGTGTTGAGTATCTCGACATAAACGAGGCGGATGATGAATGAATTTCTATCATCATCCACTTGGATATGTTGAGATACGACACTTGAGGGTTTCAATTTCGCAGAGGAGGATCTAGCCCTCCTCAGCTTTAGAATGAAGTCATTGGATTGGCGAAACACGCCATTGAAATCCATGGCGCGTTTGCAGTCAATGATCGAAGGGTTGTGGCTCCGATTTGAACCTCGACGATGGGGCTAGAGAGTGATTGGGTTCGGTGGATTGGGAAAGTGAGGAAGAAAGTAAATGGCGTCGTGTGTGGCAAAAAAAATTTATTTTAAGTTTTTCTTCAATTTGGGATCCATATTTTCTAAATTTTAAAAAACAAATCTATGCATGCATAGTATAATATCATAATGACAAAAATATTCGACTGAAAGACCCCCATAAAAATATTGGGAACAAATATCCACAATAATAATTTATGTATATGAGTGAGTGTTAGATATTATATTATTTACTCTCTTATTTTTTCGTAATAAATTTTAGTGGTTGGACTATAGTCATAAATTTGTCATATACATTTCCTTTTATTCATATAATAATAATTTTTATATATTAATTATTACAAAATATATAGATATATAATTAAAATTGAAAACTTGTTAGGTATCCATAAATACTCACTACATGTGAGGGTATCCACAAATAGTATGAGTAGTGTGTATGGGGTTCCAGTTTAAACTGCGAAACTGTGGAACCGAACTGACCACAAAATGTGATTCGGTTCATTTTCGCGGTTCGGTTCGATTATTTTTTAAGGAACCATTTATGTTCAGTTTGATTCACGGTTTTAAAATTTTATGAACTGTTGGAACCGAACCACATATTAAAAGAAGTATATACTAAAGAATGATGTTATATTATTTTTTGAATTCTTCTACCAATTTTATTATTTTTATGACTTAAATTATCAATTTTGTATAAATTGTAGTGTTATATATATTACTAAATTGTTATTATGTTAGTACTATATATGCTATTACTTATTAACTTGTTTCTTAGTATCTTGATGATTTAGAATATATCTTTCAACTTTTGTAGTATTGAGTTTGAAACTAACATATGCCTTAAATTGTTATACATATATTATTATATGTGTTACTCATTGTGAATTGTAAGGTTATATATGTGACGATTATATATTTTACTAATTAATATATGTGTTACTAAATTGTTATGTATGTTATAAATATTAACTTTATTATTATTATATATATTACTAATTGTGGATTTTATTTTATATATACTAGCGTGTTGACATGCACTATCGTGTCTGTCAAACCGTTTTCCTATCATTTGTAATGTATAGTTTGTATTTTCTAAATTCAAATATAATTTTTTTGTGCTAAATTTACGGTTGAATTTATTCAATTGGTCTAATATTCAATTTTTAAATACACTTTTAAAATAAGAAGATAATAAGGATAAAATAAGAAAATAATATTATATGGTTTTTTGGTATAAATAAAAAGATATTGAGGGCAAAATAGGAAAACACAAATTACACCATGATGGGTAGTTATTTTGTGTTTTCCCTTTATTAATAGTATAGATGATAATTTGTTTTTTCTCTATAAATTACATAATTGTTATGTATGTTATTGACAAACAATTATCAATTTCACTTTTTTACTTATATATGATTCATATTTTTTTGGTAATAATAATTTCCTTTTATGGACAAATAAAATCTTTTGTAATATATTTTGAACTTTTAATTGATGCCAGATTTTTTATAAAAGAAAATGTGAATAACTGTGGAATCGAACCATTCAATAGCGGGTCGGTTCAGTTCCTATAATCACTGTTGTAGCATTATATTATGTTATTGTATAATCATATCTATCAATTTAATCACCGTTAATTTTCTTAAACAATCAAGTAATACAAATGAACAAACAATAAATGATATAGTAAACCCAAGTATAAATCTTTACAAGATAACTGTACATAGATATGAATTTAATAAATGCAAGTATGTTTTGTTGTGCTTTTTTTATTTTAGGAAAATAATTTTTATGAGAACATGAAATTAATATTAATTTAAAATTTAAAGGTTAACTTTAGAAATTATTATTTTGGTAAATCTTGTTATATATATATATATATATATATATATATTATCATATCTTCCATATCATACTATTGTCAAAGCTAAAACTTTACTTTAATGTATTGTATGTACCATCTAATTAATTTACCACATATTAAAACTGTCATGAAAAACTAATTAAATTGAAGATTATAAATGACATGACAATTATTATCAACTACATATACTATAACGTTAAAATTTATGAAAATACATGACAATATAATCGACTAAACCTAAAATATTAGGCATGACAACAATCACTCAAGAGAGAAGTGAATTGATGGTTACAATTTTTTAGGAGTTTTAACAAATTAAATATCAATATCCAAGATTTTTTACTATGAAAAATGTTTCATAAGATGCTTGAGAACCTATACACTACAAAAAAACATCATTCACACTTTATGGGATGCATCACTCATGGCGTTGGAGCCTAAAATTTATTATACTGGCATATATTTTTATCTAATATCAATGCCATAAATTAAGGATATTATTAATTAAATATAAATGATAAATGATGTAGTAACAATGTGAAAAACTCATAAAAAATGTCGACACATACATTTTTCTATATAAATAAAGAGAGGTGGCGACTAATTTGTGAACCGCAAGTTAGTTCACTTCCAAGCGAACTATTTTTTTAGTTGTGAGATCGAATGGTCCATAATCCCATCTCTCAAAATCGTGTTCGACTACCGTTGTTTAGAAGTCATGATACTAAAGTACGACTTATGTGAGGCCTTTGATTATAGTTTATAAGTTGTGATAACAAATTACGACTTTTATGAGGTATTTTGTCATAGTTCGGAAGTCGTAATACCGAAATACGACTTTTGTGGGAAGATAGTCGGCATAAAATGACTTCTATACTTACTAAATGTCATTATAGGCCATGCAGAAGTCATGATACGTCATCGTGACTTCTATATTGACCATATATTATATTACACCATCACGACTTCTATACTTATAAGAAATTACATTATACTATCACAACTTCCATTTAGAAGTTGTTACGTGCCACCACCACTTCTATATCGACAAAAGTTGAATTACTCTATCACGACTTTTATACTGAAGTCATACAATGTTAACACAACTTCTAAAAGGTGCACAAAACGGTAATCGATAACCAATTTTTTTTCATCTAACGACTATAAAGCAGTTCGCTTCCAAGCGAACTAATATGCGGTTCATGTATTAGTTTTGGCCATAAAGAGAAAAAAAGGCATTTATAGTTTTTTTACATAGTAATTGCATTATCCATTCACAAAAAAAAAACTTTATCATGTACAATTATACTCAATATTGTGAAATCCAAACTGAACATCAATCTGGAAGAAATTCATATTAGATTTAACTAGTGTAAATGATTAAACTATTCAATCAAACCAGACGATTTTATATATAATTAATACGTAACTAAAAATATATAATTATATATAAATGCAAAATTTTATATAATAATTAATTATATATAATCATACTGAATAATATTTCTCCATTTTTTTGGAATGATAAAATAAAACTTTAAAGTAGTACTTTACATTTTTTAACCCAATCAAACCAAAATTTCTCCAATTTAAAGATATCGGTCTAACTCATCATTCAATCAAGACTACAAATCAGAACTCATTTTCAAATTCGGTCGACGATCAAACCCGACTTCCGATCCAATTATCATAACATTAGTTATTACACTAATAAATAAAAGAAGGCTAATTACTAAGCGTGACATATATAGAATAGGAAATGGAATGACGCTACTTCTCTTCTTCTTATACTAATCTGAAACCAACGCTTCTTCTTCACATTCTATGGCTGAATCCTACATTGGATGCTTCATAACTTTGATTTCTAACTACGATATTCGTTACGAAGGCATTCTCCATTTCCTTAATCTCCATGATTCCACCATTGCCTTGAAAAACGGTGCGTTTCATCTTCCATACTTTCTTTCTTTTCTTCTTATTATTATTAACATTGAAATTGAAATGTGATTGCAGTTAGGTCGTATGGAACAGAAGGTAGAAGAAAAGATGGTCCACAACTTCCTCCTATTGATAAAACTTATGATTTCATTCTTTTCCGTGGAAATGACATTAAGGTCCTTATTATTATCATTTGTTACACATGTTACATTGTTTTGGAACTGTAACAAAAATTACGCACAAATCGAGTTCGAGTTTTATGAATGGAGAAAACCTTGTTAACAGAGACAGTCATGTCATGATGTGAATGTTCTCGTCTCGAACGGATTAGAGAAATATAAATAAAAGAATGTGACATTTTGATTTCACTAGAAAAAGGTGTTATATAAACATGTAAATCAATGTAATTGTATTATGAGAAAATGAAGAATGCATTGAAATTATATGAGGTTTATATATTGTCTTTATCGTCCACCATTCATATTTAATCATTATTGACTCTTCACGAGAAGAAGAAAAAGTAATCCGAATGGTGGATGATATAATAATTGTATATAAATGTTTACATTGATAGTGTAGATATTACACTATTGTATTATTACTTAATGATCTGAAATCTGATACAATAAAAAAAAATAAGGTTACTATGAAATGTGTTTAGTGATATGGTTTTGTGGTTCTTAAGTATTATTTTAATTTATGAATATTTTGTCACTGAGGCTTAGAAGTTCAAATGGAAGATAGTTTGATTAAAGAGGTAGAGGGAAACCAAAAGATATTTTGTCAATTTCTAAATTTATGCTTGAAAATTTGATTTATGTAGTGAACCCTACTTGGTTTGGTTATGCTTGATTGTTATTTTGTTTCCTTTCTTTTCATTCATCAGAAAGTTCTTATTGATGATAATAGTCTTTCTACATGATAGAAGATTTTCTGTTATCCTGCATTCATTTCAAAAGCAATTTTGCTCATCGGGGATGTGCATGTTCTAATGAATTTTAAATTTCAGAACTTGCAGGTCAAGTCTCCCCCCACATCTTTAAAGGCAGAAGAGCAGGTATTGGATGATCCTGCTATTATTCAGGTACTTATATTTGAAGGCAACACAAGAAAAAAGGATACATAGACTCTTATCTTTCTGAATAATGTTTCCTTTTCCTTTCCAGCAACAATATTCTGGGGTGATAAGCTCTCCTGTACCTTCAGTTTGTAGTGGAAGTTTGACAGAATCAGTTCAAACGCATGATACTCCCGCTATCACCAGTAGAGCCGTACCTGCTGAGTTGTCTTCTCGTCGTTCTGTAGCACAGTTGGGACCTTCTTCTAGCCCTTTAAATCAATCTGCTGCTACTCAAGTTGCTAGTCCTCGATCTTTTTCTACATCAGTGACTTGGCAAGGAAACAATGAAGCATCAACCACTAGCTCTTATTCTCGGCAGCAATCTAGTCCTATTCGACCACCATCAAAATCACCCTTAACTATGCAGCATTGGATGCAAACTCCAGAAACTCAGGCACCTACAAAAGTGGGATGGACACCTTTATCAGACTATGGTGCACCTTCATCTTCAATTTCTGCTTCTTTGCTTGTAAACCCAACTTCACCCTCTCCTACTTCTGTACAAATTTCTGATTCCCTTAATAGTTCAGCCCTTTGGTCTACTAAGCCACCCATGCCGTATTCTGTGTCCATGGCTTCTAATGGATCAAACATGTCTTCATTTTCCTCTCCTTTCCGTGATATAAACTCTGTTGATGGTCAAATGTTTGCCAAGATTTCTCCCAATCCAGTACTAAGTCATCCTGGACATTTTATCCGTCATCCTGCTTCTTCGTTCGTAGGTTTTACTTCAGGTCCCTTGCTAACCCCACCATCTTTGCTAACTCCAGATCATTTGGCACAACCTAGACCACATTTCCTTTCTTTGGCACATAATTTCAACCCTGATCGAAAGGATATGAATTGTTCGACTCTAACATCCTTTAGTTCCTCTGTATTAGTGCCTTCTTCAGCATCTCAAGCACCGCCGCTGCCATTGCCAAATTCTGTAGTCTTTCAAAAGGTGCATAACTTCTGTCAAGAATCTCTCAACGTCACATGCTTTCCTGTTCATTTCTGAATTGAACTTTGTTTTGACTGAATTGAAGGTTTAAATGAAGTGGGGAGGGGCTTTAATAATTAAGGACTATCCATTCCAATTGAATGTGCATCTAAAGGGATGGAAAGAATGGAATTTTAATGCTTTACTCAAATACTTCATCAAAATACTAACATGGCTTTTCCTGTAAGCAGTGCTTGTGAAGTTTTGAAAACATTATTACTGTTCATAATTTAAAAAGAAAATACTGAAAATTTCCACTTGCAGAATTCTTGCATGTCTACATCAAGATGTGAAGAGTTTTATCATTTTGTGAGGAATGCTTCATTGGAATTATTGATGTGTAAATATGTTTTTATGTTCTGATGGACATTTAGTATTAACCAACTTAATTGCATGGATGCTTCATTTCTTTCTTATTTTTAATTATTGGTGCAGAAAATTGGGTATGTCAACTGATTTTTCTGCATGCATCTACTTGCGCTGTGATTAGCTTGCTATTTACAGTTCAGGAAAAATAAATAACTTTGATGATCATTAAATTATTAAAATAACTTGCTATTTACACATTTAACATATTTTCTGAATGCTCATTTGTTTTGTTTAATGCATAATTTGAATTGGTGGACAATTGTGGTTGTCATTTTAATAATTATGATACAGTTCATTACGTGATAAACTAGTATATATATTATTAAATTTGTTATCCTTAATAAAATAGATAGTACTTTTTTTAGTATAAAGATTTATACATAGCCAGCGCATCATCTATCCTTCATTTGGATTATTTAAAAAAAAAATCAATGATGATTGAAAATGAACAGTGAATGATACAATGACAATGCATAAAACTCGTGTATACATCTTTTTCTCTACTTTTTTACCATATCTATTTAATGGGACTAAGATTCATTGTTCACTATTTCAGCCTTTTTGCCCACCTTTAGAGTTCCTTGAAGAGTTTGATTTTGAGGCCATGAATGAAAAGTTCAAAAAGGATGAAGTATGGGGTTCTCTTGGGAGAGCAACTGAGAAAGTTGAAGATTATGATCACTACTGTCTGATACCAAACCCCAAGGTAGGACTTGGAATGTCACTATTTTTTATAACAATTCTATCCATATTGTTTGTTCAATGCAATGATTTAAGCTGTGGCAAATGTGGTTTTTGGCTAGGGATGACAATTAGTATCTGAATTCACAGGTACCAGTTGGTAATACCCGCAATAGGTTGAGTTTGGGTATGTGTTTTTGGACCCGAGAATTATTGAGACCGAAGATTTTGAAACTCATTATTAAGTGGGATTCAAATATGGGTAATGAGATACCCAGGCCCACAATTCCTATATATATATTAATAACCACTAAACATATTTTCTGTCATCATTGTGATCTTATATTCTTAAGTAGTGATATTATATTTGTTAATCCCTAATTATGAAGTAATGTTATATTGATGGAGGAATATTAGACGTTTGATATGTTTTATTGTCTTATTTTAAAATATGTTTTCTAGTATAAAATTATATTTAAGTGGCAACTTAAAGTTATGTACTTGTTTTTATAACTATTATTATCATTTTTATTCTTCTTTTGATTGTCTAAATAACACATGATTATAAGAAACACATACATAAATATATGTTATTTTCAATTTTTTAAAATATTTTCTGAATTTATGGATACTGGCAAATTTGTTGTACCCAAGGAGTCATGAATATTAGACCCAGCGGGTATTTGTGCAGGTCTGGGTCCCAAAGTGGTCGAACGGGGTGGGTTTGGGTGGTGCACTCCCCAGACCCATCCAGACCCATTGCAACTTGTTTCTGGAATCTGGACTTGAATGTAAATTTTCTCTTTCTTTTTTTTGCAGCCTGCATATAACAAAGATGATTTTTTTGACTCAATTTCTGGTAACTCTCTGACTCGTGGATTGAGGAATGGACAAAATCGTTTCACTGAGAGAATGAAGCAGGATACTGAGGTTTGCAAACAAAATTGCTGAGAATGACATTATCATAAAACTTAGAGGTGCTATAACTTCATACATTGATGTTCTGTTTATGTTTTACTTTCAGACATTTGGAAATTTTCAACAGAGGCCTAACTTCAGCTATGGTGGCAATCGTGGTGGACGTGGTGAAAATTTTCGGGGCGCATATGGCTCGGGAAGAAGGGGTTATGGCTATGGTGGAAGAAGGTATGGTCCAAACCTGCATTTCTAGTGGTATTCTTATTTTGTAAAGACCAAATGTTCTTCTTTTTCCCAAATCTTCCCACTAATTTCTCTTAGGCTTTGTGTACATGGTTTTATATGGAATGAGTTTGATGTAATGGTGTAATCATATGTTAGAACTTACAAACTTCGATGAAATCAATATCATACTTATAAATTGATGAGTGATTCATGTTTAATTTTTTGGTTCATGAAATGGCATTTGATCCTCACTTTTAAGTAATAATTATCGTAGAAATTATAATAACAAGAGGATAAGTTTTCTTTGCCACCTTCACTTTGTCGTGGAGGTGTTCAGTCAAAAGAGAGAATCAAAGATTTAATTTGTTTAATCAAAATTTTAGTTCAATATTACAAAATGTTAGTCTAATGGTATAAGGTATGACCAAAAAGTAAATGATTCGATCAAAACAAAACAGTATTTGAAGATTTCCTTTCAAAGTTTAATTCATTGAATAATTCATAAAGATTTCTTTTTTGTAACAAGATAATCCTTAAAAAATTCTCTCTTCACTCAAAATTTGAAGTTAATTCTAATTAGTGTTATATGGATTTCTACTTTTGATGATAGAACTTGAATGCTAATACTGTTTGTCTATTATTTTTTTTAACCTTAGTTTAGGAGTTGAATTTTGGAAGAGAATGAATGGAAAAAAAACTTGAAAATTATGAAATATACTTCTGAGAGGACTCTCAAGTATTCCCTTCCTTCTTGTCCATTCCATTCAAGATCCAACTCCCAAACAAAAATCTTTTTTTTAAGCAAAGGTGGCAGAGCACCCGAAGAACTATATTAATGAAAAGGAGAAGAGATTATATGGATTGAAATCTATAGTTAGGCATTCCAGCCATGTTTATAAAGAAATCATATGTCATAAAGAGAATGCTTTGGACAAAATACCAAAATTAGCAAGTTTATCGGCACAAGATTTTCTCTCCCTATAAATGTGGGAAATACAAAAGTTCATAGAGGAGATTGTAGTGCAACATCTCAGCCATTTGTTTAGTAGCCTCCAAGGGACCATGCCATGCCCTTTGAAGATATCAACCACCAATGATGAGTCACACTCAAGTCAAATGTTGTTCCAACCATTTGTTTTAGCAAAATCAATGGCCAACATAGCTGTATTGAGCTCAGCAAATAAGGCATCATATATATCGAAGTAATCCGCAAAATAAGCTAGGATATCACCCTTCGAGTTCCTGAAAATAGCACCACCTCCAGAATGATCAGGGCTACCTTTAGCAGCTCCATCCGAGTTGATTTTGGCAGTAGAACCAGTAGGAGAAAAACACCTGTTATTGGAACTGTGAATATTTAATCTGACATAGCTAAATAATTAAACCATCTTATCTTTTTCTTTAATGATCAATTTTTAAATATCTTCATATATGATGAACGCATCAAATGAAATAGAACAAAAATATTTACATAATATATCTAACAAAATCTAATTGAATCAATAATTTGAATTGATCTTACTAGTACGTAAGTAGCTTCCAATTCTATATTGGAGCTTCATAAAAATTAATTAAGATGCAACTAAAAGAAATCCACCTAAAATAGTAAAACGAAGTACATTATTTTTTAGATTAATTTAATTTTTAATCTACACCCCATTAAGAATAATGCATTAAAAAGGTTAAATATATTTCTGATTACTACCTTAAATTTTTTAGATTAATATTTACCTTGCTAAATTATCTCTACAGCATTGACAAATTTTAAATTATTTCCTTAATTAAATCCATTTTATAAGATATTTATCTTATCTTTGATTCAAACTTTAAATATCTATAATTTTTATGAAATCAATCTTCATAAATAAATCAAATCATATCTGAGAGCGACAATTGTTGGAAGAGCAGACATAAACCTCGAAGGAGATTAGTTCCTTACCAAAAAATACGAGGATATACGAGATACAAAAAAAAATCATATAAACTAATTTCATATTACTTGACATCCAATCTAATTCACAAGTCACAACCTAATATAGTAGGAGTTACCACCAATTTTCACATAATTTCCCAACTTCATTCTCTTCCTCTTTTATTTTTCTACAAAAGCTAAGAACCCTTAGTTCCATAACACCACCAACAAAGAACCCTTAATTCCATAACACAAACAACAAAGTTCTATATTTTCCTCACTAGCTACAAGATGAACAAGCTCATCAGTAAGATAAAAGATATATTGGCAAAAATGAAAAAGTGACTCAAGTGAGAGTGTTTCTTTCATACCCATCAAGCTGAACCACTTGAATATGAGTGTGTCCATTCTTGCACCTCAATATTATACTGAACAACAATTGGTCAAACAAGCTTGGTTACAGAACCTACAAGCAAAAAAAAGAAAGAGTTGCTACTATGAAAGTGAACAAATGTGTGAAGAAGAAACAATAAAAGAAACAATTGTTGCTACTCAGCCACCATCATAGTTGCCTAGTATAATCATGGATCGGATCATGGAGCTAAATGGAAGTGATAACAAATTTCTGATGCACAAGAACCTCTAACAACCATCTTTCAATGCCAGAAAATAAGATTGCATATGAGTTTCTTATTGAAGAAAGCATGAAATACCATCTTTCAATATATGACAATATTTGCAAGAAAGCATGAAATACCTCGTTATTTCTTTTTTTGTTTAATGTCCCGCAATCAAACCAACATGATGATTCTTGAAGTAGTGATCCACAAATCTACATTACTAATTTATAAGGAAGTGTGTAATGCACTTCCAAAAAAAGCCTCTTTGTCCAATTCACCATATGAAGAGTTCAATTAAAGCTTAAAAATATTCATGCTAATTAACATTCACAATGAGTGTATAAAACCCTAACTTGGTTCTTCTCTCTTTACCTTTGCAATTTTTCACTCTTTTTAAACTCAAACAGTGGAGTCAAAAGTTGAGTTAACGTATCTATATAGTTTTCAATTCTCTTCAATCGTGTCACTCATTTTCTAAAGTTGTGGCATATGATTTTATTTTATTTTTCTCTTTTGTTATGTCCATTTCTTTGTCACTCTGATTTTGAGAACTAATAAAATGGCCTTGAGGGAAAAGTTTTTTATTGCGAAATGAACATACAAAATGCACATTGTCATCGTAACCCTATGTGTAATGAAAACTACACGTTGTCAAGGTAACCTACGTATCTAATGAACAATTCACGTGGAGATGTGATCCATATCACGATGGTAAAGGTTTATTTCAATATCAAATGTATACCATAAACATAGCATCGTTTTTCCCAAAGTGTTAAGTGAGAAGAAAAAAGTGTGTGCGTAAGTATAAAATTAGGAAAAAGCTAAATAGTACGAATTTGAGTTTGTAAAATAACATACGAATCAAATTCACAAACATATTTTTCTGCATTGAATTGCAGTTTTATGTGGGCCACCTATTTCCCTTTCGGTACACATGCTTAAGTGATGTGGGTCCTTTCCTAATTTTATATTTCAATGCACTTTTTTCCTCATATGTTTATGGCATACATTTTATTTTCAAATAAACCTTTACTAGAGTTCCACATGAATAGTTCATTAAACATGTAGGTTATCATGACTATATCTACTCTTTATTATATGTAGGATAAAATGACAACGTCTATAGTTTATGTGTTCACTTCGCAAGCAGATACTTTCCCCCCACATACTTTCCCCTCACAGTCCTTTGTTTGACTCTCAAAACGAGAGAGCAACAAAGAAAGTAGCCACAAAAAATAGATAAAGGTAAAATCAGAAGACTCACCTTTTTGAAAAAATGAATGACACAATTGACAAGAATTGAAAGCTATAGAAACACCTTAATTCAACTTTTGACTTCACCGTTTGAGTTTTAAAAAAAACTTACAAAGGTAAAGAGAGAAGAACCAAGAGAGATGAAGAATATTTTCAAGAAGTTTCCAGAGTATCCATTGCAGAGGTTTCACCAATTATTTGTATTTCTGTAGTTTCCAGAGTATCCCCATCCAATAGATGAGAGCATAATCTATAGGGGTATTGTTGATATCTAAGCATATATGTAATAAATGTTACAAAAATCGTAGCGGACTGGCCGATCGATCAAGAAAACTGACGAATCAGACTTCATTCCAGTATGGGATGATAGTTAGACCAGACATGCACTCGTAATGGCAAGAACAGTGAGAAGCTGACCGGTTTTGATGAAAACAAGTGAAACGACCAAATTTGTGCAAATCAGAGCAATAGGTGAGAAGAAGAAGAATCAAGACTAATATTATGGAAAGATGAATCAAGGTCAATGTTGGTTGTTGTTTGAGAGTATGAGGAGGAAATAGAGTTTGACTCTTGAGGAGACTATTTAGGGATGAAACTCAATATATGTTAGTACTGGTTGAACAACTATACTACTAAATCACTATCGGTTATGGTAGTAATAACATTGTATGTAATACACTTCCATATATGTCAGATTGTATACGCACACTAAAAGAGATTAGTTTCTTACCTGAAACCAAAGGTGAGATACCGGCAGTACCACAAAAACAACAACAACAATGAGTAACAATTTAACATGAGTATGAATTTAAGAAGGAACTTACCCAAGACAGCGCATCAGCTACATCTTCCTCATTCCTCGTGGAATAGGATGGAATTGATAATGGTTTTCACTTGTATGTGTCTTATTTATATATATATATATATAAGCAAATAAAAGTGTATATATATACACTTATATAAGTGTATGTGACTTGTATATATATATATATTTATATATATATACCTGTGTTATATATAACACTATAATTATAAGTGTAGTGTTATATTATTAGTTTATAATTGTAATATTATGTTAATTTGTAAATGCAATTGTTATTTTTTTAACAGTGATATTTGTTGTTAAACAGTGATATGTATGATGTAATGTTATGTTAGATTAAATAGTTTTTACTAAATAATTTTTTCGTAATAATGTTAAAATAATAACTTATTTATTATATCTTATTTTTCATCTCCTATACCCCTACTAATAAGTTGGAATCAGATATTGATTGATATAATTTTTTTAAAACAATGGTCCTTTTTAAAGTGAAAAAAGATCAGAAAATAACCCAAACGAGTGATTATGCAACCAAAAGTGAAATGTATCCTGATATCTACCTGAATTTTTTATATTATTATTTATCTTGTTAAATTATCTTTACAAAATTGACAAAATTATAAATTATTTATTAAATTAAGTTTACTTAACAAAATATCATCCTATCTTACTTGAAAATTTTAAATATCTATATTTTTTATGAAATCTATTTAACAATAAAATCGTATCAACGGATTAATGTCAACTTGTAGAGGACAACATTCATGTTAATTTTTTTTATGAAACCTATTTGTTACATAATTAGAGAATAAAAGATTTAATTTATTCACTCAAAATTTTATTTCGTTCCAATAAATTGTAGTTTCATTTGTGGGATTATTTTTTGGAACAAGTTAATCCTTAAACAACCAAATATCATTTGAAAATTTCCTTTCAAATTTAATTTCATAGCATAATTCATAAAGATTTCTTTTCTGAAAGAAGTTAATCCTTAAAATATCTCACTTAACTCCATTTTTAAAGTTAATCTTTAAATATTCATGTTAAATAGATTTCTTAAATTCTACTACTGCGTCTTTATCACTTTTTATCATAATAAATGTAACTCCATTTATTGGAAGAGTGGATATATCTTCAAAAACAACTTTCTCCATATATGACCCTAATCTACATAATCTTACATAACTAAATAACTAAACTATCTTCTTTCTCTTTTATGATAATATTTTTATTATCTTAATATTTGAAAAACGCATAAAAAATTGTATAAAAATATTTATATCACATATATTATTGAATCAATCATGTGAATTAATCTTACTAGTATTGTAAGTAGCTTCCGCTTCTATATTTGAGCTTCATAGAAACTAATTAAGATGTAACAAAAACTAACCAATGTAAAATTGTAAATTGAAGTACATTATCATTATATTAATTTAATTTTTAATCTGCTCTCCAAAAAGAATAATGCATTAAAACGTTGAAATATAATTTGACTTCTACCCAAAAAAATTATATCATTATTTATCTTATTAAATTATCTTCCCAACGTTGATAGATTTTAAATTATTTACTAAATTAAATCTACCATAAAAAAGAATCATGTTATCTTACTTGAAAATTTTAAATATCCATATTTTATCTATTTAACAATCAAATCAAATTGAATCTATTTACTTCACATCTAATCAAATCTAATCTAATTTACAACCTATATATAGTAACCAGTTCTTCTTGACTTGTCACATAATTCTGAAGTAAGAGTTGTTAGTTCCATAATTCTGAAGATGAGTGAACGAATGAAAGAGATTAAGGATTTGTTAGCAAAAATGAAAGATGGGTTATGTGAGAGTATTTCTTCGGTACCTATAAAGCTAAATCACTTGAATGTTATTGTTTCCATTCTAGCTCCTCACTTTTACACTCAAGAACAATTGTCACAACTTCAATCCTTTTCCAATATGGAGATTGATCAAACATGTTTGGTTCCAAAACCTACAACCAGAAAAAGGAGTTGCAGATATCAAACTCAACAAATTTCTGAAGAAGAGACTTGCGAAGAAAGGAATAAGAAGTCGAGAACAATGACTCTCCCAATTGCACCTATTGCGCCACCATCGCCATTGCCATCGCCATCACCATCGCCATCGCCATCACCATCGCCATCGCCACCACCACCACCACCACCACCACCACAACCACCGCAGTTGCCTGATATATTCATGGAGCGGATTAGAGAGCTAAATGGAAGTGATGTCAAATTTCTGATGCACAAGAAGCTTTGCTCGTCAGATTTGTCGAAAAATAATAATCGTCTTTCCATGCCAAAAAGTAAGATTGAATGTGAGTTTCTTACTGAAGACGAGCATGAAAAATTAAACGAAAGAAAAGAGGACTCAAGAAGAGGGCTTGTTGGCATGGAAATAACTGTGGTTGATCCGTATCTTAGAGAATACAAAATTACGTTCAAGAAATGGGAGATGAAGAAGAACCCAGAGGATGATGATATGAAGGGAGTGATCTACAATCTAGTGACAAATTGGCATAATATAGTGAATGATAACGAGTTTCAAATAAATCAACAACTCGACATATGGTCCTTCAGAGTTGATGGCAAACTATATTTGCTATTGAATCATGTTTAATGTTTAGCATGCTCTCAACATTTAGAGTATTCCTCTTCTGGGCACGAAGATGTTGATTATTAGATATGACATCAGCATGATGATGATGCATTCTTGTTAATCTTTTTTATATTTTTTTAATCCTTTTCTTTGAAACAATAAAATTTGTAGATTCAATTTTATTTTTTTCCATAGATTATAGGGTTAAGAGGGTAAAGATCACTAATGTGAGTCTGTATCTACCAACAAATATTTTCCATACTCAAAATATGGTTTGGACTCCTCATACCACACTTGAGAAACATATTCATATGTCTTGTTGGTATAATTTATATAGTTAAGAAATAAATTCAAAATATAATTTTGATAGCAAACCTATTTATTTTTACCACAAATCATGTACTTTGACTACCCAAAAGACAACTCAATACTCATTTTTTCAACTAAGGAAGCTAAGAAAATATATCAATGGGTTCCACCTAGTAGGAAGTTTATAACTTTGAGAAAATTTAGAATTGAGATATGGAAACACTTAAGCAGAAAGATTGACTTAGCTGAAAAAATCAATACTACCTAGTGATATATAATAATCAATCCAAATAATCTTTTAACTTATAAGAGAAAGGAGTAAATAAAATACTAAATTCAAACCGAGTTCTCAGATATCACATAATCTATATCACTTTGAAGTATGATATCAATACTTACCTGCAATCACAGCAAGATAATGAGACCTGGTCATAAATAAAGCATACTTCAAATCCAGTGTACATCAGCATTTGCACTGCAATACTGCACAAGTAGCACCAAGTCACCCAAGTAAATTAACTTTGACATATATTCTTCCTTATACTGTTAGATTTAGATCCATAGAAAAACATTGTAGTAATTCACTCTATTAAGTTCGTGTTAACTTTGTTTGTACAGAGAATTTAGCAAGGTACATGTGGAGAATTTAGTTGTTGAAATATATTTTCAACTATATTTTAGTATCTGGGTTGATATTGTATTCGGCTAGTTATAGTTAGTTTTAGTTAGTGAAGTTTTGTTTCAATATATATATAGTTTACTTTCATTGTAAACTATCATTCATTCAATTCAATAATATTCCTCGTTCTTTCTTTTTCAAGTTTTTCTTTTTCAAGTTTTTCTTTTTCATTCGTGCATGGCTCCTACTATTTTAACAATAATCATGATAAATAAAGTAAAAATTTGGATATGGTAAATGAGGATACAATATCATTATCATTGAACAACAAATATTCCTTATTGTCTCATAAGTATAGTGTTCATGTTTTACATGTAATTAAATTCTCTACACATTATACCATTAAATGCAATCAAGTGAAAATTGTTCAATCGAAACAAATACAACAAAAATCGAAGAGTAGCTATTGAAATTCCAAAATCAAGAAACAATGAAAGTTTACCATCAACGGCAACAAGATCAAGAAAGTTTCAAAGCCCCAATCTCCTTGATAAATCGAACGATGAGAAGTGATTGTGGATCCAATGCATGCAGAGGTTCCTATATTGGCACTCGAAGTTCTTCGGATGGGGTTGGAAATAGTGGTTGTGGGTTTAGATCGGAAGTGGCGACGCCGTTGATGGTGGTGGTGGTGGGTGGATCAGTATCATTGTTGTAAGTTGTTTTTGTTTCCAACACTTTCTTTTATTTGGAAACAAGGAATTTGAAACATTTCTTTAATCTCTATTCTATCACTCCAAGTTTGTATTACTGTTTCTAAGAGTCGACGAGTCAACAATGATTGAAAATAAATGATGAATAATAAATTGATAGTATATAAAACTCTTATATTGTTGGTATATATTTTATTCTTTAAATATAATATCATTTATTAATCTTTTAAAAATGCATTTGCACAATTATTCACCATTTTTTGTAGTTGAACTCAGGTGCATCTCTATCAGGCTTTGTATGTTTTAAAAGAGTTTTGAAAATTAATTTTGTTTTAATCACAAAAGAATAATCTTTTCCTTTGCTTTGAGAATAAAAAAAAAGGAAAGTGTTCAATTGGAACATGAAAACTTGACTGAGTTAATCCTAATTACTCTACGGGGCGGAGTGTGTAACACCACAGTTCTGACATGCGACCTCTCAGGTTCATGAATACTTTGAGTGTATCACCTCTTAAGCTTAAATATCTCTTGCAATATTTTATTCCCCTCCAGGGGAGCCTTCTGCGACTCGAACCTATGACCTCAGGGATAAATAGTCACTATACCACTGAGTCGCTACCATTAAGCTAGTATAGTGACTTGACTCAGTGGTATAGTGCCTATTTATCCCTGAGGTCACGGGTTCGAGTCGTGGAAGGCTCCCTTGGGAGGATAATAAATTACTGCACAGAGTATTTAAGCTTAATAGTGGCGTACTCAGTATGTTCATGGGCTGGCATGTCAGAACTCGGGTGTTACAGAGTGGAAGAAGGGGGAGATTCTCGAATGAGGAAAATGATCTAATGACTTCGAAAGAATTGAACAAGGAGTCGTATGAAGTGAAAATCTCATGTACGGTTCTGTAGAGTGGCAGTGAGGATGACTTATCTATCAACTTTTCCACCATCACCCCAAAAAACCAAATTCTGCCTTACGTAAAGTTGTCAGAGTATGCTTAACCTCTGGATTTGAAATCACTACTTATATACCTGGTATTGGTCATAATTTACATGAACATTATGTAAATAAATTACTTAAAAAAAGAAGATGACAAAGTCATTTTTGTAATAATTATTATAAACTAACAACCTTGTGTAAGTGATTGTGAACTTCGAGTATATACAATGAAACCGGTGAGATAGAACCAAACCAAATCAGTAGGCAACAAGGATTGACACATGATAGCGGACATGTATACAGACCGTGAGCGATTGTCCCTTGGCTTAACATGTGTGAAGCACTAATTGGTGGATTCTAGCACCAACAATCAATCACATAGTGATAAGAGTATCTCAAATGGTTGTTCTTAAGTAATTTTTATGAAAAGAGAAAATTGTATGGAGACGCATGTAACACGTCATATTTGGAGATAAATGTATTTTATGATTTTTGATGATATCATTTAAGATTAAATTTAATTAGAATTAAAATATTAATGTGTTGTTAGAATCTTATTGATTGTCTCTATATGATTTTGTCTCCACACAAGTCTTTCTCCTTATGAAAATAAGAACATTATACTATGTTCTCATTTAAGAATATTCTTAGATAAGAACAAAGAGAGAAGAAAGAATAAGGAGAGAAGGAAAAAATGTAGATGTTTGATAAAGAATAAGATAGATTGTGAGTCTCAAATAATAATAACAATGATATTTGTCATTGTAGTAAAAAATTAGATGTTATTCTTATTTCGTGGGAAATTGTAAAAAAATTATAAAATAATATATATGACACAAATAAGAATAAAAATATTGTTTGCAATCAGATATGCTCTACTAAATCTACTGTAATGACCAGTGTTATTAAACTCGAACTGGTGAATGACTCGTTCAGGGTACTGACTCAATGAGTCACTGGTTCAACCATTAGATCAATGGTTATACCAGTTAACTCAATTTGTATTAAAAATTCTAAAAAATTCATAATAGTACGTAACAATATTTAATAATGGTATACTCAAAATTTAAAAACATTACCATGCATAATTAAACAACATAAAAAGAACATTTTACTAGTATAAAATGACACAATTTGATAACATCATCAAACAACATATGAATTATGTTTTAACTACAACAAAAACATACAATAAGTTTAAAATTTAATTACACAATGAAGATTTTGTTATAATGTAAACTAACAAATGACAAACATAACTACAAATAAGTTAGAAGTATTTGTTTTCACCGGAAAACGATATCAATTTGGTTGTTTTTTTTTTTAAATATATTTTTTGATTGGCTCAACCGGTCCAACCACCTGAATCACTAGTTTTAGACTTAAACTGACCAAATCAACCCGATTTGATGTAAACCAGTTAGATAAGAGGCTCAGACCGATCAAATATCCGGTTCATGGTTGAACCAGTCGGACCAATCAGTTTGAGCCAAGTTTTATAACATTGACTACGGAACACTATGCAATGATGGTTCTGTCAAATTGATGATTGTGCAATGATGAGCACAGAAAATTGGAATAGGAGGGGCACAACTATGTTTGCGGGTACATAGAAAATAAGAAAATAAATATATATCTCATGTGCATACTTTCAAATTATTTTATTCTTTAATAATAGAATTATGTAATATTGATTTCCTATTGTACATAGCACACAACCTCATTGTCTCATTATCCTAAATATTAGGAAAAAAATCAACTTTAATGTAAAAATAAATATTGATCAAATCAAATATTTGACTATCTTCCTAAATGAAATAAAAATTAGGGATAAACATTTTAATAATAAGTAAAATATATATATAGTTAATGTAAAACCTTTTTTTTTACAGTATCGTCCAACATTCATGTACAGTACTTCTATTGAATAAGTCAATCATGATTAACATATGAATAATAAATGTATTAATAATGTAATTTTTTTACACGGCCAATGGTCAATGCATAAACTATCTTCTTTATTTACTAGAAAATAAAATTTATATATGAAAACATATAGAACCCATGTCTTACCCAATGTTAAAAGATTGCACCCATTGTTTGTCCATGGAAGAGTGAAAGTAAGAGCACAAATTTTGATTTTGTGGTTAATCTTTTGTATTATTATGATAGGATAAAATCATATTTACAAGTTGCCAATGAAGTGGTGGAGTTATATTAGGAACCATAGATATATTTATAGAGGAAAATATGTATATACTGACACTATAATAATTTTTAATATTGTCGATGTATCATGGACCTTATTCATATTTAATATTATTGACTTTTAAATATAAGTAATAAAATGACGTACTGATTGTGTATAAATCTTTACACTTATGTACGATTTCATATGGAATATGGAGGAATTATGCTATGCGTGTCTTGGCAATACCATATTCGTTTAACAGAATTATTTGATTAAAGTATCAAAAAGGTGTTGGACACAATTTTACAACACATTTCATTTTACAATTTCCACTCTTATATTCTTGGCATGACAAAAAAAGGTGCACCATTTATTCTATTCTTTAATAGATTGCACACATATTTGTTGTGTGATTACTTGTCAACATTTTCACAAGTGGAAACATGATCTCTTTAATACATTCTCTATTATTAAATGATGTTTTATTATGGGTATTCAAAATCCACAATATTTCAAAATTAAACCATAGAACTGAATGTGATTGGATTGTGTTAGATTATTATTTTTTAAATAATCGATTTTGTTTGGTTTTTAAATCCAACTCTAGGAATCAGACCGATCCAATCACATTAGTTTGCCTTATTGGGAATATGCACAAAATTGTGTTTTTAAGTATTTAAAACTTAAATTTGATAATGTTTTAAAATAAGCTAGAATGTAAATTGAACAATTAATTAGTCATATAACAAATTCAATAATATTCATTTGATATGTCTACAAACATGTGCTTGCTAGCTAATATTTCCTCACGAAGGTAAAAAAATTAACACTGCAGATATGATATTTCTTTTGATAAATATAACTATATTGTTATATTTATTTTCTTCTAATATACAAGAATAACACAATAAAGAAAGAAAATAATGTCAATAACCACTATATCCAATTGTTTCTTTTTGTAATGAGAACATCTTGGTATTACTCTCATGACATTAACTATGTGATATTTGATATAGTAATTTTTAAGTTTATACCATAGTTGTTTTTTTTGTTTAAATTAACATGTTGGTATGAACAAAGTTATGGATTAGTGACATTATATCTTTTTAACATATGTAAATAATATTGTGACATTATTAATGTAAATGTATGTAAACTTGCCACTTTAAAGTGTACTAAAGTTAATATTTTAATAGTGTTTATAATTTTTGAAGTAAATATGTAGAGTTCTAATCTTAATATAACAAAAACCTGTCCAAACCATATATATTTAGATTGGATTAGATTATGTCTTAATATAAAGTTTTAAACAAATTAATTATGTGCTTAAATGAAATAATTTTATTTTGTTTAAAAGTTGATATAAACCGACCACAAACACCTATATATTTTATACAAGACTCATTAAATTACCTGGATCTACTTTTGATTTTTAATTGATCTTACACAAAATTTAAAACTTACTCAATAACAATGAGTATCTTAAAAGAGTGTAATATGTTAGGCATATATTAAAATATATCTTTAATAGACTCGACCTTATATAGAAAACAAAAGAAAATAATAAAATTAAACATAAGTAAAAAGTTGCTTGTTTAATAAATAAAAAATTAAATATGGTGAACTTTGGTTTTATTCCCTATTTTATTTTGTTGAGTTCTGATTCTTTTATATTACAAAATTTTTATTTTAGTTTCTAGTAATCAAATATACGACACATATTATGTTAATTGGTTATATGATCCATCGTGGTATTGACACATCAAAGAGGGGAACTAAAATAAATAGTCGAAGTAATAAACTAATTAACCAAACGTATTAGTCTAGTAGCGTAATGTCTTACTAGATCCCCCAAGGTTGATGGTTTAATTCATGCGAGCGACAGTGGTTGGAAAGAACAACCACGAATTCTAAAAGAGATTAGGGATAAGGATCATCTGTCCCAAAAAGACCATGTCCTCGTATTCCTAACTAATAGCATTTCCCAAAATAATATAAAATATTAACTTATGTTTTTTTATAAAAAAAATTCCAATTAAGTAACATATTTTGATTGGTTTGGTACACCTTTGAGGACACCAACGAGTACAATAGATTTTTATTCAATGGATTAATTCATTACCTAAAAAGATGGGATGATACACTCGTTAGTACAAAAAAGTAATAAATTAAAGTAAGGACTAAAAACTAACCAAAAAAAATAGAGTATCAAAAGAAAAATTACATATATTTTGTGGGGGTTAAAAATTTATTTTAATAAAAAAGTTAGTAAATGAAAGTGGAGGATGACTTGAAACTTTCTAGTTATCCTCAATTAGCGGGAATAAGAATAGTCTAATTAGAGGATACTTTTGCAAACCGTTTAGTGGATAAGTTTTACTTTGCTCAAATTATTGGTGAGCATGAGCTTCGTTGGTTCGGGTAAGATTTGTCTTATTCGATCCTACATGTTGATAGAGTTATTTTTTGAATCTAGACTCGATTCTACATGTTGATAGGGTTATTTTTTTGAATTTGAACTTGACCCTAGACTTGAAGCTAATCCGATTAAATATAATGTTACCTCATTTAGATAAATTGTTTTCAATATTTTACTTATTATTATGTATATATAATTTGATATATTAAATGATATTTGTATACATGTTGTTAATCATATATATAATAAAAAAATATAGGACCAGTGATACTTTCGTACAAATAGATCTCATTCTTCTATACACAATTAAATAGAAAGACATACAAACATGATAAGTGAGTAACCATGAGATGAGTCATGCTTTTTCCCTACCCTAAATATTGTTCGGGTCTAATTTTTGAGTCCAAACTTAGTCTTAAACCCGATGAAACCCGGTCCTATTTGAACTCAATCATGATTGAGCCAAACCGGATGAATGAATACGACCGAGTCCTATTCACCCCTAGTTCAAATCATAAACGCATGAATAAACTCATTGGACACTACCCAATTTATAATCTACCACAAGAGAATAGAATATTTATTAATACCCTTTTTCTTAAAATTATTTTGCTTGAAAAAATATTGCCTAAATTTTTATTTAACTCCTTGAAAATGCCATGTAACTGAGTTGATAAATCTAAGCTTATATATGATTATCACTTACAAGTTAAAATGTCCAAACGTTTTCTTAAAAATATATATTTCTTTCAAGCTCGACAATCTATAAACTTAATGGTAAGATAAGGTTGTTCTAGTCTAGTCGAAACTTCGAGTTCTAAGAATATAATTAAGTTAAAAATTTAGTCGGAAAAGATTTGCTACTCCTATAGTCCTATCCAACTCCAATCCATAATACAAATAGTTCATACTCTTTCTATCTAGTATCATACTTACATGTTTTTTCATTTAGTTTACGTACCAAATTTAGTTATACATGTACTTATTTCAATTTAGTCCCTCATGTTTTTTGACCTTACCAATTTGGTCTCTACCAACTTGAAAAATTCAAAATGATCCCAAAAATTTCAAATGTGGGTCAAATTAGTCATTTTTAAAGTATTTTAAACACTTGGTAGAGACTAATTTGACCCATGTTTCAAATTTTTTGAACCATTTTGTGTTTTTCAAGTTTTAAAGGAAGGTCGAAAAACACGAGGGAGTGAAATGGATAATTACCCGTAATGTAAAAAGGTAATGAGTACTATATAAATGAGTATTGTAGACAGTAACCAGTATGCATGATATACCTTGGCCACCCTCTGCATGCATATTGAATTGTAGAATTTGTCTCCACTCCTATATACTTTAAATTTCTACACTTTCAGCCATGAATTGATTATATCCGGTGGCGGTTCGATCACTTTCCGGCGAAAAAACTAGCCGCCACCATACCTTCCAAGTCCCCCCAGTGGAGAAGCATAGGATCTTATCATCTAAGGATATTACAGAATGTGCTTCACAGAATCAGTTCCAGCATATAAACCAAATCTTTTTTTCCTTTTCCAACCCAATATATAGTGCAAATTAACATTGTTTTTCCATTGAACATTCACACACATACCAAATATTCATAATTTGATACAAAGATAAGAGAAAATGGTGAAGTTTTCTAAGCAGTTTGAAGGGCAATTGATTCCAGAATGGAAAGAAGCTTTTGTAGATTATTGGCAACTTAAGAAAGATCTGAAAAGATTAATCCATGTTCCTAATAATGCAAACAACATTTCCAACAAAAGCCAAAGTGCTTTTTCTTCATTAAAAAAGTGCTTTTTATTTGGCCATCAACAACATAGAGAGCATAGACCAATTCAAGTAAATATCTTTCCTTTCATTCACATAAATATTGTAAATGGCTTGCAACAATTAAATATGGCACCGAACATATATATATATTGCTGGCTGAGTCACGACCAGATCGGTATCTTTAAACACAAGTGACACATGATCGTTGTTTTTTGTTCTTTTACAGATCCATAGGAAGCTTGCTTCTGCAACAAGTAAAGAAGACATGTATGAGACTGAGGTGCTAGATCAATTTGGTGACAATGATGTTACTAAGGAACTTTTTGCATGTTTGGATCAGCAACTCAATAAGGTTAATAAGTTTTATAGGACAAAGGAGAACGAGTTTACGGAGAGAGGAGAGTCCTTGAAAAAACAAATGGATATTCTTCATGAACTCAAATTTGCATTCATGGAGAAGCACGGTAGAGGGAATTCTTTCAATGACACCAAAGAGAATCAATCTATATCATTCACATTCTCAAGTGGTAAGTAACTTTTCAACTACCTTTATGAGGGGTCATATTAACAAGTGCTCTATAGGAAATTATGCATTAGAAAGTATAAACATTAGAATTTTCGACCCGTAATATGGTAGTTTTGTTAGTCTCCACAACTGTCTCATGCCTGCAGTTGTGGCTGCATCAGTCATGTTCTTTTTCATAATTACGGTGAATGCAATGTAACTATAATCGCAAATTAAGACCACGGTGATGAATAATCATGTGTATGTAATATATTTCTAAACTTGGAACAGAGGAGGACTCTGTTAGGAGAATACTTCAAACCGAAGAGGACTCAGTTAGGAGCAGAGAAATGAAGGAAGAAATGCAGGACAATTGCACAGACAATTTGGAGCAAAATGAAGTACCCTTTTCCGATTCCCCTCGACCAGACGAAACCATAAAATCGATGCAGACGAAAGGAGAAGATTGGAACTTGAGGACGCCATCTTGCCGTATCGTCAATTACCAAGGGAAGAATGTAAGGATAAACATTCCTTTGACAACGCTGTCTCGAGCTTTCTCGGCAATTAGTTACCTTGTCAAGGAAGATTTGCTCAACCAATCTTCAAGAAAATGTGGTCCAGAAAGTGGTAAACTTCATCTTAATAAAGCAAAACTACACCATGCAGAAAAGATTATCAAAGGAGGTTTTGTTGAGCTATATAAGGGCCTAGGATATCTCAAAGTCTATAGGTACATACCAATTTTCTTTGGCATATATGTCTATATTTGTGTAATAGTAAACTTGAAAATATTATACTTTCCTCATTTCAGGAACTTGAACCTGCTTGCATTTATAAAGATTCTGAAAAAGTTCGACAAGGTAAAGAGTCTTAGATACTTCAAGTTTTATGCGAGGATCGGAGGAGGAGTACTAACTGTTAACGGATATTTTTAGTTAGTTCTATTATCCGCTTTACTTTCTAGTTAGTTAGTTATTAGTTCGTTAGCCTTTTTCATTTGCGAACTCGTTCAATAATTCACAAATTAATTCAATCAACGAAGTTCATTTCTTTGCTTGTTCTCGAATTCCAATACTAACAGATATATTTTCTTCTCTTTCAGATCACTGAGAAACATATTCTTCCAATATATCTAAAAGTAGTTGAGAGTTCATATTTCAACACCTCAGACAAGGTAAATAACTACAACTTGACACAAACAAAAAACTGTCAACAAAAGTATCTTATTCTCACCATGCAATTCTTTGATGAAAAATTTGTTTTGATTGTTTTTTAAAAAATATTTTTTGATCAACTTGGTCGGTCCAACCGGTCCGACTATCCGATTCACATATTTTAGGCTTAAACGGATCGAATTGATCCGATTTTGATGCAAAATTGGTTAGATAAGAAACTCGGACTAATCAAAGTCTTAATGGCAGGTGATGAAATTAACTGAAGAAATTGAGGAACTATTTGTCAAAAAATTTGCGCAACATGATCATAGAAAGGCTATGATATACCTTAAGCCAAGTCAGCGTAAAGAATCACATGCTGTAACTTTCTTCATTGGTGAGCAAATTTAAGCCTTATACTCCAAATTTTCTATTCCATCTTTTGTTTTTCAATCATTTTGGTGGAGAGCTTTAAGCTTTTTTTGGACCCTTTAAACCATTAGGGTCTCAAAAGAATCAAATCAACCGGCTTAAAGGGTCCGTAACTGTAATCCATAACGAAAGAAAATATGAGTTCTATTTTATGTTTGTACCGGACCTACAAAATATCAGGACCGACACTGAGTCATGACATGTCTTAACTAATCAGAAACCATGACACGAGGTTATGGTATACTTTATGGAATATCGAATATTATACGAAGTGGAACCAAAGTGAAAAAACATCCGATTTCGTCCTACGCGCTAAATGCTACCTAATTGTGTTTCATCAACACCATCTTTTATGCAAAAGTTCCATAAGATTTAGGAGCAATAGTACACATTGCAAAGCATGTTACTTGTAAAATTAACTGAATCTGCAAAATGAATTCAGGAGTATTTTCTGGATGCTTTTTGGCACTTTTGGCTGGATATGTTATAATGGCTCATGTAACTGGACTCTACAAACGACAACGAAAATCGGTCTACATGGAAACTGTTTACCCTGTGCTTAGGTAAGATAACATGCTTTCTTAGCAGCATATTACATTCCTGTTTGATATAAGTATAGCATTAGAGCAGAAAATAAGTCATTAGTTGTTCTTTTGTTTTTGCAGCATGTTCAGCCTTATATTTTTACATCTATTCCTATATGGCTGCAACATTTTTGCGTGGCGAAAGACTCGTATAAACTACAGCTTCATTTTTGAATTGGCCTTAACCAAGGAACTAAAGTACAGAGATGTATTCTTAATTTGTGCAACGGCGATGGCTGCCGTGGTCGGGGTTATGTTCGGTCATTTAACTCTACTAACTAAAGGGTATTCTTATGCCCAAGTTCAAGCCATTCCTGGCCTACTTTTTCTGGTAAGTTGTTGATTTTGTACATTGCAGTTAACTTTCACTTCATAAAATTTTCTGTTTTTTTGTACTTGTCTATTGTCTAATACTTACTTGACTACATTTTCAGGCCTTCTTACTAATACTTGTGTGTCCCTTCAACACTATATACCGATCAAGCCGTTATCGTTTTCTCCGTGTGATGAGGAACATAATTTTGTCACCCCTTTACAAGGTACAATGTTTTCCGAAGAGCATCATAATGCCTTTTAATTGTGTCATCAGACACAAAAATGCAGGGTATACACTTAATGTTGTGACCATAATTCTTACCGGATTCTCGTCTCCATAGGTTGTCATGCTGGACTTTTTTATGGCTGATCAACTTTGCAGCCAGGTATTGTCTTATATGAGAAATTGTTTTGAAAAATAAAGGAATGTACCTTATAACTTATAAGCAAAGTTCAACATTAATGTTACTTATCACTTCATTTATGTATAGGTACCAATGCTTCGGAACATCGAATACGTGATTTGTTACTATATAACTAGTAGCTACAAAACTCAAGACTATGGATACTGCATGAGAACAAAGCATTACAGAGATCTTGCTTATGCTGTGTCATTTCTACCCTATTATTGGAGAACATTGCAAGTAAAGTTTTTTCCCTCTCATTAAGCATGTTCTCAAATGTGATGATTTAGAAATGGAGTGAACTAATGATTCCTTTAAACTCGTGTCTAGTGTGCGAGGCGATGGTTCGATGAAGGGGACACGGGCCACCTATTCAATCTAGGCAAATACGTGTCAGCGATTTTAGCAGCCGGAGCTAGAATGGCTTATGAGAAAGATGGGAGTTTTGGATGGCTATGTGTTGTTGTGATCATGTCAATTGCAGCAACTGTTTACCAACTGTATTGGGATTTTGTGAAGGATTGGGGTTTGCTACAAATGAATTCCAAGAACCCTTGGCTTCGGGACGAATTAATGCTTCGCGGAAAAACAATCTACTACTTCTCCATGGTAACTATACTATAGCTGCTAGTATATAACAACAATAACCAAGCCTTTATCTCACTATGTGGGGTCGGCTACAAGGATCGAACAATGCTAAAATGTCCTATCATACTAAGCAGACATTATACAACTTAAAAGTGAGATTCCTAATATGCATCACATAAGATAAGAGCAGAAAATTAGATTGTATGCAATATTAAGCAAACATTATAGAAGCAAATTATGACTTATTTCTAGATTTTATTAAAAATATGAACCTTTTTATCTTAATGATTATCTTGATCATGAAAAACTATGGTAATTTATGCAGGGATTAAACCTTATTCTGAGGCTTGCTTGGTTACAAACTGTTCTTCATTCGAGTTTCGAAAATGTTGATTATCGAGTAACTAGCTTATTCTTAGCAGTGGTTGAAGTTATTAGAAGAGGCCTATGGAATTTCTACAGGTAAATCCACTTCTATAACTATTAAAGGCATAATTTATTTACCAACAAAGACATTGGACCAAAATGTTAATGATTTGATTCCTATGAGCAACACTTGTCGGTAGAAATGACAACAGAGCAGAGCAGGTAGGGTCGGGTTTGTGCTTACCCAACCCCAAATCCGAAATCCAAAACCCAAACCTGAAAATTGAGCTCGGGTAAAATCCGAACCCAAACTCGATCACATCGAGTTTTTCCCGTTAAATTCGGGTTGGGTTCGAAGGGTACCCACAGATTCGATTTTCATTGTCATCCCTACATGTTGCAAGGGGCAGCCACAACCCCGGAAGAGTATCAATTGTACCCAACCCGAACCCAAAAATTGAACTAGGATAAAATCCAAACACAATCACATCAGGTTTTCCCCACTAAATTCAGCTTGAGTTCGATGTGATACCCAAATGTTCAGTTTTCATTGTCATCCCTACATGTTACAAGAGGCAACCACATACCCAGAACAGAATTAGTTCCACATACCCCGAACAGAATTAGTTACTTATCTTGAGTTATACAAAAAAAAAGGCATAATTTATCTGAACTACTAATAACATTAAGAGAATAACGTATCTCCTCATATTAGGAGATAATTTATCTCCTCTGACCAGTAAGATGTGTGACATATGTATTATTTTGTTTATTTTTAAAACTATTTTTATAGAAAATGATGAAACATGACACATGTCATGATTTCAGTCGCAGGAGGAGATAACTTATCTCCTCCTTATACCAGGAGATACTTCATTCCCTAACATTAAATCTTGTAAAG
Source organism: Lupinus angustifolius (assembly GCF_001865875.1). Taxonomy (NCBI): domain Eukaryota; kingdom Viridiplantae; phylum Streptophyta; class Magnoliopsida; order Fabales; family Fabaceae; genus Lupinus; species Lupinus angustifolius. The sequence goes on from NC_032014.1 coordinate 22,553,662, forward strand.
TCTTGTTGCATGATTTAATAAGTAAGATTTTATTGGTCCAGATTGGAGAATGAGCACCTCAATAATGCTGGAAAGTTTAGAGCTATCAAGACAGTACCACTTCCTTTCCATCAAGTGGATGAAGAAGATTAATGCTGATTCATGTAAGGGATGCTTCTAAATAAATAATTCAAGAAGCATAGAACTTATTCTCATACAAGTTGATGAACTTTGGTTAACGTGATTCTTTTTTTAGTGGACTTAAAAGATCATGAAGTACATAGTTTTAAATTATAGTTGCGGTTGCAATTGTGATTATGGAAGAAACTGTAATATTGTAACCACATTTACGATTTCGTGTAACAATGTAATAAAACATACTCAATTGTATACACAAAATTTTCATTAACAAGAAATAGAAATGAAATGAAAGAGTTTTCCTCATTCAAAGACAAGAGGAAAAAATGATTATGCCCCTCATTTCTTGGGCCTCAAGTTTCAACATCAATGACAAAAATAACACCATTGGTGCTCCTTATACTAGTGAAGATTCATTGCCCTCAATCTCTACTGCAAGTGTACATTTGGCCATGATGTTAGTCACGTTGCTTCCGTAGTTACATAATTCTCTCGTTTAGCATACTATATATTGCAGAACGAACCGCGTACCCGAGTAAACCATTTATCCAAATGAATCACGTAACCTTACTTGTACTATGGTTGCTTCTAAAACATTTCTATTGACACGCCTTGGATTGGAGATGTTAACATTCATTGGGTATCATTCTCCTATCTAGGGATGGCAACGGGCATGGGCGAGTAGTGCTTTCATGTGTTCAAACCCGCAATATTTGTGGGTACTCGTGCGGGTAGCGGGTATTTACGGGTACCCAGCAGGTTTTTAATTTTAACTATATATTTATATAATTTGTAATAATTAATATGTAAAAATAATTGTAACATGAATAATATGATATTTATATGATAAGTTTATTATCATAGTTAAATATGTGTAATTTATTATGAAATAATAATAAAGGATATGATATATAATCTTAAAATAATAATAAATATATATAAAAATTTAACTAAAAACTAAATATATAAATTTGCGAGTACCCGCGGGGCAGGTATCACAAATTCACTCCCGCCCATAAGCTATTATTGCGGTTATCCATTGCGGATATTTTCACGGGTATCCATTGGTCGGATTTTTTTGTCATCCCTACTTCAATCTTCTTTTCTTTCCCTTATGTCTTAAATTCTTCTTTTGGTTGTAGTAAATGCATTAGAGAGTATCTTAGTTAAGAACTATTCAAGAAAAAATAATAATAATATAGGTGATTTCCTCAATTGTGAAGATTTATATATAGTCAGTTCATCATTTACCATTCATTTGTATTACTTTTATTTAAGAGTAAATAATAATTAAAAATGAATTATGAATAATATAATAATGATATAAAAACTCTTATATTATCTAGTCATATATCTTTTCTCTCTTATTACTTATGATATTACATATGATTTTGTTGAATATTTTGTTATCTAGTACTATGATCATGATTGATGTATAATTAAATTGAGTGGTTGACTTCAGTGTATTAAGTATGAGATCATTCGAGACTATTAAAACTGCAACAAAAAATAAAAGAAAATATAGTAGCCTTGCAAGAAAAGAAAATATATCACATGTTCTCACAATTTCCATGTGTTGGGTTTATTCAAGTTTGAAGTCTCACATTGGATAAGTGGGGAAGAGTGAATGAGTTTACAAGGAGGAAAGACCCATGAAACTAATGCTTTAAGGTTTTGGTTCAAGACGTGGTGTCTCACTTGTGACTCTTCACTCTTCCTATTACCCATGTAATAATGGAAATCCCCGGTGGTTAGAGGCTCCCCGGTCACAGTTTAGGTCCAACACCATGAGAATTTTTTTAAGATTGTTTTTATAAATAATAAATACTCATTTCCCCTTATGTTTTACTTTGGATTCTTATATTGATTTAAATTTTCACATATAAATTTTATTTATTTCCTTATGATAAATAAGGGCCTTCATTTGGTCCTGGCTGTTTACTCTACCTACAAGAGTTTGATAGTTGTTAATGTGTACAACTTTATATTTTCTTAATGGGTATGAGATTTTATCATAAAAATTCACCCAATTAATTTCATTTATTATTATGGGATTCTCTAGTTTATATCAAATATCACACATGGATTTCATTGGATCACATACTGTTTATGGGGTTTGTGGTAAAGAAAGTATTGTAATATAATAATAAAGAAAAAGGGAGGACCATTTACTTTCAAGTTGAGGCTAACTCATATGTCTCATTAGATCAATGACAAGTTTGTTCAAGTAGTATATATTTGTTTTCGATAAAGTTTTAAATCGAGCTTGAGTTTCATATATGGAAGAAGTTCAACCAGGAAAGTTAGCCTCATTTATATAGATTTCCATGTCAAATCAGACAGGATTGTCTACCATATTACACATATGGCTAGAAAAAATTTCCATGGCCATTGGAGAAGCTTGGGACACGAGGAAAAGAAATAATTCTCATTTGAGTATTAAATTTATGGACTATTAGTATAAATATGTATATACAGTTAATATATTATCTACCGTTTATTTGGATTACTTTATTTAAAAAGCTAATGATAATTGAAAATGAATAGTGTATGATGAACTGGCAATGTAAAAATTCTTACACTATCAATATATACATTTTTTTTTTTGAAAAATCATTCAAACTATGATGCCAAACTTGTCGGATCAATAACTTCAAGTTTTTACCGTTCATTCGGTATTATCCGATTATGATTGCCCGAATAAAGTCAGGTCTCATCGGGTTTAGGGTCGAGTTTGAGTTCAAAAATTAGATTCGATCAATATTTAAGACCAGAAGGGACCAAACATGACCCTACTCGACCTGACTCATGGTCACTCACTCATCGTGTTTGTATGTGTCCATATTGAAATGTGTAAAGAGTAATGATACATTTTTTGCCTAAAGTAACATTGATTATCTATTTTTCATCATGATTAATAATATATATACATATATCATCTTATATGTCAAATTGCATACTCATAATAATAAACAATATTAAGAAGATTTTATCTCAAATGAGTATGCGTTATATTTAGTCGGGTCTAACGTCAAGTTCATGTTTAAAGGCTAAATCAATTGATATTTAAGGTCAAGTTAGTTTCGAGTTTAGGTCCGAGTTCAAAAATTGACCCAGCCAACATTTAAAATCGATAAGGAATAAACCTTAATTCGTCCCAATACGACCTATGCTCAAATAATATTGATTGAATATAAATGATAAATCATATTAAAAAACTCTTATAAGTGTATATATATTTTTTCTCTAACATTTAAAATGTTTGACGTTTTTCATCTAAATTTTGTATTATAAGAATTTTTGTAAACAATTTGCACCTAAAATAAAATAAAAATATGTCAACATCCTAAGCTTTTTTTTCGTACATTAGAAAAGACAGAATTAAACATCCTAAGGTTTTTTTTGGTACATTATAAAAGACAGAATTAAACATCCTAAGCTGTTAAACTGAAAGTCAAAACCCAATAGGCCCCACATTCCACCAACCAAAATCATTCAACAAGATAGCCCCTCTCTTTCTCTCTCTTAATATATTGCACCATCATGATCTGCTAGACATAAGAATAGTGGAACATATCTATTGTCGTGACTTTGTGCTATTTATGTATTATGAGATTGTGATTGGTCAGAAAAATACTTAATAATTAAACTTTAATTTAAATATATTTTTTTTGGCTAATCAAATGCTCATGAATACAGAGTAACACAATATATGAGACATCATATGTGCCAAAAATAAGAAGATAGATGTGAAAACCCGAGCTTATGGGGGCTGATTGAATGGTATAAACTTGTCTATGATATAATACATCAATTATATCAAATATATAAAATTTGCTAAGACCAATTAAAAATAAGTTAGGATTATTGTTGTTTATCTATATCTATACTATATATAAAGGCAAAATATGGTGTAACTTCCACCATGGTGTAATTTCTATTTCCTATTTTATCATTCACATTATTTAATTTTTACAAAAAGATCATATAATCATAAATAAACATCACCAACACATTAATTAACTATATTTTTCACATTAAATTGAACATTATCTTAAATACATAAAAATTATAACAAATACATTCTAATTCTAAAAATAAAATATATAAAAATTGAATACGTAGTATCATGTAATATTGACCGGCAGGCACTTCGTGCATGCCTGTACACACTAGTTTAAATTATGTTGTTATATTAACCAATTTTCATTTAAAATTATATTTTTATAAAATAACATTTTTTTTATTATAAATTAACTTAATTTTTATCAAAATATTATTATTGAGGATCAAACATGTAAGGAAAATATGATATAACATAAAGTCATATATTTTATTTTAATAAATGTTATAAATAAAAATAAAATATTTATATTTTTTATTAATTTTTTAATATTAATATAAAAGGAGAGAAAATATACATTGATAATGTAAGAAATTTATATTACCATTACATCATTTACTATTCATTTTTAATAGAGTTAATTACACTGACACACCCTGAGTTTTACTGAAATTACATAAATCACCCCTCACTTTTTTATATCTACACAAACCTCTCCTAGTTTTTATACTTTCATTACACTGACCACCCCTGCATAAAAAATACGTGTAATTTTTAAATAAAAAATGTGATAAATGCAATTAAGTTAAACAAAATATCGTATATTATGAAGAAAAATCCAAATAATATACAAATCAATGTATCATTATTATTTTTATTAAGTTAAAGAGATATTGTTTAAATTGCTCTTATACTATATCATAAAGAACCAATAAAGAACGAAAAATAATAAAGATGTATCGACTCATATATTATTTGAACTTATACCATGTTTTGTTTAACTTAATTACATTTATCACATTTTTTGTTTAAAAGATTGCATTTATTTCCCATGCAGGGGTGATCCGTGTAATGAAAGTATAAAAATTAGGAGAATTTGCGTAAATATAAAAAATTGAGGAATAATTTATGTAATTTTATTAAAAGTCAAAGGTATCACTCTTTTTAATATGAATGAATAATATTAGTATATCACTAACATAACATAATATACGGTTAAATTATTGAACCAACGTGTAGATTTGCTCACAAAACCAATCCAAGTCAAGATTTGCTCCGAAAGTGCCAATTGTCTCCATCCATTCTCCTCACAAAACCAAAAAAAAATGGCATCTCACACATTCTCCATATCCATTCCATCCCTTCCTTCAACAACAACAATGTTCTTCAAACAAAAGCAAAATGATCACAATGACCCTTCAACAACAACCCTTCTTCTCTCTTCATCTTCTTCTTCTTCATTCATGCCCATCAAACCAATTCTTTCTAGGACCTCAAGTTTCAACAATACATATGATACCAACATCAAAAACAAGACCAACACCATTCTTGGCCCTCCTTCTTCTTCCCACCAGAACCGGAGAAGGCGCGCCGCAAGCGAAGATTCATTGTCATTGTCATCATCATCATCATCCATCTCTAATGTCACTCATCAAACCAAGTCTTCATTTGGACATGATGTTAGACATGTTGCTTCGCAGACTTTTCTCTTGACCCGTCTTGGATTGAAGATGTTAACTTATCTTGGGTATCTCTCTTTTTCTTATATGGTATATTCATCAATTGTATTAGAGAAAGTGTTTAGGTAACATGTTTTGTACAATATATCATAGAATCTCGCTTAAGGTGGTTTGGACATGTCGGGAGAATACTTTTAGAAGCGCATGTATGAGGAGTAGATTAGATAGAGGCAAAAGAGACCAAGAAAAACTATAGGTCAAAACATGATGATGGACTTAGTTTTATATGGTTTGTTTGTAGATATGATTTACGATAGAATATTACGACGTTGTTTGATGTAGGTAGCATACTCCACCTAGTGGGGTTTGGTTGCTGTTGTTGTGTAAAAGTTGGTATTTTGCTTAATTGGTTGGAGATATGATCATAAAATTTATCCAACTTATATGAATTTTTTATTGTCGATTTTATCTGAAGTTGCAATTTTGTTCTCTCTTGTGTATTCAGGTTTGTCATTTATATCGTATTCCATGTCAATGATTTTAAACCAGTTCATCAGTATGGGAGGAAAACATGTACCTGATCTTTAAGAACGTTGTTATTTTTCGTTTGTTTATTTGGAGATTCCAGTCGACCCTACCCGGTGGGATAAAAGCTTGATTGTTGTTGTTGTTGTTGTTACTTGGAGATTCTTGTTTGCACTTATGTTCTTCATATTGATGAATGCTGGTGTATATTGTATACTTCGATGTGTCATCAATTGGTGCAATTAGGTGTCATGGGGTTTGGACTGTAAAATTTTGGTAAACGAATATTTGAGACATGTTTATTATATGGAGTTGAAAATCAGAACCAGAATATCAATTAGAGTCTCTAATGTTTTTAGCATTGTCATGCTATGTTAATGTCTTTTCCTCTTCTAGATCCGAGATATAACTAGATCACCTCTGAACTTGCCTCGGATAGGTTGTGACTGATAGAGTCCTCCTCATGTGGCTGTTCCGGCAGCAAAGTGCCTGCAACAATACTCTGATGCCCAAGTGATGCCTAGAGGGGATCACTAGAATCCGGAAAGAGGAGAACGTGACCAACTTTTTGATTCTCTTACCTATCCTAATTATTTAAGAGGAGAACATTGGAACGAACACCATTTTAGATTCTAATCGATGCTAAAACATGTTTCGTTATGTTCCCTGTGTCTGTGTTTTGTTATTTGTGAGAGATCCAAAGATATATATATAGAGAGAGAAGGGATTCACTTACTTCAAGATTAAGTGGAAAAAACTTACTCTACATCCTATCCATCCATTCTTGAGAAATCCAATGGTTTAGATCTACTCACTAATTCAAACCATTGGATTTTCCAAGAATGAATGAATAGGATGCGGAGTAAGTTTTTTCCAGTTACTCTTGGAGTAAGTGGATCCCTCCCGATATATATATGAAGAGAGATAGAGAGAGCAAAGCAGAGGAAATCTGGAAACACCGAAAAAGTATGAAGTATTCTAGAGATATTTGAAGAACTAAGAGTATTAGATTTTGTACTTAAGACATTATCTTTGTATGTTTAAATTGACCAATTAACAACTGAGTGCTTCAGTATGTCTTTCGATGCAAACAGATTATAATACTTCAATGATACAAAATTTTGGTTTCGAGATAAGTTTAGTTAATTCTCTGTTTTGTAATGCTTATTTGTTTGTTGACATAGATATCTTCGCATAACTCGGTTTTGGATGCTTTTGATCATTTATTTTTATTCAGGGTAGGCTATAAATGGATTACAAGATTTCTTGCCCTAGGTTGTTATGCACTATTGCTTATTCCAGGCTTTGTTCAAGGTTTGAATTCAGTGATCTTTGACATCAATTTTATGCATATATGTCCAGATTCTGATTTGATTGCGTAAACATTTTCCTTCTGTTTTGTAGTCGGATATTACTATTTCTTCTCCAGTCAGATACGCCGAAGCATAGTCTATGGAGATAAACCAAGAAATAGGTATGCTTTGTTTATATTGTCCTCTGCATTTATAAATACCTAGAATTGTTCTAATTTTGATTAGTAGCTTAACTTATTTTGCAGGCTTGATCTCTATTTACCGAGAAATAATGATGGTCCTAAACCCGTTGTTGCTTTCGTTACTGGCGGAGCCTGGATTATCGGGTATGTGATGACCATGCTTCATTTCAAATTTGCGATTAGATGGAGACAACGAGAACACATTGATTTGTTTTCTGATTAAGAGGATATTCCTTGTTCATAGATAGCTGTTGATTATGAGCTTGAATTCTTATGTGTCTCCGATTATCAAAAGGATAAGAGGTTCACTTATATTTAGTTATTTACACTAAACATCATGGTGGTGGTAAAACGTTTTCAATTTACCAAGGCGCAATGCGAAATTGGTTGAACTGTATAATGCCCGATTAAGTTGTTAGTATTCAACTTGAGGATGAGTTTTAATTTCATAAGAAATCCATGTATTTATACATGTATATGTATGTGTGTGTATATATATATACCACTTCAGTTCTTATAAGTTTTGAAATATCTTGTATTTTTTGCAGTTACAAAGCATGGGGTTCTCTTTTAGGTCAACAATTATCAGAAAGAGACATCATTGTAGCATGCATAGATTACAGGTAACCTTTCTCTTTCCTCATTCTTCCAACAGTAACTTGCTCTATCACAGTAGCATAGTGATATCGGATTATCGGCGTGTTAACTATTTGTTTTATGGAACTCATTTTTATAGGGACTCCTTCTATCATTCCTGTTTCAAAATTAGAGTTAATGATTTAAAGTCCTTTATTATTCATTGTTGTCAGAGTTTTGTTCCTCATCCGTACATCGATTTTCATCATTTAGAAACCCTTAAGAATTTTTTAGTCCAATATCATCCTTCACTTTGGAATTGTTCAGTATTTCTTATCAACAAAAAAAAGAGTTGGTTCAATACTTATATCTACAAGTTTCTAGTGCAATATTATCTAATGTAAATCTAATGTTAAGGTATGTCCACAACATAGTTACATGATACACAGTTCTCTTTGGTACGTGTGCGGGTACGTAGTGCACGATACGTTACCCTGTTAGATACCGGTACACTATGAGTATATTTAGTAGGGTTTCTATAGCTACATAGTCGTTTCTAGTATTGTTTCTTGTAAATTTAAATCAACTTTTGTTTCACCATAGGAGAAATACCCAATGATAAAATTCTTTCTTGCTTGTTGTAACTCATTCATGTGAGTGTACATTATCGATTACTCTTCTTTTCTTTTACTTAAATTGTAGGTAAAACTCCGGTTCGTTCCTTAAAGGAAACCAGTTCACAAAAGAACCACAAATTGGTATTCACGGTTCTCTACCAAAATAAGAGAATTGTGTTTCAATGATCCACAACATGACTGCTATGAGTACATTCTTCTTATCGCAATGTTATCTAACATCTCTTCTTGCAGAAATTTTCCTCAGGGAACTATCAGTGATATGGTAACTGATGCTTCTCAAGGTATATCATTTGTGTGCAACAATATTGCTGAATATGGAGGTGACCCTAACAGGTTAATAATACTTCTCTCAACTCCAAAGTTTTCTCATCGTAGGCTCCTTTTTTTCTTCTTCTTTTCTCTAAAGGGTAGTCGGTTCTCACGATCATCGGTGGTGCCTTTTTCATTCGATTTTTTCCCGCAGAATTTACCTGATGGGGCAGTCAGCTGGGGCGCATATTGCTGCATGTGCACTTGTGGAGCATGCGATCAAAGAGGCCGGTGAAGGAGAGAGTACTTCTTGGAGTCTCTCCCAGATTAAAGCTTATTTCGGTTTATCTGGAGGGTAATTTGCTAAAGTTGCCTTCCAAACTTGTTATATTTCATGTTATCCAAGTTTATAATGCCGAAAGGAATCTTATAATTCTCATAACATAAGTTTAAACAGTCAAGAAGATGTAGCATTATCTCTTCATAATTCTCTTGTGTATAATGTTGTGTTACCAAATACTAGTACAAACCGGCACTCAAAACAAATCACAAAATGTAAAGGAATAAGGAAACAACTCGAGATTGATTTAGGATGCAAAAAGGATATAATAGGATATCAGTAATGATAGATGCGTCTAAAAGATATGCGATATCTAATATTTCTTCATTTTTGATTTTATATTTCTATGCAATGTCGTTTAAGGCAATCCCGCCTAGTAGGACTAAGACTTGGTCGTTGTTATATGAATGTTGTTTAATTGAGAAGGTTTATTATCTTAACACCGAGATTCACATAAACTTATTTGTCGGCTTTACTTCTGATGCCAATGCAGGTATAATTTGTATAACCTCATAGATCATTTCCACAGTAGAGGCCTTTATCGTTCCATCTTTTTAAGGTATATCATTCATCTCCTCATGAGTCTATGCTTTTCATTGTATTAGGCTTTCAAATGACAGTTTATATCTTACAGCATAATGGAAGGGGATGAATCCCTAAGCAGGTTCTCGCCTGAAGTAATGGTTCGAGATCCAAACTTTACAAATGCTGTCTCTTTGTTACCTCCTATGGTTCTTTTTCATGGCACTGGAGATTACTCCATACCATCAGATGCCAGGTTTGAGCTTCTTTTAAAATGGTTTTTCGATTAAAAGCCGACTCCACCTAATGGGATAAAGGCTTGGTTATTGTTGTATGTTCTTTTTCCTTTCAAAATGTCCTTGTATTTTTCAGCTGATTGACTATAAACATGTTATTTTATACAGCAAATCATTTAGTGAAACTCTTAAAGGAGTTGGAGGAAGAGCCGAAGCCGTTTTATATGAAGGGAAGACTCATACAGATGTTTTTCTTCAGGTAATTGACTACTCTGCAGGTAACATGAATCAGACAATGGCACCATATGTCGTAAAAACAAAATCTTTGGCAAGGCCATTTGGATTAAAATCCTTTCTAATAGTTTTTCTTAGAGATTTTCTCGGTCTTCATCTACCTCTGATTGTGTTATCCTTCATATGATCTTCTCTTCTAATTGTGACTTATATCGGTCTTTTTTTCCGAATGTCAAAATTGTCTTAGGTGTGATTCTGCCATCTTTCCCTCAATAGTTGACACCTCTAGTTTGCTCATTGTTGATCATATCTTTTACTCATCCAACACATTATTCTCATCTTTACAATGCTTATGTTGTGCTCGGTAGCACATTTGCTGTCCCACAAAGATGTACTACTCTATGTGTCACTACTTGTGATTCTGATAAATTTTCTCTCAATGAGTTATTCTTGTCAATTTTTCTCATGGATAACTTAACCTTCTTTGATTAGCCATTTATGTGAAATGTCGATGCCTTTCAGGATCCGATGCGAGGCGGCAAGGACGACTTGTTTGATGATTTAGTAGCATATATCCATGCTGGTGATGCTGAGGCCTGTGCCAAAGACGCAACGGCTCCTCCGAGGAGACGCCTCGTACCCGAGTTCATGCTAAAATTAGCTCATCTTGTCAGTCCTTTCTAGCCAGCAAATATAACATTCTTGATTCATTCCCCTTTGTACATAACACTATTATTGTGTCCCTCTTAGATTATTACTTTTCATCATTATTAATAGAATCAATTCTTTGGTTGTTCTAAGAACTTGAACTATTGTTTTTGTTTGCATGAAAATGTTGTATTGAATTTATAGGCTTTTTAGGACTATAGTGGTTATTACTTATTAGATTGGGTTTAAGAAGAATGATATAACCTCACTCTTGGTTTCTGAATTTTGAGTTAATTATATACCAATAAATCAATTTTTGGAAGCTTTAAATTTGCTACTTAAAATTGGTACATTGATTCATTCTAATCAAATGTGAATTTAATATTAAGTTATTGCATTAAACCTGTATTTTAAATAGTAATATGGTAAATAAATCAGAGAATGAGATTTAATCTATTTTAATGAAATGAATGTCAAACAAATTATAACTTAAATTAAATTAAACGTGCAATTTTATTTTTATAGTATATTAATATCGGTCACGATCCTCTTTATTACTTGAGAGGGAATATGCATATTTGTTATTTCACACTTAGTGTTATATAATTAATCAGAAAATTACTTAAAAATTAAATTTTAACTCAAATATATTTTGTTCAACCAATCACAAATTCATGAGAATAAAAAAAGAAAAAGGGATAGGTAACATGTGCACATGAAATATGACTTTTTTGCTGTTCATTCTACAAATATAAGTTTACAAAGTATCAAAGTAACAACCAATAGCAATTCATGTCTGGCTGTTTAACCAATTCATGTGAATCTAAGGGAGAAATGAGTTTAACTTAGTAGAGTGATAAAGAAATTGAGCGTTCAAATCTCATCACTAAAAAAATACTAATAGTTGTCAATAAAGAAATTCAACTGATTTTAAGGTAGTGTTATAAAAATAGTTTCATGTCGGTTGGTTCAACCGGTCGGTCTCAATATCAATACAATATAACAATTATATTGGTCATGCAATCATATTGGTTAAAAATCGAATAAACTGGTCATACTGGCTGGTTTTCAATTGAATTGTACCATTATACTAGTCAGTTTCATTTAGAATTATTATTTTTTAATGAAAATGACTTATTTGTACCAAAATGTTGGTATAGGATCAAACACACAATTAGTACATTTTTGTAATTCTAAAATATGGTCTACCATTAAGTGATACATTTTTGTTTTAATAAATTACATAAATAAAAATTGTTGTTGCATTCTTTATTGATTTTTCAACATAATGTTAGTATAAAATATACGTATATCTAACTTCGCAAGTGTATGGTTTAATCATTAAATCACGAGTTGAACCATTATACTGGCACGTGACCGGTTTGATAACCGATATGGTATTAATAGTTGTAACAAACATTATCCATATACTTTTAAACATCATTTAAACAATTTGAGCATTGTAAAGTAATTTAAATCGTGCACCCCATTACATATGCGACTATAATATTTCAGTTGCGGTAATTGCCACAATCAAATCACATCACAATTGTTATGTGATACTGAACCATATTGATGTAGTTACATTATACCACATCGAATTCAAAAATATTTTTTAATCATAAAATAATTCATACTTCAACGCTTCAATCCACCTGGCAACAACAACAACCATCCTAGTAACCATAATCATTAACACAACTACTGATTAAAACATTTAACATGTAATCCACATGAGTTGTAATAGGAACCCAACCACAACCAATTTTATTGAATGATATGCAGCTCAACACCATGAAAATACCTAACCAACTCCCCCATTCTACTAACCCCACCTTATATTGATCCCCATACAAGTGCATTCTTTTCCACATCAATATAATAGGAAATGATGACTTAATACACGAGGCTTCGACCTAGTAGGGTATAAAGGGAGTATATCTTTTGTCCTTAAAGCTTGTGACACTTCATGTATAGTGTGTTTTTCATTGGTCATAAAATATAAAGTTAATATATATTTAATTCATATTTTACTTTCTTGACTAATAAAAAACATATTGTACAGTGATACAAACTTTGGGATAAGAGATGTAGTTCCGGAGAGGGTAAATATATATAGTTTTACCCTTACAAGTGAAGAATTAGTTTATAGAATTGGAAACCATGACATTTAGATCAAGTAAACAACCTTATCATTATGATTTTTCGATTCTAAATGTTTCATTAAATACATAATTTGATTTTTAAGAAGAAAAAAACCATGACAAAAAAATAAAAATTCAACTACTCAAAAATCTTAAATTTTAATAAAAATAGTCCTAATTAACATATAAAATGTTAAAAACTAATTTAACTTTCATTCATATTTATTTATTTTTTATATCATTTTAGGTTTTCAAGTTTTTGAAACTAAATTGATAGGCAAAAGTAGGTCACTATTTTTTTAAATCAATCTCAATCCGATGCAACTAATAGACGTTGGTTCAAGTGGTAATTCCTCTTAAGTGATATTCCAGCTCGGATAGGATTGCATCCACTGGAGTAATATATATGGGAAAGAAAAACAAATCTCAATCCAATGCAACAATGTTTTGTGTTTCTTATATCTAAGCCCAAAACAACTCTTCTCTACACTTCCTTCACTCACAACACAAACATCATGATAAGAGGAAAAAGAGCTTTTTCATCTTCCATTCCAACAACAACAACAACAATAAGCGCAAAACCCTTTAACCTAAACCTAATTCCCAAATCAAATAACCCTTCAAAACCAATTCTTGATCACACTTACATTTCACAACTTCTCTCAAGAACTGATTGGTCCTTGTTGCTTAAACATGAACTCTCTTCAAAAAGACTCACCCTTAATCCTCTCTCCGTTATCACCATTTTCCAAAACCAACAAAACCCATTACACTCCATCAAGTTTTACACATGGGTTTCCAATATCAACCCTCAATTGTCAAAGGATTCATCACTTCAGCGTGTTTTAGGTGACATGTTATATAGGACAGGTCCTGTGGTATTATCTGCTGAATTGATTCAAGATTTTCGTGATTCGGGGTTTCGGGTTTCGTTGGATTTGTTATGTGTTTTGATGGGGAGTTGGGGTAGGCTTGGTTTAGCCAATTTTTGTAATGATGTTTTTGGTCAAATTTCGTTCTTGGGAATTAGTCCAACTACTAGGTTGTATAATGCTCTTATTGATGCATTGGTTAAGTCAAATTCGATTGATATGGCATATTCGAAATTCCAGCAGATGGCTTTGGATAATTGTTTTCCTGATAGAATCACATATAATGTACTTATTCATGGAGTTTGTAAGATTGGTGTGGTCGATGAGGCGCTTCGGTTAATCCGACAAATGAAGGATAAGGGACTTTCGCCTAATGTTTTCACTTATACAATCTTAATTGATGGGTTTTGTAATGCAAAGAGGGTTGATGAAGCCTTTGGAGTTTTAGAGACAATGAAAGAGAGTAAAGTTCGTTCGAGTGAAGCCACTGTTAGAACATTAGTTCATGGAGTTTTTCGTTGTGTCGATCCGAGTAAGGCATTTGAGTTGTTATCTAGTTTTTTTTATAGGAAGCCTATTCATTTTAAGTTAGCTTGTGATACCATACTGTATTGCCTCACGAATAATGCTATGGTTAAAGAGATAATTATGTTTCTTAGAGAAGCCGAAGAAAGAGGTTATGTCCCGGAGAATTCCACTTTCAATGTCATAATGGCTTGTTTGGTTAAGGGAGCAGAGCCGAAAGAAACATGTGAGATATTTGAAAGTTTCAGAATGAAAGGGGTGGAGCCAAGCATCGAGACTTATCTTGCACTTATTGAAACCTTATACAAGGACGAAAAGACAGAAGAAGGGGATCGGATTTCTAATCAAATGATAAGAGACGGGTTAATTTCAAATGTCTTTTCATATAACATGATGATTAATTGCTTCTGCCGAGCCAAAATGATGGATAATGCATCCGAGGTTTTCAGAGACATGCAGCTTAAGGGTTTCACTCCCAACCTTGTTACATTCAATACCCTTATTAATGGCCATTGCAAGGGTGGATCAATAGTTAAGGCACGAGAGCTGCTTGAGATGCTATTAGAAACTGGACTTCAACCAGATATGTTTACTTTTAGTTCTATAATCGATGGTCTCTGCCGAGTAAAGAGGACCGATGAAGCTTTTCAATGCTTTAATGAGATGGTTGAGTCTGGCATCCGTCCAAATTCTATCATTTATAATATCTTGATTCGGTCTTTATGTGCCATTGGTGATGTTGTAAGATCAACAAAACTTTTAAGAAGAATGCAAGAGGAAGGAATAAGCCCGGACACATACTCATATAATGCTTTCATTCAATGTTTTTGTCGGATGAATAAAGTTGAGAAAGCTGAAAAGCTTTTTGTTTCAATGTCAAGATCTGGCTTGATTCCTGACAATTACACATACAGTGCTTTTATAGAAGCACTGTGCGAATCCGGGAAATTAGTGGAAGCCAAGAAGATGTTTTACTCAATGGCGGCAAATGGTTGTTCTCCTGATTCATATATATGTAACTTAATTATTAAAACATTGGTTCAGCAAGATTGTGTTGAAGAGGCCCGGAATATCGCAGAAAAGTGCAAACAAAAGGGAATATCTTTGAATTTTGATTGTAATTTGTAGACAGATTTTGTACTAGTTTCTGCATTGAAGAAATTGATTTGGGATGCAGGTACCTTAGATTTTAAAGATGTGTTGATATGGTTTGATACATGAATTAGTTATACATGATAGTAACCACTAATTTTTCTACATAAGCTACGTGGTCAGATTGCCAAACCGTCGAAAATGCCTATCAGGGTTTAGTCACACTTGTTCGTTTGTCAACAAACAACTTGCTAGATCCCTAAGATGACCAAAAGGTTAAGAGTTCGATTCCTGGGAACGATACTTGTTGGGAGGGGCAGTTACGCATCCCAAAAGAGATTAGTTCTTTACCCCAAAAAAGTGAGGAGATACCCTTGGTAACAAACAAAGTTTATTTCTGTCATGTTTTCCCTCCTTGCCACCATAGAATCTCAATAAATTGACCTCCAAAGGGTGGGTCTTTTATGCCACACTGCCACTCCCTTGTGATCAGCACCTCCACAGGCATTGGAAACCAACAAAGATCACCTTCCGTCAACCTTCATGACCAGTTCCCATCCTTGGTTTCTGCTTCAAGCCATTTCACAGCCGAGGTTTGTCTCGCTTGCCATGTCTTTGCTGCAATCCTATTTTGGCCTTCTTCCTGCATAGGATACTCAGTTGTTAGACTTAACCTGCTGCTTGGCTCTTATTGGTGCACAGTATATTGTATCTGTGCCACTTTTTTCCTCTGATCATGTCCTTTCTAGTATCCGGTTATTCGCCTTTGATTAGCTTATTCCTGCCGGTTATTCGCCTTTCCCCATGTTTGGGTACTGTTTGGATTCAGCTGGCTTAGTTTATCTCTGATTTGATCTGTTCCTGCATGGATTCAGCTTGCATTGTTGATCAAGCCACTTAATGCCAGCCTTATATTTCTGCCATTGAATGATCTTCTTGGTGTTCCCCATTCCAGCCTTATATTGCTCTTATGGGTGTTCCCTATTTTGCTATGGAGAAAAACTTGTCCGGAAATGTATCCAACCCGTCATATTTGAAGACGATATTTATGCTTTTTGGTGCTATCATTTATGACTAAAATTCTAATATGCTGTCAAAACTTTATTGGTTGTCTTTACATAGACACGTCTTTACACAAGTCTTTATGTTTGTTATGTTATCTCATGAAGTGTTTGGCTAGCAACTTTGCAGGTTATTGCTGTGTCCATTATGTTTAAAGTGTGTTTTCAAAACCGACTCCGACTTCGAGCATTTACAATGATGTAACCTATTTTTCATTCTTAAATGGGATTCACTGATTATTTTATATTTGTTTACACTTTTTAACAATTTAAGCAATTCAAACCAAAATCACATTCAATGGTGCAACTCTATTTCATTCTTATCTGGACCCCACAAACATAATCACATATATATTTCTCTCTCTTGTAACAATTTTTTTCCATTTTTAAATGTTGACTCACAAATTTAAGAACGTTGCTTATTTAACTTATCATTGTGAAATAAGAACAAGAATGACTCATCTCTAGTAGTGAACTTGAACGAAAAATGTGCTTTTGTGGGTGCTCATAAGTCTAATTAAAAGCTTTAGCCTTTAAATAGGCTTTCACTCTCATCACAATGTTGATTTTTTTAAAATCTTAAATCAATGATAAGTCCACCAATAAATATGTATTTATTATTTTAACCTTGTTTATTTTGAAAATTAATGCATGATAAATATTATGATTGTGGTAATAGTATTTGCAAATGGTTTGGCCAAGAGCAATAATGGAAAAACTAATGACAACATAAATAATAACACTTATATTTCAACCCATAAAACATTTTCAATTAACTACACCATAATGTTAACTATTCAATAAACTTAAAGTAAATAAATATTAGTTCATGATATCAACTAACAATAAATTTATATGTTGATGTTAGCAACCCACAATTTAAGTGAGGGAAGAGATCCTATGAATAGTAGTGAAAAAAACTTACTCTATATCTTAGTTATTCATTCTTGGAAAATCTAATGATTTGAATTAGTGAATAGATCTAAACTATTAGATTTTAAAAAAATGAATGGTTAGAATGTGGAGGAAGTTTTTTTTTCACTTACTCTTAAAGTAAGTGAATCCCCTCTAAATGATAAAAAATATGTATTATTTACTCAAACTGCACACCTTAAGCAAGGTCATTGGTTCAAGTGATACATGTTTGATCCCCTTAAGCAATGTCTCGGATTCGAGTCTTGTGGATGGAAAAAATGTCCACCGGAAGAGTTAACCCCACATACCTGTGGATGTTACCGGCTCGAACATGATTGCCTTCAATGCGATGATACATGTGAGAAACAAAAAAAAAATTACACACCTCCTTTTATGATAGGGGGAGAGAAAAATTGTACAACCGATGTTTGACCTCTCAAATACTTTACATTTTATATTTTTATGTCTAGTGACTCTACCAACTGAGTTAACTATTGGTATAAATAAATCAAGTAAAGAGTAGTTCTAATAAAAACTCATGACATTCATCAAACCGGTTAGGGTACTGGTATAGTGATATAACAGTTCAACCGGCGGTTCACTAATTAAATTGTATACCGGTGAAATTATATATAAAAATATAATATATTATTATTAATGTTGAAAAATCAATAAAAAAATCAACACTTTTTTCAATTTTATTAAAAAATTAATTTTAAATAAAAACTGACCGGTATGACCGGTACGGTTCAATTAAAAACCGGCCGGTATGACCAATTTTGACAGATTTTGGCCGATTTTAACCGGTATAGTTATATGATCGATATAATTAATATATCGTACCAATATTGAGACCAGTTCATCGGTTGAACCAGCCAACACAAATCTGTTTTTATAACACTGGTCCAAACTTATTAAAAGTGTATTGAAAAGGATGAAAATAACGTATTACTAATATTGGTGTTAGTATGTAATCCTAAGTATGCATATGAGTCAAATCAAATTAAGTACTTAATCCTCAACCTTAATTATTAAAAAGTTACTCAAGTTAGGCTTGTTTAATTAATGAGTGAAACTAAAATTTGAAATTTTGTTTAACTCATGTTTCTTCCTTTTACCTAATTTTCATTTTTAAGTTTAGTAAAGATAATATACACTATACTAGAAGATTGAATAAAGAAATTAGTATTGGGTCATTTACAATAACAAACTTCTCCACTTTTTATCAAAGGTTTTTTTTTGTATAACCAGAAATATTCCGTCACCCGATGAATATGAAACTAATCTCTTCCGATGTACGACTGCCCCTAATAAGAATCACTTACAAGAATCAAACTTTTGACTTTTCAGTCTATGTGGGGTGGAATGAGACCTTAACCACTTTTGATAAGCAAACACACAATTAGGTTGTCATACAAGGTCCATAACAAACATTGAACAAACCCATTTCAAGCAAGTACCTTGTATTCAACACACAAATCACTTCTGCAACCAGCTAAGTACATCAAACAGATCTATTGGTATCAACAACAACAAAAAGGAACCAACAAACCATTGTTCTAGTGATAAAAGCCCTGCTAAATTCTTAGAATGATGAACAGGTCAAGGGTTTGATTCCTAGGATCGACACTTGTTGGGAGAGACAATCACGCATCCCAAAAGAGATTAGTTCATTCTACATAGGGTGATGGGATACACTTAGTAGTACAGAAAAAAACATAAAAAGGAATCACAAGTATATATAGCAAATTTGTTAGGGAGAAAAAACATGGAGCCTTTGATAGATATGCATATTTGATGAGCTCAGAATTACTAGATGCCTAACTCATTAACTTCTAAATCGTGGGAAATCATTGAAAACTACTAACATCATCTCTATACATACTTTGAAATTACATATATATACAATGAAGAAAAAAAAGTAACTTAAATAAAGCTGATCTACTTCCTAAAAAGGGTGGTGATAATATTTCCAAATCCTTTGCAACCTAAGCAGGAACAGAAAATCAAATGACAACAGAAAATGAATTACAGAAGTGTTCAAGATTACTGATCTTAAGGACACAGCAAATGCTACTAGTGAATGAGAGATGGATAAAACCAGTAGGATAATATAATAGCTATTCCGCGATTTTCGATACCCCGGAAGAGTTCATGTAGCAAGCACTTCGACAGTTCCACAGAATTCGACGAAGTCTGCAAATCATGCCAAGCCTGTAAATGAATGTCAAACCAAATCAGTCATCTATATATAAATCAAAGAATATAAGGCGCACTTCAAGAGCATATATTAACTTCTATCGAAATCACAGAATCGTAGTAGAGTGGTCTAAGAGTTTATGATTAAAGCAATTACAAAGATATGAAAATAATGATCCAGAGTCCAAACTTGCTCTCATCATAACCCAGTATCAGAATCCAGTGTAAGAGCAAAATGTAGAACTTGTTACTAGTATAAGTACATAGATAGACATGGTCACAATATAGCTACCCTTAAACTATCATTTCAATCATCATTTAGTGAAGGAATATGAGGTGGAACAGAACATGGTCACAACATAAATGTTCAAACAACTTATCTTTGGAAACTGAAACTACAAGCCATGATTCTGGACCCAAGGTATCTAGCTTCATGACATATTATAACATGTCAATCATCAATCCACTTTATATTTTATATTTAAATTTAGTTTCCAATTAGACCAAATACACACTGCAAATATGTCATTTTTAACTGGCTTGTAAATTTATAGAATAAGATAAGAAAAGAAAATACGCTTTGGTGCACTGAGTATGCATAGCTACCATTTAAAATCAAAGGGTGAAGGAATGAGGGAATAAAAAAGTAAGGAAAAAGCTAATGGTGAACCTTTGCTACAAAGCAAAAACAGCATCTTTCCAATAGCAGTTCTAAGAAAGCTTTAGAGAGTTGTGCATGAAGAACATGACTACAAAGAAAATTTATCCATGATCTGTTATCAGATTTTACCTACCAAATTATTGATATCTTTTAAGATGATGCAAATGTTGAATAGCTCAGAAAGATGGAAACTACTCAACTCATATGTTACTCATTGAAAAACACATGTAATACATGATTAAACCAAACTCAATACTAGCATATCAGCCGAATAGCCTCAGATGAAATCCGGATAGAAAACAACAGCACATCCATCAAGAATAATATGGAAATCATATCAAGCATAACTGTCACATAATTGCGTATTTGTATATTACTTATTTAGCTTAGCAGGAATATGTATATGTTCCTTATTTAGCTTAGCCGGAATATAGTAAAGGGCTGAAAATCAGCAACATAATTATACTATAATAGTGGAACCTGAGAAGAGAGGGCACACGAGTCAGTTCATTTCCTTTGACATACTTTTTTTAGAGTTTCAGTGAGAGAGTGCATAGGTTGAGATTCTACGTTACTAGTCTGAGGTTCTGGGTAGCAGGTCTTTTTGTCTTGTGATTTTCTTGTCTAGCTAAGACAATGAGGAACACTAAACTTTTGCAGTGAAATTCGAAGGAAAAATTACTCTACCTGTGAATTTCAGTTTTACGTGTTTGTTACGGGAAGGCATTTTGGGGTTGCATAGATGGAAACAATGCAGCTACAGAGGACGAGGAGAGCTTCAATTAGCTCATTGGAAGGCCAAAGATGCTACAATCTTAAGCTGGATTTTATCCTCTGTTGATCCTCAATTCGTCCTGACTCTGAGGCCATACAAGACCTCAAGAGCATGTCGGAATACTCGAAGAAGGTCTATAACCAGGACAACTCTGCCCAGCAATTGCAGTTGGAATCCGATATTGCTGGCTATACTAAGGGAGGCTTCTCCATTCACGAATATTATTCTGGATTTGACAAACTATGGGAGTTGACTAACATAATTTACATAAATGTCCCAGAAGATTCTCTTGCTGCAGTCCGGGAGACTCATGAGCAAAGCAAAAGAGACCATTTCCTAATACAATATTTTTTAGTTTCCTTTGACAGAAAAAAAAGTTTATAAGCTCGTCAATAAAAATCAGTCTTTAGTTGGTTTAGATAGGATAAGCTATTGAAATTATCAAATCTACAATCACCTTGATGCGAAATAGGTATTCACAAATTGAACTTTTTGACTTTATTTCCCAGGTCAGATCTTAGCTGTCAGTTTCATGCCATGGTTTGATTGTTGAAGTGTGTGTGGATTTGTCTCAAAATTGCAAGTGTATGAATACAACAACTCTGGTGAGAATTGAGCCTGATAACGAATTCAAGAGTCTAGAAAATAGAGTCTGACCATGTTAATTCATTCCAAGAAAGATACTCTAGATTTATTCGATCTAGTTCACGATCGGCGAGAAAATAAGACATAATTTGTGGAGAAACTACAAATTGCTCTATTCGGTTCAATTTCAGCATCTATTCAATGTATTGTTTCCAAACTAGTAAATTCGAGTCATTGAGTTTAGTGTTGACTATGGAAAGAAGTAACAGTCAACGCGCAGGTGCTGCCAGTTGCGCAGAGATGCCGTGTCTAGCATCGTGAAAAGCATTGTGGTCTTTAGGAATAGAAGCCATGGCCTATACCAAAGCTCTAGATACCATGATATAGTCTAAGCATATAAGCAGTTAAAGTGTAACAGTCCCACATCGGTTGAGAATGAGTCAAGAGGCATTTATAATGACTTGGGCAACCCTCTCCATGAGCTAGACTTTGAGGCGGACTTAAGGCCCAATTATTCTAATATGGTATCAAAGTCAGTCTCGATGTTGGCACCCTGCAAATGCCAATTCCTTAAAAAATCCACGCTCTGGATGGGCCATTCTTGGGCACGAGGGTGTGTATTAAAGTATCAAAGTCCACAACAGTTGAGAATATGAGCCAAAAGCCATTTATAACGACTTGGGCAATCCTCCTACTATGAGCTAGTTTTTGGGATGGAGTTAAGCTCAATTACTTTATAACTGTTGGAGATAAAACAAAGTCCAACATTCGCGGGAGATGAAGAAATTAAATGGTATACAAGCTTGAGTGCTATAAGACCAAATTGCCAACTAGCACCACCACATGGAAAGCATAAATGGATAATTAATTAGCACTGTCGGACGCTGAAAGACTTGGATGAGCCAGCTTATAAATTGTAACATTGTATCAGAGCTTAAATGCCCTCACAGCCCATTAACGATCCAAGGACCTTAAGGGCTGAAGCTAAACTGATGAAGAAAAAAGGTACGGGCAAATGTTGCAAACCTATGGCCTCCGAAGTCCCAAATCGGTGGGAGATGAAGAAATTAAAGGGTATTTAAGTTTTTGCTATAAGTCCAATTTGTGCATTCTAATAAATACTCATGACATTCATCCATTTGCGCATGAGTTAATTTTTTCAATATATGAATATTTGCATGAGATTTAAACATACATCCAAGAATCAACATCGATGTTTGAGAAGGATGCTATTAAAGAGCGCATATCTTGCACTATGAGAAGAGAACGCATTTTCAAGGAGGATTTATCTACTAAAGCAAATTTTGCTAGGTTTTAAAAGGATATCAATTAATGGTCTCAAGCATTTTTACTGTTTGAGTGGGTCCCATACAAACATGAATGCCTTCGGAGATAAAAATGTTAGAATCTAATCCCCCGAGCCAAGTTTCGCTTAAGAAAAGCCCTCCTCAAGATGCTAGCTCCAGCCAGACCCGACACATTCGCTTTAGGGGTCACAGCAAGAGCCTTTGAGGGTTCAATTACATAAACTTGTAGCAGGACATAGTACCTTTGATCTAAACAGCGCCATATAAACATGAATGTCTTTGTAGATTATATTCCTCTGATGCAAGTTAGGTACAATGGCATCAGATCATGAACTCCAAAAACCAAGGACTACAAACGGTAAATAAAAAGTATTGGAAGGGAATCCTAATCCCTCGGACTGAGTTGCGATTACGAAAAGCCCTCCCCAAGATGCTAGCTCCAATAAGAGACGAACACACATTCACCATAGACGGTCAATAGAAGAGCCTGAGGGTCCAGTTGTCAAAAATGTGGCTGAACAGGCATAACTTGGATCCAAACAACACCACTCTAGGTCTACAAGGACCGCGGCTTTATATTCTCATGGATTTTAGCTTGTATAGCCTTGGCACAACCCACAGTAGCATTTCTGAAAGTTAATGATTCATTTCTTTAAGTTGAGGTATTCCTTTCCTTGGTTAATGGGTGTAGGAATGGTGGCTGAACCACATTAAAGATTCGACCTTGATTTGATTTAGCTGATAATGATATGGTTTTGCAATTTCTTTCCCAAGCAAGTATTTACCGATATATATGAAGAGGGGATTTAGTTCCCAACACTAACAGTCCTCTTGTATCAGATCCCTCATCCCTTACACTCTTAATAGTGAACCTTATCAAAGAAAAATATAATTCATTTTTCTGAATAAAGAAACATAGCTTCACTTGTTAAAATACTCTTTCAAACACACATTGTCTACCTTTTTTGGGTCCTCTTGTTCGAAGCCCCCTGATAATGAAAATAAGGCAAAAAATTACTAAGATCATGCTAATGATCATAAAAAACAGAGCGATCTATTGCATGGGGCTCTCGCTTGGTGGAGGATGAGGAGGCCAAACATACACAATCTTATCACTACGTGCGGAAGACTTTTTCCAAAATTTGATCCCATAACCTCAAAGTTTCAAGGCAACAACCTTAAAGTTTCGTTGAGGCTCAATCATGTTGATGATCATCACATTTCAAATTTGGAACAGATTGCAAAACCCTCCAATTATGCCAATCAGGTATTGAATCCCCCATCAATACACTAGCAAACACATTTCAAGCTTTTGATAAGACTGACATTCAAATTTTCTAAAAATATTATTGGGTACAATCTCACGGTTTAAGTATCTTGGGTATCCATCATACAAAATGACAAATTAATATATGGAGATGTAGATCATAGAATTTAAGCAAGGTGGATTAAATGGAAGAATGATTCGAGTATTGTTTGTGATAGAAAGATACCACTCAATGTTAAGAGAAAGATTTACTACACAACCATAAGGATGTGCGATGTTGTACGTGTCTGAATGTTGGACGATAAAAAACCAACAAATAAATAAACTCAATATAACAAAGATGAGAATATTGTGTTAGATTATGAACACACATGGTCAAGATAAAACTAGGAATGGGTACATTAAAGAGAAGGTTGGGGTAACACCTATTGTATAAAATATGGTAGAATCATGCATTCTGTGATTCCAGCATGTGTGGAGAAGCTTTGTAGAAATATGGTAGAAGCTCTGGTAAGGAGAGGAGATCAAAAGGAGAATATCCCAATCACTAGAGACAGGGGGAGACCAAAAAAAACTATATGTGAAACTATTGAATATGATTTAGAGGTTAATGATTTTTGTATATAGAAATGATTTATGATAGAACATAATGATGTCATTTAATCCATGTAGCAAACACCACATAATAGGAAAAAGCTTGGTGGTGGTTGTCGTAAAGCATGTTACAAGTAGGAATGGCAACGGGGCGGATCGGAGTCGGGTTTGCACATACCCAAACACGAACCCGAAATTCAAAACCCGAACCCAAACTTAACGGGGTTGAAAATAAAAATATCATACCCGAACCCGTCGGGTTTCGGATAACCAGAACTTGAAAAAAAACCCGAAAATGATAAAGCATTAAGGAAAATATTATATTATTTTCGTGTAATTTTTGTCTAACATTTCTATTTTCTCTTGTATTTTTCATTTCTTTTATGTTTGAAGATCCAATAGTATGTAAAGTAAAATTAGAAATTAAAAATAATTGGCAAATGATAGAAATTTCAATTTTAAATTGAATTACCTTACTTCGGGCGGGTTCGGGTCTTTGTTATACCAAACCCGAACCCGAAATTTAAACCCGGGTAAAACCCGAATCCGAACCCAATCACATCGGGTTTTCCCCGTTAAATTCGGGTTCAGTTTGGGCAGGTACCCACGAGTTCAGTTTTTATTGCCATCCCTAGTTACAAGTCTAATGGCATGAGACTCTCATCAATTATAGAGGAAACAGAAATTGACAATATCTTCGGACAAACCGGAACTTCAATCAAATGTTGGTTTGACATATCAAGCATTGAGGTTATGAACTTTCTTGTAGTTCCTTCTAAATTATCATTCAGAAGTGTTTTTACATATTTGGGAAATACAGTTTTACCTTATCAAGGCACATTTTATGTCAATGCAAATTTATAAACCATCCCATTGTCATCACAAAAATTCTTTAGACCTACTTTTTTCTGTGAAGAGTTATAGTAAAACTTCGACCCATTGTCTCACATATGGGAATTTTATGATACCCAGGTTTTTTCTTGGGAAACAATACCATGGATTAGTATTTAGTATCTATGCATTTACTGGTTGTTGATTCTACTACTGGATGTTTAGAGAAAAATTGTCAAGATTGAGATTCTAAGTCACACCGGTAAGTGGGGGAGAAACGTAATTTGTGGGATCGTAATACAGATCATAAGATCCTACTGAACAGAGCAGCCCACACAAAACTGAAACAGAATCAACAGCAAAATTCAAACCAAGTGTGAACATAAAGAAGATAAAAACTGAAATGGAGTTTCTTTAAATAATGCAACCAAGTTGGAAAAGACAAAAATTTACCAAAAACAGGCTAACCTAATAACAATTGTAAAAGAAAGAAGAGCCGAAGTTGAAAAGAAAAAAAATATCTTAAATGCAGCCAAGCTGGAAAGGACAAAAACTTGCAGCTAATGCGGAAACAACAGTAACGAAGAAGACAAAAAAACCAGAAAATATTACAACCAAAATGGAGAAGACAAAAACCTGATGAAACTAAACACGGTAACACCCTTGTATCATATGCCACTGCCACAAGCCCTTAACAACTTTGAACCCCAGTATCACAGGCTCACAACCAGCAAATCTCGAAAATCAAAGAAAGGGGATGACATGGGTAGTTTTGTATATGGCTCACTGAAAATGGGTTGGTCCAGACCCAAACTGACACTCGCAGGATTTCACGATACTAAGCATAACCTTTGTGACCCCACCGCGAGTTCAGTTTTGCAAGTCTCGAGTTAGATTGGAATCGTGGGCCCACCAAAAATCACAAGATCACATGATTGTACAACTAAAAACACAATCTTGACAAAGAACCAAGTATATCAACTGGTAACTAATAAATGTTTGACAACTAATCAAGGCATCATTAACCAGGAAAAAAGGGTACCATAGTAACCCCTTTCAAGAATATTCAACAAAGAACCAAGTTCAACAGTTAAAATCACTAACCCCGAATTGGCCACAAAATCTGCAAAGTTACTGTTCTTAGAGGTGGTTAGCATATTAGAATGACGTTCACATGAATAGAGTAATTCACATTACATAAGATGATCTGACTACATAATAACATTAATTGTTTAGCAAACAAGCTGACTACATAATACGGTAAGGAAACGTCTAGTTATGTGAGACAAGTTAAAGAGTATGTGTTTACTAAAATAACACTGATAAAGGACAGATGAATGTAAATGAAGAGAACAGATACCACCAACAAACAAAGTTGAACTGCCAGACCAAGTACAAACCACACAAAAGGCTCATATCGGAGCAATCATAATAATTAAAAAGTATACCTGGATGTTAGAAATGAAATACCACAATCCTAATATGCACATAACTCTATGTCATACACTCAATAGAGTTTACATTGGAGCCAGCACAAAATACCAGATAAAAGGAAGATGGAATTAAACAGACATCACAATGGTGAAAACAAACAATTTAAATGATAGAACTTGGCTTTACCTCACTTAAACATGCCCAAAACTCGGCTTCCGCAACTTAGATAGAAGTGCATGAACCTTTCAAAATCATTCAGTTACATATAGAGAGCTTGCCTGTCCACTCGTCAGGTACCCCATAATCAAGGCTGAGCTCTCTCATTGGAGGGATGTTCTCCATCGCAAATACCATAGCGTGAGGGAACATCAAATTGTTGTGATCATACAGAACAAACTGAACAAACACATTTGGGGTTGAACTATGGCTCATATAGCAAGCAACATTTCTCATAGTTGACACATCCAAAGAAAAATCTAAAGGAGGAACCGATGGATATGACGGACGGACATAATCAGAATATACTTGAGATATATCCCCCCATTCTGCCCACCTGTCAGAAAACTGATTAGGATGTATCGATGAGTCACCACCACTCATTGTCAAAATCTGTGCTTGCTCCTTAGTCAAAACAACCCCAGCATACTCACAGATAAAAGCACCAGCCTGAATAAGGTCCAAGGACCTAACTCCCCAACCTGTCTGCCTAGACCTAAACACTTCCAACCTATTCTTCAGCCCCTTTTGTGTAACACGATTCCGACAATGAGGAGGACAACCGCAAAAAGGGCCACATTCAAAAATCAAAGGCTTCCCTCGGACGAGAATCCCATGTTGATTATACGGAAACTCACCCCCATTTTTCATAAAGCAAAAGCACCCATCAGTGCAACCGTCCACACAATCGCAACCAGTGGCCTTTCCACTTTGATGGAATACAAATTGAGGAAAAGTTGTCCTGGTAAGATACTCAAAACAAAGAGGATCCTGATTGTCATCTATGTCATTAAAAAGCCGGACAGGGACGTTCTCCTTACGGTTTGAAATATCAACAGAGAGACAATACATGGGTTTGAAATCAAATCCACTTCTCCTAATCGCCCGGGCTTCTTTAAGAATAGCACTACCCATCTTCTCTTGCCCTTCAATTCTCCAAAGCTTATACTTAAAAACTCCGAAACCAGATTTCCCCACATCAAACCAACAATCAACAATCTTATACAGTCCATCATAAACATAAACCTTACCAGACGACGATGCACTTCCCTCATACCTCACCCCACGAATGACCCGCACCTCAATCCCATAATGCATACTCCTTTCCAACGCAAGATTACCTCCCTCCAGCTTCTGATGAGAAGCTTGCCTGAAAG
Source organism: Lupinus angustifolius (assembly GCF_001865875.1). Taxonomy (NCBI): domain Eukaryota; kingdom Viridiplantae; phylum Streptophyta; class Magnoliopsida; order Fabales; family Fabaceae; genus Lupinus; species Lupinus angustifolius. The sequence continues at coordinate 22,582,400 of NC_032014.1, forward strand.
AATTCTTCTCTTGCCCACCTTGACCAGTGTACACTATAACTTCACCATCATCCAAGTCATCCTCATACCCACCCGAAACAATAACACTAGTAGCTATTGGCTCTCCATTGGAGCTCATGCTACCAGGAAGGTAATCAATCCCAGCCTGTATCTGACCATGCAACCCAAGCACACACAATTCCATCCTAAACAAGAATATATCACCAACATATATACCTGGAGTCGCGCCAACAATCCGCTTATCGCGGTTCAGCCACAAACCTTGATCCCTCATCAATGATGCTGCCCTCAAGTCCCCTCGAAGCCGCAGCCTCCGATAAGTCCTGCTTCCATTGCTGCCACTTCCCTCCGGCATTCCAATGCCTGCAGCAACACCATCAGCCGAAGAAGCAGCAGCAGCCGAAGCAGCAGCAGCAGCAGCCGAAGCAGCAGCAGCAGCAGCCATGGCAGCAAGCATTCTTTTCTCCTCTTCAGCGGCAGCGACCACTCTTTTCTCCTCCTCGACTGATGTCAACACACGCAGCGACTCATACACCATCCTAGTCTTCCTAACCACCTCCCTAAAATGCACCTGATCCTTCAGTCCAAGATCCATCACCCTCACCAGCTCCTTCACACGGCTCTGCTTTCGCCTCGGCGTGGTAACCGCAATCTCCTGATTGGGAGGCACTGGAACAATTGCACCCGAATCAGGGTCCAAAAAACCCGAAATTTCCTCCTCCGGCTGCGAATTCGGAGCAGGAAGGTTCAAATCCACAACCCCATTAGGGTCAGAAATGGAAACCTTAACATCAACAAGCTCCGAATCAAGGTCACCGGGAAAATCAACGTTCCCAAAAGCCTCACGGAAAAGATTCGAGACACGACAGAAGTCAGAGTACAATTGGAGTTGTTTTTCGACGTCGGAATCATCAAAAGGTTCAGGCTTTGGAACTTTCAAACTAGGGATTGAAACTCCGCCGCCGGAGGAAGTGGCTGCGACGGCGGTGGTGGTGGTGGGAATGTGGAGGCCAGGGGGTGGAGGTAGAAAAGTGGTGGTGGGGTTGTTTGGGGTTTGAATAGAATCCATGGAAATGAAATTGAGAAGTGAAAGAGTGAAATTTTTGTGAAGAGAGAAAATGAGAAAGAAACATTCAAAGAGAAATTGGAAGAAAGGAAAAAAAGGGGGAATTAGAAAGATGAAGGAAAAAAGAGTGAAAAAAGAGTAACAAAGAAACTTATTTATTATTTCTATATAGCATTGATATCAACGAAAATGGAACATTTTAACTATTAGGACATAATTAATACTTTTTTTAAAATCTTTTTATTATTTGATTATTTGATTTAGGTAGGGGAATTACACTCAAAATTAAATTAAAACTTTGTTTTTGTAATGTAATAATTAATTTTTACATAGGATTCATTTTGGTCAATGGATTTAGTGGGATTAGTTGTAGTGACTCAATCGAGTTTGTGAATATTAGTCGGTGAGGGATTTTCAATTTAAGGTTATGTTTGGTTGGGTTGAGAAGTGAAAGAATGAAAGAGAGAGGAAAAACATATTTTTTATTGTTTGGTTTGCATTTAATAAATGTGAGACTCGTGCTTTTATATTTTCTCTCCAATATTAGGAGGAAAACAATTGAAAAAAAAGAAAACTGATGTGTACAAGTTTTATACATTTTAACTACATCATTTATCATTTATGTATTATCGTAGTTGATTCATCAATAAAAGTAATATAATGGTTAATAGTGTGTTGACTGTGTATAAATCATTACACTAATAGCATAGATATTGCATTATACATTTAAAAAATGTTATTTCGTATTAGCCACACTTATAAACAGGGCTGACAATTATACGAACTAACTCGGTATTCGTTCGAAACTTGAATCGTTATTTAGTTTGATAAACTTGACTCATTAACCAAATGAGTTGAATTTAAGCTGCAAATTGAGTTTGTTAATTAAATAAGTCAAACTTGAGTTGGATACAATTTGATTCATTAGGTTCATGAACTGACTCAATATATATATAT
>NC_032014.1:22584522-22653682 GCF_001865875.1 Lupinus angustifolius
AGGTTGACACATGTCATGAGGGCTTGAGAGATTGAACACATGTCATGAAGGAGTTTTTTTTATTATATAGGTAATAGATAAACAATATTTCTTTAAAAAGAATTAATTATTTAAGTTAATGAGCCAATTCAAAAATCAAACAGTTCACGAACTTTAACCGAGTCAAACTCGAGTTAAAAAATAACTTGTACCAAAATCGAGTCGAGTTTCGAGCTGAACTCTGATTCGACTTGGTTCAGCTCGTTTCCAGCCTTACTTATAAATGTTGAAAATTTATTAAAATTATGAAAAACAAGAGAGAAAAATGTAAGCATTTACAATATATGAGTTTTATATATGGTCACTATATTATACATCATTCATGTCCTATCATCCTACTCTTCAAAATGAGTAATATAAATGAATCTTGGATGATGTATAAAAAAATTATACTGATTCTGCATAAATATTATATTGAACAAACAAACCAACAAATACATGTTAATGTCGTTATTACTTTTTATTATTTTTTGCTTTTAAAAATTTTCTTTTATTCACATGTCAATATGGTTTGGATTAATCTTTGTTTTTATTTTACTTTTCCTTCGACTCTTTAAAACTGATCAATATTTATATGAGAATAAAGTATCTCTTTGTATAAGGATATAAGTGATCTCCTCCAGCCACTAAAATTATGACATGTGTCTTATTTAATCATTTTCTACAAAATTATTTCTAAAACAAAACAAAATAGTATAAATGTCATATTTTTACTAGCATGGAAAAGTTATCTCATGATATGAGGAGATATTTTATTCTCTATTTATACTATTAAGTAATATGTGTGTTTTCGCGTGACGGAATTCTTTGCCGTGTTGTTAGGAACACATATTACTTATACATTTGTATGTAATGGGTTAATTTTGAGCCATGTTTAAAACAACATAACCATCCATCTTATTAAAGATATGTATTATTATATTGTGTAATAGTTTAATAAGATGAAATAAAAATATATTGATAATCATTGTTAAAAATATGTTTGTTCTTTCAATATAGTAGATTGTTATCATGTATGAATCACATTCGTTTTGAGGCATGTTCAAATCATCTATTGTCTACCTATCTATCTATTATCTATATAACAAAAAAAGTTTCTTATTGACACATGTCACCATGTCCTTAACTTAAGCTTCTTATTGATATTTTTTGTCATTTTTTGTTATGACTTTCTTCTATATTGTTTGTAAGTTTCAAATTGTTTAATTTTCATATTATGTATATTCGATTTTGTCTAATGCAAAGCTTCAGTACTCTTATTTCGTTATTAATTTTGTCTAATTTGTTTATTTGTAATGACTAATAATGATGTTACAAATATATGGTTGAAGTTGTGATCTTCTTTTTACAAATAATGATATTACAATTAATAAGGAAATCTATTGATATTCTAACTCGCTTAAAAAAATAAAAGACAATGAATTTATTTTAAAATAATGATTTTTAATACCAATTATTAAAAAAAATTAAAACGTTTGCGATTAATATTATTTAATTATTTTTAAAACTGAAATAGTAGGAATTCAATCTTATTATAACATTCTCAATTACTATCATCTAATAATTTTTTAAATTTTAAAACGCTAAATAGGATATGTATTAATTGTACATTTAAATAGTAGATCTTAAAACGTTCTCAATTAATATTATTTAATTATTTTTTAACAAAGATCTTAAAACGTTTGCAATTAATATTATTCAATTATTTTTAAAACTAAAATAGTAGGAATTCAATCTTAATAAAAAATTCTTAATTACTATCATCTAATCACTTTTTAAATTTTAAAACACTAAATAGGATATGTAGTAATTGCACACTTAAATAGTAGATCTTAAAACAATCTCAACTAATATTATTTAATCATTTTTTAATACTTAAATAGGAGGAATCCATTTTTACTATTAATAGAATGAGTTATGGTATTACAATTAATAAGGAAAAAATATGTTGATATTCTACATCACATAAAAAATAATAGACAATGAATTTAATTCAAAATAATCATTTGTAATACTAATTATTTAAATAGATCTTAAAAAAAATTCTATTAATATTATTTATTTATTTTTAAAACTTAAATAGTAAGAATTCAATCTTACTAAAAAAAATTTAATTAATATCATCTAATCATTTTTTAAATTTTAAAACGCTAAATAACATATGTAAGTAATTGTTTATTTAAATAGTAGATCAAAAACATTCGCAATTAATATCATTTAAACATTTTTAAAACGTAAATAAGAGGAATCTATTGTTAGTATTAATAGAATGAATTATGATATTATAATTAATAAGGAAATATTTTGATATTCTATTTTGCTTAAAAAATAATAGACAATTAATTTATTTCAAAATAATCATTTTAAATACTAATTATTTAAAAAGATCTTAAAACATTTTCAATTAATATTATTTTTAAAACTGAAATAATAAGAATTTAATCTTATTAAAACATTCTGAATTAATATCATCTAATCATTTTTTAAATTGTAAAATGCTAAATAGGGTATGTTGTAATTACATATTTAGATAGTAGATCTTAAAATGTTCTTAATTTATATTATTTAATTATTTTTTAAAACTTAAATAGGAGAAATTTATTGTTAGTATTAATAGAATGAGTTATGATATTACAATTAATAAGGAAATTTGTTGATAGGATGAATCTACTGTTACTATAAATAGAATGAGTTATGATATTACAATTAATAAGGAAATTTGTTGATAGGATGAATCTATTGTTACTATTAATAAAATGAGTTATGATATTATAATTAATAAAGAAATTTATTACATTTTATTTCGCTTAAAATATAATAGACAATGAATTTATTTCAAAATAATCATTTTTAATACTAATTATTTAAAAACATCTTAAAACATTTTCAATTAATATTATTTAATTATTTTTCAAACTGAAATGGTAGGAATTCAATCTTATTAAAACATTCTCAATTAATATTATCTAATCATTTTTTTAAATTTTAAAATGCTAAATAGGATATGTCATAATTGTAAATTTAGATAGTAGATCTTAAAACATTCTTAATTAATATCATTTAATCATTTTTTTAAAGATTAAATAGAAGGAATCTATTGTTACTATTAATAGAATGAATGAGTTATGATATTACAATTAATAAGAAAATTTGTTGATATTCTATTTCCCTTAAAAAATAATAGACAATGAATTTATTTCAAAATAATCATTTTTAATACTAATTATATAAAAAGATCTTAAATAATTCTCAATTAATATTATTTAATTATTTTTAAAACTTAAATAGTAATAATTCAATCATATTACTAATAAATGAGCTATGATGTTACTATTCATAAGGAAATATTTTGATATTCTGTTTGACTTAAAAATAAAATTACTGAATAGAGCTAAAAATAATAATATTATATCAATTTTATGATATTTTTTTATTATTATTATTACAACTATGTATATTAATATTTTTTCTATTTTTATTTATGAATTTGTTCAAATCACAAAGAAAACAGGGAGTTGTCTAAATGAGTAAAATCTTTGAGAATTAATTTTATTGTGATAATAAAAGAGTTACATTTGTCTAAAAGAATAAAATTAGCAGCCTACTCCTACAAATGTGTGGATGATATGTGTATTCTTAGGAATAGGAATGTGAATGTATGTATAACATATGTGTTTTAACCATTAAAACGTACGAGTCACATGTTTGTTCTTAACAACATGAATGCACATGTAATATGTATGTTCTTATCATGTGAATAGACATGTAATATGTACATTCTTAACCATGCGGCAAAAAATACGGTCCGTGCAAATGCACGAGTAACTTGCTAGTTTACATATAAATCATAGTCCGAAAGATAAATATATAGCATTCATTGTGTAAAATTAATATTGTGTAAAATATTTGAGAACAACAATTAATAGGTAAAGGTACACAAAAATTCATTTATCAAATTCTGATATCTTTCACGGGGAACTTCAAGGTCTCGGCCATAAGAAGGTAATGGTTAAATAACATCCCAATAAGAAAAACAAAATATGAAATAATCAAAGGAAGGTAAAAAAAAATATGAAAGTTCATTTAAAAAAAATCATAAATCCATTTATCAATCACCTATACAGACCAGGATAAAAAAGTTCATAACTTTTAGATTAGATTGTGACCGGAGAGTCTCTAACCATATGAGAGTTTTATGGTTACTGGGGTACCGGAAAAGTGGAAAGATACAAATGAAACATCACGTCTTAAACTAAAATCTTAAAGTATTAGTTCCATTTCTAAACTCTTTGACTTCTCCTATTGTATCCGATATGAAACTTCACACATAAATAAACTTAACAATTTCTTCCTCAAGTGTGAGTACCACATACTTTGTTAGCTCCACTTATGTCCACCATGTCTGAGCCGAACAATCAGTTCTAATATCACTTATTGGACCAGACTGCGACCGGGGAGGCTCCAACCACCGCGGAGTTCCATTGTTACTAGGGTATAGGAAAAGTGGAAAGATACAAGTGAGACATCACGTCTTGAACCAAAACCTTAATATGTTATTATATGAAGTCTTATATTGTCTAGTAATAAAATAGAGGAGACTATCAATATCATATATTGAACTTGGATCCCTTGTTATTTTGTGCGCTAGATAGAAGCATCAAATAGAAACCCTCATGGATACTTGGGTCCATGAGTGTAATAGGGCTTGTAATTCTTATTTTCTACTAATATTTTGATAGCCGCTCAACGCTCTCGGGGACATATTCAAAATTGGCTGAACTTCATTACCAAAAAGACACATGTCAAACACTATGTGGATCTATGGAAATAAATTATATCATGATATAAGGTGATACTTTATTCTATGATGCTATTTACACGGTGTTTATTCTTTTATTGAATATTAATTTCCTTTTGTTATATATTATCCTTTGCAAGGTTATTCTCCTGCTGCTTACCCTCTAGATGTTGGTTATGGTATCATTCTTATTTTTTCATTGTTAAATTTTTTTACTAGCTAATTGTTACAATCATGGAAGATAATATTAATGTTATTATTGATACAGCGGAAACGATTGTTGCACATAAGAAATCAAATAAAGTACATATAATAAATAGAAGAGAAATTTGCAACGCCTTCAATCTTCAAGTCTGATTCTCGAATAAGTAACAATTCTAAAACTACGATCCTAACCATAAGAAATCGAAAATGGAGAAAGGGGGAAGTTACGGTTTGAAATTATATCTTTTTTGTCTTTTCACTTACAAAAGTTCTCACATTTTTGGATTCTTGCTCAATGAAAACTTGCTTAGCAAAAATGGTCACCCAAAAGTACTGTCTCATTCTCACTCAATAAGTATTGGGTCACTCAGCGAAATATTTTTTGTTAATTTTATTGATCCGATATTCATGTTGAAGTTCCATATGTTAGGAATATTATATCCAAAAATCTTCGTGGCCAAAAGGGTAAACAAATGTTGTATCATAATTTTGCTAGGACAACTCTAGTTTGAATTTCTAACATTTTATTTGCATTACTTTTTTGAAGAGTTAATAATGATTAAACATGAATAGTGAATAATCAATAATATATCCTATAAAGCTCGTACACCAACAACGCATACATTTTTTTACTGTTTTTCTTTCCTTCAGGTCACTTTTCTTCTACTTTATTTCCTCAATTAAATATAGCCTAAAATAAACTATTAATTATAAAAATTGAAAATTAAATGCATATCTGCTATAATCAAATTGAATAAATTAAGCACAAATATAACTAATTTGAGTAAAAAATAATACCAAATAATATAAAAAATACACAATTTCACACTTCTAATAAAATATGTAAATAAAGATATATTAGCCATTAATTTATTTAAAATGCACTATAATCTGAACTCCCCAACAATCTAGATACATCATCCAAAAAAGTTTCTTTAAAGCCTAAATGCGAATAAGTTTTTGAAGGATAACCGAAGGAAAGACTTGAAAACAATGGAATATAATACAAGATGACTCCAAAGTCTTCAATTTCTTTTCATTTCCCTTAAAAAACTCAACTCATTAACATAAACAGACTATTATTCTTACCATCAAATCCACACACTTGAAAATTAGGTCTTTAAGAATTGTTTTCAACTTCCAAGTCAATTATACTCGGATTAAAAACAAACTCATAGCTAATGGCCTACCATTATCAACATTTTGCCATGTACATATATGTTGTCTCACTCCTTTGTGTTACTCCATATGCCAAGAAATATAATTGGTTAGAAAAATATTTAACAATAACAATTTTAACTTAAATAAAAAATTTCAACCAAACAGATGTGATAGTACATGGAGTAGTATAAAATGTGGGACAACAAATGTGCTCCCGATTTTGCCACGTAATAAAATAGAAGCATATATTTTAACTTAATTTTTAACGATCATTCAGATTCATAAGCATATACATAGACTTGTTTTTTTTGTTTCTGACAGGTATCCTCACACTTGAGGCAATCCTGTCTGAGTCGGGAACATCCACAGGTATGTGGGGCTAACTCTCCAAGCGGACATTTTTTCCATCCACAAGACTCGAACTCAAGACCTTGCTTAAGGAGAATCAAGCATGTACCACTTGAACCAACGCCCGTTGGTATAGACTTGTTCTTTGATAATGAATAAACCAACATCACAAGTCTTGATGGAAAAAATGGGATCACAGAGATATGAATCACCCAAAAAAGAAGAAAAAATGGTTCTGAAATTATGACCCAGAAATGAATCCAACCTCATTCCCAAGTCACTGAGATCATAGAGTTTGCAAGCCCTGATTCCTCAAAGGTTGAATTACTTTCAAGGTCCAGAATTTTTGATGCTCCAGGAATTGCTTGTGTTAATCTGAATGCCTTTGTCTCCTCTTCTCCTATTTGAGCAGAAATGAATGACCACAGCAGCTTCAAGAGGAGAAACAAAAGGTCGTTCATAAAAATCCGAACACGATGAATAATCGAATATCGGGAAGCCTTTAGGCATATGAAATCACCAAAAGACCAATGAGAACATTGTTGTGTTTGTTGAATCAATTCCTACACGGAATATGAGTATGGCATGTGTTTACCTGAATCGGGTCAGTACGTAAGAAGTTACGCTGAGCACGACGTCCGTCTGGAAGCCGGACACCAACTCTGCATAGGAGATTTCTTTCAACCTTAGGTTCTTCAGGAAGGGTTGGATATGTTGGCCTCTTAGGCAAGGCTGGTTCATCTTTCCCGCTAACAACAATTTCGGTATCCTTACTATCATCTCCGGCCACTGCACTTGCTTCATTCATTCCTTCCATAGAAATTGCCAGGGCCCTCTGAACTTCCTCATCCTCCTCTTTGCTTAAATCTAAAGAAAAAAAGACGGCATTTTCAATCCTCAAGGCATAATGAAAGAATACATGACAAGAAGTGAATTAAGGGTGATCGGTAAGGTCCATCAAATTATTATAGACATCGAACAAAACAACTATAAAAGTGTTAGTGAAGAAGTAAATATAACAATAAAGACACCTACAACATCAAGTCATCCTGACACTGAACAATCCGGCACACGGATAGAAACTAGAAACAAACCTTTAGTTTTAGGTGGGCTAGAACTTGCTCTAGGACGCTTGTGAGACAAGGTAACGTGATGATCCTTAGGGCCTGCATCAAGGAACGCTAGTAGACCCTAGAGTAAACAAAGGACTCTTCAAATTAGTAAGGCGGTATAGAAAAACTAACCGAGTTAAAGGTTTACATTTTAGAATTAAGAATATGAACAATGTTTCAGATTTTCCTTAGTAAAAGTTCCCATGATAGTAAGGTAAGAGGTTATCACATACTTCCAATAAACTTTCAGGTTCAACCATTCCACACCAGGAGCGCATCTTTTGGCCAGTGATGGGATCAAGAATAAGCACTACAGGAATTGATTCCAGTCTATAATAAGTGCAAACCTTTTTGCCTTCAGTTGTATCATCATATACCTATAAGCAAAGAATAATAATTGACAACGGGAAACTGCATATAATAAAAGAAACTATACAATAAAATTTCAAATCCACCATAAGTTACAATCAATGAGTACTACGACAAAAACACAAAATAAGCCTCAGCAATGACCTGCAGCAACTCTCACTTTATTTGAAAACCGAGGAATTAGAAGAGTGGTCTCGGGGTGAATGCAGTAGCAATTTACCAAGCAGGAAAATATGTATGCAAGCAAAATTCCCAACAAAAAACTTCACTTCTTAAACCTATCGTAGCACACCCAAGTCGAACCAACAGTCATCTCTCTTTCTAAATCCTCAACAAAAATCCTCGGAACCATATGTCCCATGAGAAATTTCAGAACTTAGAAATTAGATTATTAATAAAGAGTAACATGAACTCTTAACCTAAAGCAAAGAGAGCACGGTTGATGTACAAGGGCAGATTAGTTTTTCATAGGATTTCAACCAGGCAGTTGTCTGTTTCATAACTCTGCTATCGGGGGTCACTCTCGGTTCTTTCACACTAACAAGAGGATTTCAAGATTGATGTCTCTTGTAAGACAAGATCTTCCTCATCCATTTCTGAACTGAGTTGATTCGGATGGCTGGTACCAAGCTCAAGTTCACTTATGCATACCATCCCCAGTCCAATGGCCAAACCATAGTGGTAAACAGGTGTTCGGATATCAATTTTTGTTGTTTAATATGAAGCAAACCCAAGCAATGGCCTAGATGGTTAAGTTGGGCAAAATTATGGTTTGATACCAGCACAACAACTTCACACAACTCACTACTCTCGAGGAATTATATGGTCGAGACAACCCCCCCAACTCCTTCTCAAGGGCATAACTGTCCCCTCAGCAGCGGAGGAGGTTGGTCAGATGATGGCTGAAAGGGATGCCTTGCTAGCTGACCTCCACACTAACCTACTTACGGTTCAAGATCAGATGGGAATTCAGGCTGGCACACTGTCGGAAGGTGAATTATCTATCGGATTGGAGACTGGGTATATCTTAAGCTGCAACCATATAGACACTCGAGTCTTTGGCCAAGAAACTTAATGCAAACTTCAGGCCACATTTTTATGGTCCCTTCCGGATCATGCAATAGATAGGACAAGTGGTATCAACTTCAGTTCTCCTCCACTGTCACATCCACCAAGTGTTCCATCTTTCCCTTTTGTAGAAAGCAAGTGCTCAACATGTCACTCCTTACAAAATATGATGTCCATGGAATTAAAGGTGCAACCTGTTACTGCCCTAGCTGTTCAACATCGTATTATTGGCGAAATCCTCCATTGCTAGGAAAGTATATGTAAGAAGAAAAAAAGGAAGGGCCCAGTAAATCAGTTGGACCAGGCTATATTAATTAGAGTAGTTACAATTAATTGATACTGTAGATACATCACCTAGTTAACGATATAGTTAGATATATCTCTAACCGATAGGTCAGAAAGACGAAAGAATATAAGAGGGGAGGAGAGAGATTGGGGCATTCGGTTACGATGGTTTTGGAGGGAGAGGTCAGGCTCTCATTCCTGAAGATGATTCTGTTGCATTTAGTCATTCTCTTTTCAAGCCTGGGTTCCCCATTGATCCAGGTGTAGACTGTGGAGAAGTTTCCCCAATTCCTTCCCAATCTTTGATCCAATTCCTTTCAGTTTCCTTTCTCGATAATTGTTGAGGAATTGCGCAGCTATGTTTGGTTAATAACTTGATATTTATTTTTTTCTTTGATTTTAGTCTCGTAATGAATTTCTTCTTTTATAAAAATTGAATAACAAAGCATACTAAAGCTTATGCTACGAGCCGTAGTATAAAGTCCAAGGAGCAACAAACTGACCTGCCAGAATATAAAGTTCGTACTGATGGTCTGAGAAACAGCTTCATTGGCCCATGTATCCCGATTAAGCTTCACAAAGCAAACATGGATACCGGTAATGATAATGACGAAACAATCAAGAAATATGTAAATGTGGTGCCAAAAATATATATACCATATGTGAGCTGAATTCCTTTGTAGATTGTATGTTCACCAACAGCCATTTGTCCGCAATAGAAGCAGCACCCTTTGCCTACATTCAAAGTCCAAAACCTTAGCTACAACTGCTTATCAGTAACACGCTTCATGGTTTGAAAATAATTGTATAACCGATCTAGAGTGCTATAAAATGTATGCAAGCAAATTCTATAAGATATAGATAAGAAATGAATGTTGTGCTTCAAAATGAGAATTAGACAACAACTCACTAAAAAACACAGATAAAATAGAAATGGAAATTTAAGAACTAATTTCAATATGCACAATACGAACCAGTGTCGTGATAGAACTCTCATACTACTAGATAAGATTCTTATCTATCAACTGCACAATTTTGCCAAGAGTGCTATGCAATATCTACAAATGGAATGGTCAACAGATGCGTGTAAAACCAGAGAGTGCACACACTTCCATGAGGCAGGTGCTGCAAACAGAGGCGGAAGCAGACCGTGCAGCAGTTTCTAGTGTCAATTCTCCAACAATAGGTCTCGAAACTGATATCACCGGCCAGTGGATCTATCTCCATATGACAAAAGGACTCCTCAACATCTTCGTTGACGTTAGAGGTGAGGAGAGGAAGAGAAATTTTTCAAAAGTTAATTTTTTTTACCCTTCATTTATATTAGTTACCGTTAGATATTCAGTTCCCGAAACTCCTCTCCAAGAATCATCTTGCAACACGATTTACACATGGCAGGTAGAACTAGAATCGGTTGCCCTTTTTTATGATCCTCGACACCACAACCAACTTGCTAATTATTGATAGTACTAATAAGGATATTAAGGGAGTCACAGCATGCGTCTTAATTGCTTATAGTGAATGAAAAAAACCATGTACAAACTACAAAGTAATGAACCCTAGTTTTTCTGTACAAACATTATCTAACATTCGGTTTCTGACTATTATGTTCCTTTTCAACTTTCTAGAAAGCACAAAATGTGGATGACTCCACAGGAAGATTAGCAACTTATAACAAATAGAGAATGATAACTGATGTTGTGATGAACACAAAAATATAACACATTATACTTCACTGAAAATTAGTAGAATGACAAATGCCCCGACTTTAGATTAGCACGGAATTTTGCTTTACGGGGTAGTAGGAACTAGGAAGTACGATCATAATTTAATGTGTGTACAATGACTTCAACCCATGCTTACATTATTTTAAGATGAAAACAGAGCATACTACAACAAATTCTTTTTTTATAGAATGCTACAAGTGCCTTTTAATATAAGCTTATTTTTATATATTTATTTTGAAAACCCATTTATACAAAAGTGAGGTAAATCCAAAAAAAACAAAAAAAAGGGTAATAGCCATCTCAAATGATGAAATTCTAAATTTATCCCCAGAATCCTTATATCAACACCACATATATGATATTTCTATAGTATATATAAAAAAAGTGTTAATCACAGGATGCCAATGAAATCTAGAAGCTAAATAATGTCAAGTTTTAATATAATTTAAGGTTTGATTCTCTGTTCAGGGAAAACTCAAAGACTAAGCATGTGAACTCAATAGGGTTATCGCAAACTAGAATAAAATTTAAGGTGTGCATTATATTTTATAAATTATGACCAATGAATAAAAATGGGCGGCCCAATGCATGAGTTTACAAAATTCGAATTTCAAACTAAGAACCGCATTTACCTGATCAAAAGAACCACTGAACATCAGATGAAATGGAGGGCGATAAAGTGAAGCAAGATTATCCCGAGAGCTCTCTGCCGTAGAGACAGAACCTTGTTCGGACTCCCAAACCCCTGCACGTCTCCTTTCCTCATCAAAGTTACGAAATGCAATTAAAGAGCTTGGGTCTTGTGAATTATATCCAGTCCTAGATGCTCTGCAAAAACATAACAAGATACAAATATAATAAATGGTTTCACAAGGGAAAAAACACATTGAAGTTGCATATCAGGACACAACAAAAGAATAGACATTAAAGGTAACCAATCCCAGATAGCACCCAACCCAAAAATGCTATAGCGGGCAGCGGGATGACCGCTACAGCATAGGGAAAAGTAGTATAATGTAAGTAATTTATATTCGACACATTTAAATATTCAAAAAATAGTAAAACACACAAGATTATAGACTCATTCATAATTGATATTGAAGTCCATAATCAAACATTTAAATCCAAAGTAAATAGATACACATTCATAATTAATATTAATAATCATAATAAGTTTAAGCCTCTAAGTCTTCAAAAAAAAAATCAATTAAGATGGTGCTTATACATGAATTTGTATCAGAAAGAATGAGAAAAACACTAAATGTGCATAGGAATGAAGTAACCCCAAAATCAGAGACCAAATGAATCAACACAAAGTGCAATTAAAGAAATGCTAAAAGTAATGAATTTCGTTCTACAAAGATAAATCATTGAACTTGCACTAAAATGATGTAAGTTGCACTAAAATGACGTCAGGGTAACTTGAACTAAAGTGATCTCAAGATAGGCCTATGCTAAAAGACCTAATGGATTTCATCAACATGTAAGTTAAAGAAGGTAAAAACACTGAATACAGCATCTGCGTTAGAATAGAAATGCTCACTTTTGAAGGCAATCGAAGAAATAAGGAAAAGGAAAACATACCCATACAGCATTGCATCATCATAAAGAGCTTCCCTTATAACAGGTAAGGGAGGGCGCACTTCTTCTCCATCATTGCGGCTGCTACTTTCATTTGTAGTATTCTTCGTAGGTTCACTAAAACAACAACCAATGCAGAAGTTTACACACAACCAATAACACATTATAGTCTTAGAACATCAAAGCCATAGTTTGTCGCCCACATACCTTGCCGGTTGATCAGTAAAGGAATCAACATTTTCTAGAGGCGGAGTGTGTGATGATGACAGCACTGCCCCTGCTTCATTGCCTATCAAGAACAGCTGAAGAGCTTCCTCAAGTTGCCAGCTTGTTGCCTGTTACCATTTACCGGAACACGTTATAGATCTCTATACAACAACAATTTAAGCACTGCAAATTTAGACATGAAAGAATCGAATTATGGATTTCTATTAGTACTTCCCGTTCACTTCTCATCTCTAACAGAACATTCAGTACACCCTTAAAAATTTCGAGGATAAATTTTTCATACAGAATGCATCCCTGAATTCTCACCCAATTTTTTTTAAGGGCGTACCAACCAAACAGATCCTAGAGCCCACCACTTCATAATACATTACATCCACATTCAATCCCCAGCGCGAAAAAAAATCGAATCACTACCCATTATAAAAATGTTCCTTTTTTACTATAAAAACAACAAAAGCAATAACCCATTATGTGGGGTCAGCTAAAATAGGTGCAGCCCAGTACACAAGGCTCCCGATGGTAGATGTATGCAGCCTTATCTTGCAAGTGGATAGGCTGTTAACGGGTTTTAAACCCGTGAATCATCATATACAATAACAACAACCAATCCTTTACCAACTAGACATGTCAGCTACCTGGATCAAACGACATCATCAATGTCGTATCGTAAATCATATCTATGGACAAATCATTGACATCTAAATCCTACCTAACCGTTTCGCCTATAATTTTTCTTCCCGACAAAATAAATCATACCCATTATAGATTTGAGTACCCTTATGACCCTAATCAACTAAAAGAGTAATTTTTTTGATGAAGAACCTGGAGGAACTGTCTTGCAGTTTGAGCGGTTTGACCCTGTGCAACTTCGAGGAAGGAAGAGACCATACTCTGTTGGTCATTTGCAGATAACATTTCTTCCAATTGAATTTGAATTTGAAATTGATTCGTAGCAAATTCTGAATCTGAAAAGGAAAGCAAAGAAGTGAAGTGATTTTATAGGGATTAGGGTTCCAATGAAAAATATTAGGAAGATTCAGTTTGATCTATTTTTATTTGAGTATTAGAAAAAATAAATCATTATATTTTATTAAATTAAAATATTTGATAGGGCGGTTAGCTCGATTTGTTTTAGATCTCTCATCTTTTTTGATAAGGAATCCAACTTTTGACTATTGAAAATTGAGTGAATCTTATACTACTGAATCAATGTCTTAGTATTAAGATTATATACAAATTTAGATGGGATAAAAATATTATTAGTGATAAATAGAGATGGTTTTAGATATATAATAGGTGATGGGTAATTGCTTTAATTGAATGTGATTTTAAAAGTTAGTTTATTTTTGCAATTAATATCTTTGCCATCCTAAATTAGTTAGACAAATAGGATGCAAGTACAATCAATGCTTAACTTTTTATTTAATTTGGAAGTAGTAAGATGTAAGTTAGAAATAATTTTATTAAGGGCATAATAGAATAAAACTAAATTAGGTCAAGTAAGTGAGAACTTCCTATCATAACAACAACAGATTAATTTAATATATTATATGAGTGTTTGTCAAGAAATTAATTACACATTTTGTGCCAATCAATATTTTATTTTATGCAACTAAATATTCAATTTTTATATATTTATGTATGATTGAGTATGTTTTTTGTATTTAGTATATTTTATATTTAATTTTTTATTGGATATACTTTAAATTATAAATTTTTCTTTTTATTAGAATGTGTAATTTTAAGGTGAGAGATATACTTTCAACTTGCAATTCACTTTTTATGGTGATTACCTATAATTATATGGTTTTTGTAGAAATTAAAAAAAATTAAGGGCAATAAGAAAATAAAAATTGCATCATAATGATTACACAATGTTTTGTCTTTGTATATGGTATAGATATATATATTATATTACAAAATCATCATCCAAATTTTTTTATATAAACTAGTGTGTTGACAGCCACTATCGTGTCTGCCAACCCGCTTTCCTATCGTTCATGTGTAGTTTGTATGTTATAAATGTCAAATATAATATTTTGTGTTAAATATTTATAATATACAATTGAATTTATTGGATTGGTGTAATGTCCAATTTTTAAAATTGTTCTACATTAAAAACTGATAGTCATAAGGTAAGAATAAAAAATAGTTAACCAAATAATATGAACATATATTAGGTGGAGAGGAATATTAGGTTATATATGATTTTTTTGGTAAAAATTAGAAAATAGTGAGGACAAAATAGGGAGAACAACAAATTACACCATGGTGGGTGATTATTAATTAGTAAAATATTACTTGTAACACATATTACAAGTACTATTGGGAATCAAGGTCACCATGTTCATATTCATATAATGCCCACCAAAATTAGGGCGGGCATGACATGTTCGTTTTTAAATAGGGTATGAAATATCATGTCTTGCCCGCTATAAACATGGATAGGGTGGGCTTGCGGGTCGCCCTAAATTAAAAAAAACAAAAAATAACCTAATACATGGAACATTACAATATATTATATATTGTCTCTTATTTTTTATTTCACTGCTAAAATATTACAATGTTCATGCTATCATACTTGAGAATACATGGATGCAAAATGTGACAATAAGATTCAAAACACAAAACATAACGCATTATTTTGCATAAACCGGACATTCAGTTAATTGGTAAGATATTATATTTTGGAAATTTGTTATATTGTACTCAAGTAGTGAGAACGTGAATTACTCTTGTCATATTTGGCCCATCAAATTTCTTATTGTAGTATTCATTGATGTCCGTGGGCCACCCTGCCTACCCGTTTGAAATATCTATGAGCGAAAATGACATGTTGAACGAGCATTTTAGGGTAGATAGACACATTTTTTATGTCCTGACTACCCAAACGTGTAGGTGGACGGGCGAGCCCCATGAACATGACCCAAATTGCCAATGATAATTAAATTGAGGATATTGTCATGAGCATAACACATAAAAAATTATAAATGTTTAAAATTTGGATTTAATATGCATACACTAATAGTAAGTCTTTTTTACATTTTCACTAAATCATTAATAATTTATATGTTAACCATTATTAATAATTTAAAAAACTTTACACTAATAGTACATAGATTTTAAACTCTTAAAATTTTGGCTCTGATTTAGTTTATGTGTAATGCAGTTTATATATTATTTTTTTGGGTATTGTGACTTAGCTACCACGAAAAATAGAAACAACCTTGTTTTTAACTCCTTTCAGACCTTTCTCATGTATGCTTAAGAGTTTCTTCTAAAGACAAATTTAGTGGAGAGTACGTAGAGGTAATCACACTTTCCTTTATAGCTTGAACTTCATACAATGTTTATAATATTATTGACGGTGAGGTGATAAAATTATCCATAATTTATAATCCATCTAAATTCATTTAAATTAAAATTATCTAAATTCGTTCATCATAGCTAATGGATATAATCTAATGAATAGTATTGATAATAGATAAATTCAAATTTATCCATTATATCCAATGAATATATCTATTTCGATGAATACTCAATTCATCAAAAAATAAAAATTTAAAATGATGTTCTTTGCTTTTTAATTTCATTTAATATTTAAGAAAATTAAATTCAAGCAAATTCATACATGATTCTCACTATCACTTTTAATATTTCATTAAATTGGTATCAATTATAAGACATGTGTACGTAGTTAATATTAAAAGTTTATTCTTGTATATTACCATATATAATTATGAGAGAAAAATATATGTATCGACATTGTATGAGTTTTATACTTTGTAACATCATCCACCATTTATATTAATTATCATTGACTCTTTAAAAAAATAATTCAAATGAATGATGTGGTGATTATGTTTTAATCTTTACACTAACAATGTTTAGATATTACACCCTATAAGTATTTGTTAAAAACTTTATACGTAGAATATTGCAAAAGAAAAATTAAAAGTTCAAAAAATCACTTTTAAAAAAATAATTTTAAAAAATGTTTTGTTGAGATAATAGTTTTTAGATAATATTTTTCTTCAATAGTATTTTTAATTCCAATAAAAAGTCAAATGGATATTCATCCATCTAAATCCACGAAAATAGAGTTATGGATTGGATAGATTGAAATTCATCCATTAAGTTTGGATATAGATGAATTGAATAACTTAAAATATAGTTTAAATGAATTTATATGGATTGATGAATGATTTTTCATCCATCCAAATCTAAATTCATCTATTTGTCACTCTTAATAATCAATATGTCATTGTATTTATGTTAATTATTTAATTAAGCAAATAGGAGAAAGTATCCCTTCATAATAAAATAATGTGTAATGACTTAATTTTGATATCCTATTAGGTAATACTAGACATTATTCATAAATATCTTTAGTAGAATATTGTAGTTAATGGGGACTATTATAATGCATTGAGACTAACATGTAGGAATTGATGGGATTATATCTACTGTCTCACAGTTTTGTGTCACTCTATGTGTTAGGTGATGTGATTGGTCAGAAAAATATTTAATAATTATAATTTTAACTTAAATAATTTTTTTCAACCAATTAGAATTGATGATATATGGAATGGTACACAAAATGGGACAACAAGTATGGTCCCGAAATCTATGATTATGTGCTACTAGTCATGAATATGAACTAAGTGTTTACATTTGGCATAGGAGTTATGTACTTGAATGACCAACAATAAGATTTGTACATAGACCATTATGTTACAAGTGATTCTTATATTGATATTTGGGTGTGTGATCCTTTGACTCGAATTCAATACAATTGTTTTTTGTGATAGAATTAGGTTTTCATTAACGAAATGTTTCATCTTATTTTAAAAGAGATATCCAATTTTATGTATTTTTTTAGTTCTTAAGCTATTATTACAAAACTTTATTTGTTAGGAATCTAATATGTGGTATATAGTTCTAGAAATTCTTATACAATATGTAAACTAAAAGAGAAAACTATGTAACTAATGCTTTTGGTTGTGAACCACTTTCTCAATTTGTGAGGTTCCATTTTTCTTGTGGGAAAGATGCTCTAAGTTATTAATTGGATGTCATTTGGGCTTTTGTTTCATGTGAAACATATCTTTAGATGGACATGTTTGGTCCTAAGTTCTTGTTATAACCTCTACCTTGCAAGTAAGGGTGAGTATGGGTCAGATTGTGATGGATTAAGACTTGTCTTTACCCGGCCCTAAATACTGGTTGAGTCATTTTTTTGAACCTGGATCTGACCCTATATGAAGCTAACCCGACCCTAAATATTGGTTGAGTCATTTTTTTGAACCCGGATCTGGTCCTATATCTGAAGCTAACCCGGCCCTAAATAGCGATCGGGTCAGTCTTTAAACCTGACCCGATCCTAGACCCAATTAAATATAATGCATATTTATTTTAGACAAAAACTTCTCGATATTATTTATTATTATGAATATTTAGTTTGACATATAAAATGATATTTGTATATATATATATTATTAATCATGTAGATATTATGGAAAAATTAAAGAATAAATGATATTTTCCACCAAAAGACTATCATTACTCCCTACACATTTGAGTAGAAACACATACAAATATGATGAGTGAGTGACCGTGGGACAGGACGGGTCGAGTCATGTTTGGTCCCTACCCGACCTAAATATTGATTGGATCTATTTTTTGAACCAGAACCCAACCCTAGACTTGACCCTATTTGAACTCAATCATGATCATATCGTGCCGGATGAGCGGGTAGGGTCGGGTCCTGCTCACCCATACTTACAAGCTTGGTTATCACTCTGCATGCTTTATTCTGGTAAATCATGAATTGGAAATTAAAATTTTTTAAAGCTAAATTGGATTTTAATATATTTTTCTTCATCTATGAATATTTATTCATTTTTTTATTTAAAAAAGAGGTTAGCTACATTTCTAAATATTGATTTTTAGGATAGCATTTATCATGTCTTCCTTTGTCCTTTTCATTTAATTTATAGATAACCCTTCAAGCCAAACATGTTGCTGATTATTATATCAACAGCACGTTGAAATTATTGAGGGCTTTAAATGAATGCCATAATAGAGAATGGTATTGTCCCTCCAATGTCAAATATTATCGAGTTGATGTCAATAATGTCTGTTATATCTTACATCGAAGTTAACCAGCGCTCTTGTACTTTTGTGGATCTATTGGTAATTAATATCATTTACCATGATAATACTATGAGTATACCTTAAGATATTATACTTCACATCTTAAATGAGATTATCTTCTCCGATGTTGGATAAATTCAAGTTTAAAATCTTGTATTTAATATAATGAAGAATTTATAAGTAAAAAACACTTATAAAATTTTGGAAGTTACACACACCTTACATCAATGTCAATAAATCACCATGTCACACTTTCTGTCAAATCGAATATACATGTCTCACATTGCATATATTGTGTGGTATGTGTTACACTTTACATCCAAATCAATGCTCCAACTACATTATGCATTTATGTTATTTAACACTCGTGTTACATACCATACATCGAAGCCCAATGTGGCTCGTGTTACACCTATATCTCTATCAAATCTTGGGTACGATACTTTCAGAACATGACTATACTTCTCTCACATAATCTGACGTTGTTTCACTTGAATATAAGTCATTTAGACAATTATATTTATTAAATAATATAAGAATATTAAATTAATAATACGTTTTTGCATGTGTATTGTACTAGAACTAACTCTTCATCTAAAATAAACAATCATTTTAGGATGCATATCTAAAGATTATTTTGTGCTAACATTTTTTCATCCACAAGAAGATTAAATTATCAATATTTATGACAGTGTAAAGATTTATACACAGTAAATATATCTTTTACAATTCATTTATATTATTTTTATTTAAAAATCAATGATGATTAAAAACGAATAATAGATATACAATAAAAGTGTAAAATCTCTTACACTTTCAATACATACATTATATTCTCATTATCAAATCACTCTTCACACGATGGCAACCTCATTATTAATATATGTGTTGTGTCGGCAAGGAACATTAAATATATATACACATCACATTTCCACATAAACTTACTATTTAGAGAAGTATCCATATGAATTTAAGAAAGATTAAATATCCATTTTAATCCATCATATTTTTAATCTTACCTGTTTAGTTTTTCACAAATTGAAAATTTCAAATGGTCCTTAAATTTTTTAAATATGGATTAAATTAGTTATTTTTAGGCCACATTAGTCTCTATTAAATGTTATAAAACTTGTTAAAAAAACTAATTTGACTCACATTTAAAATAAAATTTATATGGATAATTTTGATCTTTTTCAATTATTGAAGGAGCAAACTAGTAAAATATGAAAATCTGAAATGATTATTTCCTTTAGAATTAAAAAGTGGTCTTCAACTTGTAGAAATATCTCATTCCAGATCTGAAACCCTTCTTTCTCTCTTTATTTCTCCTCCAGAGACACAAATAAATATCACCAACAACATTTATACTATAGGATAAAATCATTTTCAATTCTGTAGAGTGTAATATTCAAACAGATATGAATTTGATAATTTATAAATTTATTTTATCTAAAAAAATAAGAGTAAATATCAATTTTAGTCTCTCATATTTTTTGACGTTACCAGTTTAGTCAATAAAAAAGAAAAGACCTAGAATGGTCCTCAAAAATTTCAAATGTAGGTCAAATTAGTTATTTTTAGCATGTTTTACAACACATGGTAGAGACTAATTTGACCCAAAAATGACTAATTTGCCTCACATTTGAAATTTTTGAGACCATTTTAAATCTTTTCTTGTTTGAAGGACTAAATCTAAATTGGTAAGGTCAAAAAATATAAAAGACTAAAATGAATATTTACTAAAAACTAATTTAAAATTCTGACTGCTACATTTTTTATGAGACACATATCAATATTTATCTAGGACTGAACTCTCATACTACAAATTAAATGCACATGAGGATATTTTTTATAAAGCAAATTTATATCTTTATCCTATGAATAAGGAACTCTTCTACTACCCGTTTTGATAAGTGTTACTCTTAAAACTTAAATATTTAACATAATATATAGTATTTGACAATATAATAAGATTTTATATCACTAAATCAACATCGAAGGAAAACGCAGTGTTGTAACAAATGGGTGGGTCAGCATATGTGAAAGAAAACGTGGGCATGCAAATGTGGACAAACACAAAAGGTGCAACACGACACCATGTTTTGTCAAAAAAAGAACACATGAAAGCACCAAAGGGTATTCCTGTGCCACCATTACACTCAACTTTAGTGGTCCTTTTATCTTTCTAGACCGTTCATTCTCTGCTGAAAAAAACTTATTATCCTAAACTATCTTCAAATTTTATCTCGAGTTAACGATAATAAAACAAAAAATAGTGAGTATTTAAAATTTTAAATTAATATACATGTTTTTATTGCTGCAAGATAGTTGTGAGATATGGTTTTTGTGTCCTACCAATGATATTTCCTCACTTTTTAAGTTGTGTGACTGCCCATCTCCCAACAAATGTCGCTCACGTGAATCGAACTCTTAACATTTTAGTCATCTTATATGAGAAATGGTTTGAGATAACGTATCTCTATTCGAAAGTAATAAGATCATATCAAATAACTTGATTTGGGTTGATTTTATTTAATTTAATTAATAGGGACCTCATTTACTTTATTGTGCTATATAAGACTCACCAACTCTATGTGCATAGTGCACCAAATACTCCCAACTTCTTCACTCTCTTCTAAACCTTTGCCAAGTCCTATGTAACTAATGCTTTTGGTTGTGAACCACTTTCTCAATTTGTGAGGTTCCATTTTTCTTGTGGGAAAGATGCTCTAAGTTATTAATTGGATGTCATTTGGGCTTTTGTTTCATGTGAAACATATCTTTAGATGGACATGTTTGGTCCTAAGTTCTTGTTATAACCTCTACCTTGCAAGTAAGGGTGAGTATGGGTCAGATTGTGATGGATTAAGACTTGTCTTTACCCGGCCCTAAATACTGGTTGAGTCATTTTTTTGAACCTGGATCTGACCCTATATGAAGCTAACCCGACCCTAAATATTGGTTGAGTCATTTTTTTGAACCCGGATCTGGTCCTATATCTGAAGCTAACCCGGCCCTAAATAGCGATCGGGTCAGTCTTTAAACCTGACCCGATCCTAGACCCAATTAAATATAATGCATATTTATTTTAGACAAAAACTTCTCGATATTATTTATTATTATGAATATTTAGTTTGACATATAAAATGATATTTGTATATATATATATTATTAATCATGTAGATATTATGGAAAAATTAAAGAATAAATGATATTTTCCACCAAAAGACTATCATTACTCCCTACACATTTGAGTAGAAACACATACAAATATGATGAGTGAGTGACCGTGGGACAGGACGGGTCGAGTCATGTTTGGTCCCTACCCGACCTAAATATTGATTGGATCTATTTTTTGAACCAGAACCCAACCCTAGACTTGACCCTATTTGAACTCAATCATGATCATATCGTGCCGGATGAGCGGGTAGGGTCGGGTCCTGCTCACCCATACTTACAAGCTTGGTTATCACTCTGCATGCTTTATTCTGGTAAATCATGAATTGGAAATTAAAATTTTTTAAAGCTAAATTGGATTTTAATATATTTTTCTTCATCTATGAATATTTATTCATTTTTTTATTTAAAAAAGAGGTTAGCTACATTTCTAAATATTGATTTTTAGGATAGCATTTATCATGTCTTCCTTTGTCCTTTTCATTTAATTTATAGATAACCCTTCAAGCCAAACATGTTGCTGATTATTATATCAACAGCACGTTGAAATTATTGAGGGCTTTAAATGAATGCCATAATAGAGAATGGTATTGTCCCTCCAATGTCAAATATTATCGAGTTGATGTCAATAATGTCTGTTATATCTTACATCGAAGTTAACCAGCGCTCTTGTACTTTTGTGGATCTATTGGTAATTAATATCATTTACCATGATAATACTATGAGTATACCTTAAGATATTATACTTCACATCTTAAATGAGATTATCTTCTCCGATGTTGGATAAATTCAAGTTTAAAATCTTGTATTTAATATAATGAAGAATTTATAAGTAAAAAACACTTATAAAATTTTGGAAGTTACACACACCTTACATCAATGTCAATAAATCACCATGTCACACTTTCTGTCAAATCGAATATACATGTCTCACATTGCATATATTGTGTGGTATGTGTTACACTTTACATCCAAATCAATGCTCCAACTACATTATGCATTTATGTTATTTAACACTCGTGTTACATACCATACATCGAAGCCCAATGTGGCTCGTGTTACACCTATATCTCTATCAAATCTTGGGTACGATACTTTCAGAACATGACTATACTTCTCTCACATAATCTGACGTTGTTTCACTTGAATATAAGTCATTTAGACAATTATATTTATTAAATAATATAAGAATATTAAATTAATAATACGTTTTTGCATGTGTATTGTACTAGAACTAACTCTTCATCTAAAATAAACAATCATTTTAGGATGCATATCTAAAGATTATTTTGTGCTAACATTTTTTCATCCACAAGAAGATTAAATTATCAATATTTATGACAGTGTAAAGATTTATACACAGTAAATATATCTTTTACAATTCATTTATATTATTTTTATTTAAAAATCAATGATGATTAAAAACGAATAATAGATATACAATAAAAGTGTAAAATCTCTTACACTTTCAATACATACATTATATTCTCATTATCAAATCACTCTTCACACGATGGCAACCTCATTATTAATATATGTGTTGTGTCGGCAAGGAACATTAAATATATATACACATCACATTTCCACATAAACTTACTATTTAGAGAAGTATCCATATGAATTTAAGAAAGATTAAATATCCATTTTAATCCATCATATTTTTAATCTTACCTGTTTAGTTTTTCACAAATTGAAAATTTCAAATGGTCCTTAAATTTTTTAAATATGGATTAAATTAGTTATTTTTAGGCCACATTAGTCTCTATTAAATGTTATAAAACTTGTTAAAAAAACTAATTTGACTCACATTTAAAATAAAATTTATATGGATAATTTTGATCTTTTTCAATTATTGAAGGAGCAAACTAGTAAAATATGAAAATCTGAAATGATTATTTCCTTTAGAATTAAAAAGTGGTCTTCAACTTGTAGAAATATCTCATTCCAGATCTGAAACCCTTCTTTCTCTCTTTATTTCTCCTCCAGAGACACAAATAAATATCACCAACAACATTTATACTATAGGATAAAATCATTTTCAATTCTGTAGAGTGTAATATTCAAACAGATATGAATTTGATAATTTATAAATTTATTTTATCTAAAAAAATAAGAGTAAATATCAATTTTAGTCTCTCATATTTTTTGACGTTACCAGTTTAGTCAATAAAAAAGAAAAGACCTAGAATGGTCCTCAAAAATTTCAAATGTAGGTCAAATTAGTTATTTTTAGCATGTTTTACAACACATGGTAGAGACTAATTTGACCCAAAAATGACTAATTTGCCTCACATTTGAAATTTTTGAGACCATTTTAAATCTTTTCTTGTTTGAAGGACTAAATCTAAATTGGTAAGGTCAAAAAATATAAAAGACTAAAATGAATATTTACTAAAAACTAATTTAAAATTCTGACTGCTACATTTTTTATGAGACACATATCAATATTTATCTAGGACTGAACTCTCATACTACAAATTAAATGCACATGAGGATATTTTTTATAAAGCAAATTTATATCTTTATCCTATGAATAAGGAACTCTTCTACTACCCGTTTTGATAAGTGTTACTCTTAAAACTTAAATATTTAACATAATATATAGTATTTGACAATATAATAAGATTTTATATCACTAAATCAACATCGAAGGAAAACGCAGTGTTGTAACAAATGGGTGGGTCAGCATATGTGAAAGAAAACGTGGGCATGCAAATGTGGACAAACACAAAAGGTGCAACACGACACCATGTTTTGTCAAAAAAAGAACACATGAAAGCACCAAAGGGTATTCCTGTGCCACCATTACACTCAACTTTAGTGGTCCTTTTATCTTTCTAGACCGTTCATTCTCTGCTGAAAAAAACTTATTATCCTAAACTATCTTCAAATTTTATCTCGAGTTAACGATAATAAAACAAAAAATAGTGAGTATTTAAAATTTTAAATTAATATACATGTTTTTATTGCTGCAAGATAGTTGTGAGATATGGTTTTTGTGTCCTACCAATGATATTTCCTCACTTTTTAAGTTGTGTGACTGCCCATCTCCCAACAAATGTCGCTCACGTGAATCGAACTCTTAACATTTTAGTCATCTTATATGAGAAATGGTTTGAGATAACGTATCTCTATTCGAAAGTAATAAGATCATATCAAATAACTTGATTTGGGTTGATTTTATTTAATTTAATTAATAGGGACCTCATTTACTTTATTGTGCTATATAAGACTCACCAACTCTATGTGCATAGTGCACCAAATACTCCCAACTTCTTCACTCTCTTCTAAACCTTTGCCAAGTCCTAATCTTAGTTATGGCTCGTTATGCTCCTTTTGGTTCCATCATTTTCTTCTTTCTTTTGCTTCTTGTGGCCAATGGTGAGAGTTTCTTAATGTTTAATAGCCCATCATTTTCTTTTGTTTCTTAAACAACTCATAATTCTAAAGTTTGGTTTTTGTTAAATAAGATGTTGACATAGTTATATGGTTCACCCCATATTCGTTCTAGTTTGGGATATCTAGTTTTTATGTGATTTGTTACTTTTTTATATTATTATTAAAACATTTATTTTATATAGAGTTGGTATGTGGAACTATAAGCTTAATATGTAATACCAACATTTTAAATTGTGGTAACAAATGCGGCCATTGTGGTGCACGTTGTGAATTTTTGTATGATTAAAAAAATATTTTTATCTTCAATGTTAGTTTATGTTGTTCGAAATGGCTCAAATTTGGACTAATGTGACTCAAATGCGTTATGATGTGGTTTTTTAATTCGATGTGACCTAATATAGTCTAACATAGTCCAAATGAGATCCAAGGTAGCTCAGACGTGGTTCGATGTGATTGTGCTATGATCCGATGTAGCTGTACTATTTTAATGCGGTTGTGGTGATTATTGCAAACACAATATTGTCACATCATGTGATATAATCTACAATTTAAAACAATATGTAATATGTAGACTAAATGAGAAAACCATATAGCCATCAATAATATTTATATCTCTTTATCTAGCCCATACCATTCACTTGGTTTATTTTTTATCATGTGTTTGTGTTGTATACTTACTCATTTGTGTTATGGTTTATTTTGAGAATTTATCGAGCAGAAATGGGGCCAACAATGATGGTTGAAGCAAGGACATGTGAGTCTCAGAGCCATCGCTTCAAGGGACCATGTCTGAGTGACACAAACTGTGGTTCTGTTTGCCATAATGAGGGTTTCACTGGAGGCAACTGTCGTGGCTTCCGCCGTAGATGCTTTTGTACCAAACATTGCTAAGGATTACTTGATTTTATGATATTTGTGGTAAAGATGATGGATCCATCATCTTCTCACTTATGTTATGGACTTTGTGTTTAAGAATAATGTTTGTTAACCATTCTAGCTATTGTGGTTGTGGGTTTATGTTGTCATATTTCTATTTTATGTTTTTGTTAGATCTTATGATCATATGGATTAAAGTTAAAGTTATTGTGATCTTAATTTTTTGTTCATATTGATCTTTACCTTATCATAACCTTTACTTGTACTAGTCATGTTCAATATAAAAAATAACTTTCCTTGGATAAAGATAATGAAAATGAGTAAAAAAAATTTTTTGTCATTCAACAAAATCTTGTGTCAAACCATGAATGCACCCTTATCTTTAGTCTTAGGTAAAGTCTTACTTTAAGATTTAGTTATATCTATGACACCATTTGAGTGTTAAGTAGAGTTTTATGACTTGGTCATTTATTTTTGAGAATCTTGATTAGTGCTCTAATAATTGTTTTCTACTTTCTTTTTACACATCACATGTATTTCAAATAAAAAAACAATTCAATAAAAAGGCTTTCACGTAGTGGTATTAAGGAAGAATAGAAATATACTCGCAATTGAAAAGACTGTTTTTTTTGTTTGGATTTCTTAACATCTATAACATAGAGCAAACAATCTTATAATGAAGAAAAAAATATGCAGCAATGATATTTGAATGATGAGAAAAATAAGTCATGTATAATTATGGTGAGAAGTGATAGATTTTGTTAATAAATGTATCTAACAACCCTTCTAATTATTAAAGACTGATTTTTGTATCGATTTTTATTAAGGTATTTAGATCTAGACCGATCCAAGAAAGAAGCTGAAAACTAGTTCAAAAAGTAAAACCATAAAATACAAAAATTGTTATGATTGTGTTGGGCTGATTAAAAAAAACAGATAAGTTTAAATCGATTTTGGTTTCAATTTTAGAAACTAGAACAAACCAGTATTAATTACATTTACATAAATATGAAGATTATTTTATTTTTACTTTGCTTTCTTGATGTTTTATTTTTTATATTGTTTTTATTTTTGTTGTCGTTTTTATTTTTAGTTCAAATATATATTGTTAACTTTCAATTATATGTTTGTATCTATCACACTTGATACTAGGAATATATCAATAAACTTAATGTAAATTTGATATTTTAAAAACATACTAAACTTATTATAAATTTAACACTTTGGATTAAATTTTTTAATATAAATTAATCAAACTAGACTAAACTATATGTTATTTATGTCTTCAAATCAAATCACATTTCCTCTAAAATCTAATTCAAAATGACCCTACACTCCTAATTTTTAAATTCTAAAGATGGGAATAAATCCAGCCATATGTGAATGTGAAATATAATGTATTGTGAGAAAAGAAAACATATTGTTCATGAATTACTATTCTCTTTATTAATGGAGAGATAAATACTTGTTTCTACCTTTGTTTTTAATATTAAAAGTATAATTTTATTATAACTAAAAGGATAAATGTATCATTAAAAATTATATTTTATTTTATTTTTTTAAAGAGAAAATTTTAACTCATGGGTACAGATGTATGGGCCAGTGTCTGTGAAATGAAATCTGTTCAAGCTAAATTGACTCACTGAAGTTGAAAAGGACACCTTATCTTTTTGTCCAACCAAAAGCAAATAAAGATTTATATTTGAGTTAGGTTTTGAAGTTGAGATATAAGTTATGAAATAAAATTCTAAATAATTTTGAAGTTTTTTACTTTCATTTTTGCGGCTAAAATATATAAAACTCTCTAATAAGTTCAATAATTAGGATAATTTGGTCTTTTGAACTTGAGTTCTGAGCTTGGGAATCGATTACAGACCAGGAAAGATATTAGCATCTCATTTGTCCGTATTAAAATGGTACCCTCGCTAATAACATGGATTGTTATACTCTTAAAATTTTATTTATTTAAAATTTGATTATTAAAACAAAATATTTTTATTTTTTATATTTGTGTCTACTAAGAGTTGATCTTGCTCCTACGTATCTCTATGTGCAATAGAGAAATCAAGACTACGTAGTTCTGATTTAAAAATAATTAGTTGATTTGTTTGCTTTTTTTTTCTCGATTTGAAAGTATTGATAGATTTGGTGGAATTAACTTTTATTGGTTTTAAAATATTTATAATATATAATTATTTTAATTCAATGAAACTAATAGTTTAGAGATGGTGTTAGACTTAGACCCTCTTTTCATTTTTAGAGATGTTAGAGACGACTCGAACCATGATCTTACAATAAATTTTTTATGATATATTAAGTGATAAGATAGTTTTGAATTATTTTTATATGGAATTAATTAATAGCTTAGAGACGGTCTTGATTGTAGACATGCTTCCCATTTTTAGAGAAGTTAGAGACGACTCGAACCATGACCTTATTATAAAAATTTCATAAAACCAACCCAACAATATAATCTCTCATATTCACATACACTATTATTTACATGATACAATATATTTCAACAATGAATTAAGAGAGTTTTTTTTATGTGCCGTTATTATCAACTAACATAACCTTGGACTGTTTTATATTCCCAACTAACTAATATAGTTCGTAGTATCACAATCTGCTAAATCCACGTGAGCCCATACAATGAAAACCAAAACACAACACTAAAACAATTCTATTGCTTTGTAAGATTTTAGTAATGATTGGTGTAAGAGAAAAAATGAGAGAAAATGAATAGAAAGAAATATTTTCTTTTCTTTCTCTTTTGTTTGGTTGGATAGAAAATGAGAAGAGAGAGGTGATGTTATGATTCAAATGACAAAAATATCCCTAAAATAAAGAAATGAGAGAGATAAATGTTATTTTATTGTTAACTAAAAATAAAAACTAAAATTTTAAATGATATATTTTATTATAAATTCAATTGACATTTTTAATTGATATTTTTATATTTAAAAGATAATGATTTATATTAATAGTATTTAAAACTAAGAAGTATATTAAAAAAAAATTGGAGGGCATTTATGTCAAAATTTCCATCTCCTCTCATTTTCTCACCAAAGGAGGAGAGAAAGATTTTTGTGTAGGTCCCACGTGCTTTTTATTCTCTCTTCTCAACCAAACAAGATAAATTCTCATTTTCTCTTCAATCTCTCTCTCACCATTTTCTCCCCCTTCTAATTCTCCTATACCAAAGAGAGGCTATAAGGCACCAACCTCATCATTATGGTATGGTACTTAGAGATCAGGAAACTCATTAACATAACATTGAAAGACGATTCTTTCATTACGATAGCGAACTGTGAATTGGTTACCAATTCATGGTTCTTTTGCGAATTGGTTCTTTTTAAGGAACGGACTGAATTTTTACATACAGTTTAAGTAAAAGAAAAGAAGAATAATTGATAATGTCTTGTATTTCTCTTATGGTATTTATTCAAACTTACGAGAAGCAACACTAGAAAAGACTATGTAGAGAGCTATAAAAACTCTACTAAACATACTCCTAGTGTACCAGTATTTGACATGGTATCATACCACATACTACGTACTCGCACCCGTACCAAAGAGAACCACGTATCAGGTGACTATGATTTAGAATGTGTTATGTGTGAACGATAGGTTCATAAGATATTGACATGAATCTCTGGCTGGTTGGTTTTAGATTACGGTTTTGGTTAAAGGATATTGAACTCAACACAAGTAGTAATGTGTGTGAGATTGTTGATAGGATTTTAGGGTGTTGTTGTTGGAAGTTGTAAGGAGAATAATCCATGGTGGCAAGAAAAGGTTCTTTGATGAAAAGAATGGTGATTTGTGTAATGGGTGAAGATGATGAATATGTTTTTATGAGATCGAGTTATGAATGATTCTTAGCCAGCAACAATGGTGGCTTTAATTTAGATGGGTGTATTTGTGTTGTTCGAAGTTCTAAAGAGAGATAAATACAACTCAACTGATTTTTTTATTAATCAAGATCACTTTTTTAGGAATGAGGATCAACTGTCCCACTTTTTTGTGTCTCATTGTGTCACAATCCAATGGAAGTTTGACACATACTTGAAAAGAAAATTAAAAAAAATATAACATAGTATTTTTATGTGATTTGGTGAGATATGATTGGCTTGAAACATGGAGATGAGAAGATTTTGGGACAGAAGATCCTAGTTCCTTTTTTAGACCTAGGCATTCTTGATTCCCTAAAACATTTATGGATATATAGAAGCAAAATTAATTATTGTCCGACATAAAAACAAAATAAATAAATATTTTGTTTAAACAATTTAATTTAAATAAATCAAGGATATTTAATACATGCAATTAGCTAAGATACCATTTTATTACGAGGAGACAAGGTGTTAATACTTTTCTCCTGACTCTCGAACTAAAAAACTCTTTTCCAAAAGACCATTTTATTCAATTTAGGCTTAAGTAGAGTGTTATATGTTTTAACCGCAAAAAAACATACAGGCAATTCCCAAAAGGTTGCATAGTCAAAAATTGGGACGCAACATGTTATATTACCACTTCCAACCAATAAGTATCGCTATTAAAAATTAAATATTTAACTTTTAATTTAATATATAATACTTAATAATCTAATAAAATTTTACACCACTAAAAAAAATTTGATAATGCTATTCAAGAAATGAAGGAATTTAGATAAAGCTTTAAATGGGTGGGTCAGCACATGTGAATGAAAGCAACAAAGGGTACTCACGTGCCAGCATTACACTCAACTTTAGTTGTCACTTTTATCTTGATAGATCATTCCTTCTGTACAACTACTACAAAGTAACCAAATCATATTAAATAACTTGATTTGATTTGATTAAGAGAAAATATATATACTAATATTGTATGAATTTATAAGGTATCTTCTCATCCCAATAAGTATCGCTCACAAGAATCAAATCATTTACCTTTTGGTCATCCCGATGATCTATATATGGTGCCTTACACAACTAGACCAACACCTTGTTAGTACTGATGATTTACGACAACATGTCTCTATTCCAAAGTAACCAAATCATATCAAATAACTTGATTTGGGTTGATTTAGTTTAAGTTAATTAATAGGGACCTCATTTACTTTATTGTACTATATAAGACTCACTAGCTCTCTATGCATAGTGCACCAAATACTCCCAACTTCTTCACTCTCTTCTAAACCTTTTTGCTAAGTACCAATCTTAGTTATGGCTCGTTATGCTCCTTTTGGTTCCATCATTTTCTTCTTTCTTTTGCTTCTTGTGGCCAATGGTGAGAGTTTCTTAATGTTTAATACCCATCATTTTCTTTTGTTTCTTATATAGTTCATAATTCAAAAGTTTGGTTTTTGTTAAATAAGATGTTAACATAGTTACATGGTTCACTCGATATTCGTTCTAGTTTGGGATATCTAGTTTTATGTGATTCGTTACTTTTTTATATTATTATTAAAACATTTATTTTATATGGAGTTGGTATGTGGTACCAATAAACCTTAATATGTAATACTAATATTTTAAATTGTAGTAACAAATGTGATAATTGTGATGCCAAGTTGTGGATTGTGATGTGAATTTTTGTGATATTAAAAAAATAGTTTTGAATACAATGTAAGTTTATATAGTCCGATATATCCCAAATTTGGTATGTGACTCAAATCCGTTCTAATATGATTTTGAATTCGATGTGACGTAATGTAGTTTGACACAACAGAAATATGTCTAACACAACCCATATATCATTGATATGATTGTCTTGTGACTTGATGTAGTCGTATTATTGTAATATGGTTATCACAACTTCAGTATTATGTTCGTATCATGTGTGATACGATATACGATTTAAAACAATATGTAATACATAGACTAAATGATTAAACCATATAACTATGGATACTACTATATGTCTTTATCTAGCCCATACCATCTACTTGGTTTAATTTTCATGATGTGTTTGTGTTGTGTATGGTTTGTTTTTGCAATTGAGCAGGGCCAACAATGGTGGTTGAAGCAAGGAAGTGTGAGTCTCAGAGTCACCGCTTTAAGGGACCATGTGTGAGTAAAACGAATTGCGGTTCTGTTTGCCACAATGAGGGCTTCACCGGAGGCCATTGTCGCGGCTTTCGCCGTAGATGCTTCTGTACCAAACATTGCTAAAGATTGCTCGATTTTATGATATTTGTGATAAAGATGATGGATCCATCATATTCTCACTTATGTCATGGTTATAGATTTTGTGTTTGAGAATAATGTTTGTTAACCATTCTAGCTATTGTGGTTGTGGATTATTATGTTGTCATGTTTCTATTTTATGTTTGAAGTTAATGTTATTGTGATCTTAATTTATGTATCACATGTATTTCAAATAAAAATACAACTTAATTATGATACTTCTATTTAGTGGTATTTGGAAAAATAGAAATATGTAATCTTACTTGTAAGAGAAGAAACTATTTTTTCTATTTTTAATTTATAATCTCTATATACAAAGCAAACAATCTTATTGTCATGCTAAGGTTCACTCTTATATTTGTTATAAATATTTTATTTAAAAATTTATATAATATTATATAACAGCCTTAACAAGATGGATCTCAGCCTTTATAATCTTAAATCAAATATTATGATCAAAATATTAATATTACAAAATCCTAAAAAATGTTATGTAGGAGGATGCCTTTATCGTAATTAGTGTTGTGAGAACTGTACTGTACTGGACGGTCCGACTGGTTTGACCGCTGACCAAACTTGAAAATGGCTTTGGTATACCGTATTAACCAAGTGAGGGTTGGACCGCTTTGAACCGGATAAATTCCGGTCTGACCGTGTTAAACTCGATTAAACTGGATTAACACCGGAATTAAACCGAACGGTTCACTTAAAAATTAAAAAAAATTGAACTCTACTCTAATCTTTTATTTCACTTCAGTCTAAAAAAAGATAAAGAGACGTTATTTCAATGTAATTATCTATGATTATTAATTATATAAAATTTTACATTTATATATAATTATATATCTATAGATAAAAAGTATTAATTATGTATAAAATCATCCGATCAGACCAAACGATTTAACCGGTTAAACCTAATACGAGAACTTTTCCGATTTGACATCCGGTTTGAGTTTCATTGATCGTAATACTTAATATAGCTATCCACCAAGTGCTAACTCTACCCACTGTTATAATGAAGTTGAATAATGAGAAAAATAAGTCTATATAATTATGGTGACAAGTGATGGATTCTGATAATAAATTGTATCTAAAAATCTTTTTAATTATTAAAGATGTATTTTGAGCAGTGTTCAGATCTAGACCAATTGAAAAAAAAAACTGAAAATCAATTCAAAAAACTGAAATTGATTAGATTGTGTTCAACTGGGACAGAGATCACCTGTCCCAATTCCTGTCTCATTTTCCTATACCATACCAATGAAAAAGTGACACTTTATTAAAAAAAATTCTAAAAACATAAAATAAGATATTTGCATTACTTAGAGAAATCTTATTGACTAGAGACATGGAAACATACTCATTTTAGGACATGTAATCCTCATTCGTTTAACTGATCATTATAAAAGACATCATTCTAGTTTAGTTATTGGTTCCAATTTCATAAGCTATACCGATTCAAACCGAACAAGTACTAACTCCATATATAATTGATAATAGAAAATGTAAAATTTTCATATTTTAAAAAAAATGTTATTACTTATTATTTTGTTGATGTGTTATTGATGTTATTCTCCTGATATTTTATTTTTCATATTATTTATATTTTTGCTGTGGTTTTTTTCCAGTTCAAATAAATATTATTAATGTTCATTTAAATGTTTGTGTGTATATAATTAATTCATACTATTATAAGTAAACTTATTGATTTTTATGTGGAGTTGATACCTTAAAAACATATTAACTTATTGTTTTAAAAATAAACATGTTTTTTTATATAAACTTCATACTTTGAGTCGAATTTTTTAATATAAATCAACTAAACCAAATCAAACTATATATTATTTATATATTTCGATCAAATGATTTTATGTCTAAAAATTGATAGAAACTGTGACAAACCCTCTTTGATTTTTACATTCTAAAGCTGAGAATAAAATTCAACCATACGTGAATTAATGTTATGCTAGAAAAGAAAAGGTATCATATACTTCGTGGTCTCTTTTTTTATTATGTATCATTCAATGAGGAAAGATTAATAATAAAATCATATTTAAATTTCATTGTGTATCTTTTAGAGGTTGAATTGGAGATTTTTTTCTTCTTCTACTTGTATTTTTGTTCAAATATATGGAACTAAGATATTATATTTGATATATTTAAACCCTTTTTCTTTTTATTTGGTGATTTTATTTAGTAAATTTCATAGTTTCGGGTTGTCCTTCTCATTCTGGTTGTG
The DNA here is from genome assembly GCF_001865875.1 of Lupinus angustifolius. NCBI lineage: Eukaryota > Viridiplantae > Streptophyta > Magnoliopsida > Fabales > Fabaceae > Lupinus > Lupinus angustifolius. The sequence continues at coordinate 22,619,460 of NC_032014.1, forward strand.
TCTAAGTTAGGATGGACATAAACATATACGTTTACGAAGGAGATATAAAAAAATTATGTTATGTTCATCCTAAATACAGGAAGGGCGGGCTTCCGGGTCACCCGCTATAAAACTAAAAAATAATAAAAATTACATAAAATTTAAAAAATATAATCTTATGTCATTATCACATTTTTCTTCAATTACACATAACAATCAAAACCTAACAAAACAATTTAACATTACATATTTTTCAAATTCAACATGAAAATCAAAACTTAATAATTAAGATTATTATGTAATCCAAATATCATCAAGTCAAATTACATATTAAGTTGTTTTCTTTAAAGAACAATAAGATATATTAGGCAAAGACAATTAGGATATGAATCTTTTAGTAGTTGCCAAGAATTAAATAGTATTTGATAAATATTTTTATTATCTTATTTTTGTCATTCTTATATTTATTTTTAGTAGAATATAGTCTGTTGTTTAACCTGTTTGTTATCGTGTTTGATAAATTAAAGAACAAAGCATATGTATATTGGGAAAGCTTACAGATATATATTATGAATATTTCTCATTATTGATCCAGACATAAAATAGTTTTATTTATAGTATATGAATAAGTAAGAACTTAACAAACTTACCTAACTAACAAACTAATAAACACATGTTGTAAAATAATTTCAACATGTGTTAAATGTGTAAAACATGTCAATTACAAAAATTGTTCAGTCAATGTTTCACTTGATTTTCTAATTAGTTAATCGATTAACACTTACCCAGTTAATCGATTAACTATACACTTAATCAATTAACTATTATTGATGTTGTATTGTTTCCATGGTAGCTTTGTTTTCCAATACCCCTTAAGCTGGAAGGTAAATGTTAATGACTCTAACTTGATAATTTGATTTGATAACAATGTGATAGATCATAATCTTGATCCTAATGTGATTGAATTTTTTCAATCACTTGATTATTTTCTTGGTCAGAAATCTTGACCATATTCCTACGATGGATTTACATTATAGTCAGCATTGGAAGATATTAGCACTTCAAAATGTCTATTAATTCACATTCCCCTTTAGGATTTTGAATATAGTGTGTTATTGTCTTGTTAATTTGTTGTGTCCCTTGTGGCATACTGACCTAGAGTGTTGATCATGTTTTTTTTTTTGTAATTGTCAAAAAGTCAATTATTTGTATCTTTTGGCAACTTGGATTTGTGATAATTATGTAGGTGTTGCATCTTTGGATAAAAAAAATTCTGAATTTTGGATTTCATTTCCACACTAAAAATCAACCTAGGTATGAAATACTAATATGAATTATTATTATTATTGCCACTTTATGGTACTCTCTTAATGCTCTATTTTTTTTAATAATTAGGCTTTTGATATGATGTATATGATGGACTTGATTAAAATATGTGTGTAACATTGGTTTGGTTTAAAAGTGTAAGGATTTTGAGGTTTCTTTTGTAAATTGGTGTATAAATATATATGCTTGTATTATGTATTTATATATATTCAGTATATCATTCATCATTCATTTGTATTATTGTTATTTAAAAGTCATTGATGATTAAAAATGAATGATAAATGATGCAATGATAATATAAAAAATGTTAGACCGTCATTACTTACATGTGGATGTTTTTCTTCTCTTTCAGCCCAAAATTGAGTGAATATTAAGTAAACCATTCTCAAAATTACATAATTGAATATAGTTTATGAATGTCATTAAGAATTTGAGCAATCATTCCTTCTAGAACAAAAAAAAAAGAAGTTTTCCACTTTTTTCCCTTACAAATTAATCTAACATGTACCCATGCAAAACATTATGTGTTGTAGCATTTTCTTCTCCATCATTTTCATGCACTTTGAGCTTCTAAGAAGGCATTAAAATTCTCTCTTGTTTTTCTTGCATTATGTGTAATGCATGATGTTGGAGAAGCATTATGAGATGTAGAAGATGATATCGAAAATCGAACATGGCGAGGCGAACCTTCAGATTTTGGAACACTCCCTCCAGTGGAACTATTCTTCAAAACCCCTTTAAGGTCTTTCTCAAATACAAAAGCTGATTTAATCGGTGTATTTACATCATTAGCACTGAATTTGATCAATTCCATTGGTAGATCATAGAAGGGTGAGTTCATGGAATCTCCAACTTCAATCTCATGGAATAATGCTGAAGAAGCCCAAGAAGCACATTCAAATTTTTCCATAGAAACTGTCCTAGATATCACACCTTCGATTATTTCCGATCCATCCTTTCTTGATTTAACCATCTTTGTTTTACCAAAGCCCGGTAGAAACAGGCAAAGAGCGCTGCATTTAAATCCTTTTTCGGCTCGTGTTCGCAGGTCATTGATATCCTCATGGTTTTCATCGATAGCTCGAGTTCCAGAGAAGTTTGTGTGGCTCATGTTGGATGACCAAAGATAGAATTCATCTGATGGCGCACGAGCCCGACCTTCACGACATGACTTGCTCCTCATTAACCGATTTTCATGTTGCTTGCTAGTCAAGTTACTAGCTCTATGTGGTGAAGAGTTGGCTGAATTTGGAAGACTAAGACTTAGGAACTTTGTGTTTGGAGTATCAAAGAATCTTTGACTAATAGAAGATCCTTTTAGTGATTCTGGATAAGCTATAATCTGCTTTTCTTTTTGCTTGATTGAGATTTTGGGTTCCTCCATCATTGTTATCAACTTCACCTATATTTGCAATTTCATATTTGTGCTTATTTTATCTAATTTTTGTAAGCTATGCTTTTTATGATAAGGATTTCAATACAAGAATTTGGACTTGCAAATGCCATGTGAAAATGTTTATGCTACTTTAGCTACTATTTATAAGGGATATTGAAAATTATATAATGTATAATAATGTGCATCATGGTAGCATGTTCATCCACATTTTGATTATGATGACCATATACTTTCCCTAATATATATTATTATATACTTTATAGATAAGAAAAATTTGATTTTTATCATAAAGTATGGGCAAGTTGTATGCACGACTTGTATAAATCACTAGGTCGACATTAAATGTGGCCATATAAATCACTTCATGGCCAACCATAACTTATAATTATTTTAGAATGTATAAAATATCTATATATTATCAGTGTAAAGATTTACAGATATTTATTATATCATCTGATTAATTTATATTACATTTTTTGAAGAGTTAACGATAATTAAAAATAAATAATAAATAATATATTGATATTATATTACTCGGTGCCCCCTTTTTTTGCCTGTGATGTGTAAGGATGAGAGAGAGAAAATTAACAATTAACAAGTGTTTTAAAGAATAAAATATGGTGGTGTTAAAAAAATCATTATATAAATTAGCTAAATCTTTATTCTTAATTTCATGAGTACCTTTACTCTGTGGGTGGAGTTTATGCTTATCAATGTAATATCCGTGTTAGTTTTATTTTGATATTTTATTGCCTTATTTGTTTCATATACAATATTTTTGGAAATATGTTTGGTTTATCAAAAATACAATTTATTAAAATTAAGATGTTAAAAAAAAATATGAGAGTCAGTTCGACTAAAATAAATTATGTCTATGTCTATTGATGTAAAACATTATTAGATCCCCATATACCAAAAAATCAAATATTTGATTTATAATAGTATCATTTGTTTGAAGGTGATGAAATGCTCTCCAATACTGATCTGTAGTGGAATGTGAGATAAAGTATTGGGTTTATAATTTATAATTTTTTATTATTTAAAAATAGTTTAAAATTTAGACAATTAATTTTTTTAAAGACATATGTCATTATTTTCATCAAGTACCTGACCTTCTGGTCTCAGAGAGGATATAGATTTGGAGAGACAAATACACATATAAAAAATAATTTAATATGTATATATTGATAGTGTAAGTATTTTTTATACTATCAGCAAATCATCACCAATTATATGTTAGTTATAATTGACTTTCAAACAAAAGTATTATAAATTAATGGTGGATGATGTGCTAACAGTATAAAATACTTTGTACTGTAATTGCATAAATTTTAAACTCAATAAAAAAACATTGACAGTTCCTATCATAATAGTTCAAATGGCAATAGTCATGGTAGCTACCTAAACAAAAGAGAATTAAAATATCAAATTATCTTAGGCAGTTTAGGAACTTGCAACCACAAGAGGAATAGGAATTTAAATTCGAGGAAGAACTGTATGGATACGAAACTATATAGAGATAACCAATAAGATCTCAACAACATATTAATATTTTAATTAAATTTAATCTTAAATAATAGCATTAAAAACCATAAAATGTATTTGTTTCCAGATATGACGTATTACATATGTCTTCATACAAGTTTTTTCTTTAAATTATCTCCTAAAAAGATCATTACTTGATGAGATTATGACACGTGTCGAAAACTTATTTTTAATGAACTTATTTTTATGTTTTTTTAATAAAAAATTCTAAAATCTAGATTTTTTCCTTCTCCTTATTTTCCACTATTGGACTCTCCACAGAAGACGAGCCCACCATTGTGTCAGTGGCTTTTGCATAGACATTTATTTTGGGACAGAATTAGAAGTTTTAACTTGGAATCACCTCATATAACTTTATAAGACCCATTTATAAAACAAAAAAGGCATTTCGATTTACAAGGCTCACACCTAATGAAATCCGGAGAGTGTAAATATATACAACCTTACTAGATTACCTCACAAGCTTGTTTTCAGGATTTGAATCAATGACTTATTGACCAATAATAAGCAACAACCTTACCATTGAGTCGAGACTCGCTCACTTAATTCACTGCTAATCACAAAAATTATGGTCCAATGTACGAGTCTCCCACCTACTGAGTTATGAGAGTGTACATATACACAACCTTACCCATTTATCTCACAAGCTTGTTTTCAGGATTTAAATCATTGATATTAACTAATAAAATTTTGACAACACATTAAAAATTTAGTCATAAATGATAGTACAAAAAGCATAAATACATTTATCTCTAAGTATGATATATGTTTCAACATAAATTTTTATGAAAGAAAAAACAACTCAAATAAAAGTGTAAAGTGTCAAAAATAGCACTAGCATGTCTTTGCCTATGTTTTGATGAAGACAAAGTTCTATCAAAGCTTGAAGATGGCTCAACAACCAACATGCATTATGCTCATTTGTTCATATCTAGACTAGGACGTAATTTGAGTTTTTAATCTAAGTAGTCTGGGATGTGTGCCGTAGTAAGTGAGTATAGGTTAGGTGAACCTAGGTTCTAGTCTCTTAAGCCATCTTAATTGTCATATCATATTCATGAGACATATCATCTAGTTAATTGTATGTTCATACATCTATCATACATATTATATGTGCATATTAGACATAATATACTTAGTAGAACATGTATATATATTGTGCATAACATATGAGAAGTTTACCTTTTGAAACATATGCATAAATGTTCCAGTTAATCGATTAATGTGGTAACTTAATCGATTAACTCAGCTGCATTTCTATTAAATGTGTGTTTTCTGTTTGAACTGTATTCTGTGTCATTCTGTTGCCTCGTTAATCAATTAACGAATAGTCTTAATCGATTAACTAGTCTGTTATTTGTTATAACTGAAATCTATTTCAACTATTTAAATGTTTAAATTGTTTTGCAACGAATGTAACCGCCTATTCTCTATGCTATAAATAATAGGCAACGTTCAGAGAACCATAACATTGCATTCTATTGTATAGGGTTGTTTAGAGAGCATTTTGCATACTTGTTTTACTGTATTTTTGCAAGAGAGATTGCAGACGTGAGAAGGGAGAAATTATGTTGTTTTGATTGTTATCATATGCTTACTATTTTTGCATAATTGTGTATTCATTCTTATCCTGCTCACATGCTCATGCATTAGATATTGTTAGAGAGAAATTATCTGTATACTATATTTGATTAACTCATTTGAATCTTGATGGCTTAAGTGGTTAGTAAAAGGTTAATCTTCGAGTCCTTTTCCTATCATATTCCAAGCATTATTGTGCTTAAGTATACCTTGTTGTTTAACGTGTTTTTTTGTGTATTCTGGATTTGTCTCTTGGTGTGAGATCACCATAAAGATTGAGGTTCTTCACCAAGGCTATGAGGTCTTGATTTGAGGACAAGAATCTTGGCTGAGGCTGTTTTGCGAGAAAGGTTTTCTCAAGCAAAAGGTAGAGTCAAACCAAGGATTTAGAGGTCCTAGACTTCAAGAAAGGAGCGTCCTAAGTCCTTGTAATTGAATTGGTATTTGTATCCATATTTCAATATTGTGAAGAAAGAAAATCTCCCTGAACCAGAAGGGGAGGCCTGGATGTAGTTTGCAGTGGACCGCAAACGAACCAGGATAAAAATTCTTTATGCAATGTTCTTTCTCTCTTTATCTTCTTTAAGTTTCGTGCTGTTATAATTTGAATATGTAATTGAAATTCTGGATATTTGTTTACTGTCATATGCTTAATAATTGTGTGTAAAAATATCTGTATTATATATGTTCAATACTGTTTTAATTACTGAGTAAATTGTCTGTCTAATCATTCTGTTATGTGCAATAGTTAATCGATTAAACCTTGCTGTTAATCGTTTAACTGAGCTGTTTCCAGCAATTGGGTTTTAGTTCAAAAAGCAGCGATTGATAACCGCTACACCTATTCAACCCCTTCTATGTGTTCCTAGGCCCTAATACCTAACATCAAAGAACAAAGTTTTGAATTCAAATGTGACAAAACTCATTTTAGATAATATATGTTTCTTCCAATATTCAGATCCCATCACATTAATAAAATTGTTTGATTATGAAATCAACTATTTAAATGACAAACTCTTGATTCACTTGTCACCATAAGGTTTTATGATAGTGTGAACATTTTATCTACCATAGTGGATCAAAGCTAAACTCATATTTTGAAGAGCAAACAATCAAATTAAGTAGGTAAATGAAGCACATAAATTCCAAAAAGTTGAAAATTTTCAATGTCCTACCCATATCCTATAGTGATACACGTATGATACTTAACTATGCCAAACAATTTATTATCAATTAGATATGGCTCAAATACTTCTTTTAACTTATTTAAATTTTTTTGATAACTTTTGGTTAATATGTTGAGAACTTATTTAAATACTTTTGAGATGAATCTTAAGATAATATTATGGCTCAAAAAGTCGAGAGACAAAAGTTGGAGGACTTAGATATTGTTGCCCCTCGACTTTTTGTTCAGGCTAGACAATTTAAGTCCTTTAACTTTTTGATAAACAAGATCTTATTGGTCTCAACTTGTTCTTATTGCTTCATTCTTACATCCAATTTGTTTTTCCATAAATATTTTTAAGAATAAATACTCATTTTCGTCCCTTGTGTTTTTTAGCCTTACCAATTTAGTCCCTCAAATTTTGAATAGTCAAAATGGTCCCAATAAATTTTCAACCTTGCATTAGTGCAAGTGGGGTTGACAATGAAGGCATTTATGTACTTATGTTTTTCAACCTTCCATCTTCAAATGCATTTATGTGCTTATTTTCCACTTGCACTAATGTAGGTGAAGGATTGACATATTATAACTTTGAAATAAAAACTCGAGTGATTTGAGTCAATGTTACCCTAAATTTGAAAACAACAAATTAAATTATTTCATAAAAAAATTGTTTGTGTTAAAATATACTAAAATAATTTTAACTCTTCTTTTGTGTTAAAGAAGAATATTTCTCATCATATTAATAAAAAACTAATATATTTCATGACAACCTCTCTAGAAAGTAGATAATATAATATCTTGATTTCACTTTTTAAATGTGCCTTAAGGTATATTTTAATTATATAGAATGCTCAACTAACATTTGAACACATATTTAATCATATACATGAATTTTATAAAATAATAATTACAATGTCAATTTATATTTGAGTAAAATATAATTACACTTAATGAGATTAAGTCAAAGTATACAAATTACCATTATTCCTTACCCTTACAAAAAAATCATCCTTAATTTATATAAAATACAATATTTTAAATAAATGATAAGTATAATTAAGATGAAATTGTTGGGTGAACTAAAAACTTAAAATGAAAATCTAATAGTATAGTAGGGGTAGATATCTACTGTCTACAAACAATGTATCACTCCATGTGCCGCTGCTTATCATTAGTCAAAAATAATAATTAATTATTAAAATTCTAATTTAAACACATTTTTTCAACCGATCATAGTCATTGACACATATTGAGTGACACATTGTGAGACAACAGATGTACTCCAGTATAGTAGTGCCTATTAAAAGCATCCACAATGGTGCAACCCTTTTTTGTTCTTAAATGATTCTCACTGATTATTTTATATTTGTTTACATTTTCCAACAACTTAAGCAACTCAAATCAAAATCACTTCAAACGATGCAACTCTGTTTTGTTTTTATCTGTACCCCATAATCATACTTACATTTACATTTCTATCTCATAATAATTTATTTTTTTCATTCACTCGTAACTTTAACAACTTTTGCTTACTTAATTTACCGAACAAGAATGACTCACTTCCAGTGGTGAGTGATTATTTCGTTCGCTAAAAACAGTTTTTTTATTACAATTGTGTTGTTGGTGCTCTAATAAACATATTTAAATATTGTTTCAATTCCTGTAATCGACATTTGTTGGATCAGTTACGAAAGATACATTGTTTATAAAAACAGTGAGTAGTGACTGGGGTGTGTTAGATGAAAAAGTTGTTGATAGGTGAAACATAGCAGAGAGATGAATAGAGACGAAAATTGAAACACAACTCCGAATTTTGGTGAAGATCCTTTGCTTAATTTCGTTTTCGATTTTCTCTTATGGACGATCAAAACGTTGATGATTTAGAAGGTTTTAGGAATTCTCTTCATCAAGTTCTCTCCACCGTTGATAAGGTCACTTTTTTCATTTTTTTATGGAATTTTCTCTTGTTTCTTTCATGCTTCATGATTAATTTCACTTTTCATTCATTACAATGTTCATCAGGTTTATTTTAGGGTTAAAAAACCTTCATTAATTAGAAATAATTACTCTGATTATTCCATCATTATGAGGGAAAAGTGCAGAAATTAATTAGGTTTGGAGCTAGTTGAAAGCTTATAAGCTACAAGCTGAAAATTGAGTGCTTATAAGCTAGAAAATTGAGTGCTTATAAGCTAGCTGATTGAATCACAACTATGTGGTAAGATGAACCGATAAGTTAGTTGATTGAATCACAACTACATGGTAAGATTAGTCGATAAGTTAGTTGATTGAATGACAACTATGTGGTAAGATGAACCGATAAGTTAGTTGATTGAATCGAAACTATGTGGTAAGATTAGTGGATAAGCTAGTTGACAGGTGTTAAATGAAATAAGCTGATAGCTTATAAGTTGTTTGAAATAGATTATCAAATATAGGCTTATAAGCTAGTAACTTATTAAATAAGCTCCCTTGCCAAACACAACCAAATAGATTATTTTTTGTCAAATAAGCTATTTGACTAGCTTATAAGCTACCTCATGACCGTTACAATTTTTATTTTATTTTTAAAAAGTAACATTTTTAGGAAATCGACTAACTTTGTCTGGTATGCATGATTACATAGTTAAATGGTACATGGTACCTGGTTCTATGCGATTCGTTAGTTCTTATATTATTATTAAAAGACTCTCTTTATGACGAATCTGATACTTTTTTACGCGGTATGTGAAATTTAGGGTAAACAAGGGAACCACGTGACTATGTAGGATTATCTAGTACAATATTCTGTGATCGAGTATCTAACTTTGAGGAAAAGTGGTTCATCATACAGCAGTTTCTTTATCTGTTTTCATAGCCTCTATGTGAACCCTTTTCTTTTCTGTGTTAATCTTCTAAATATACAACTTGTCCAAAAAAGAAACGAGATCACTGTTGTTTTCCGTTTAGTAATTTGGTAATTGACATCAATGTCTTTCACTGTCTTTTTTGGTAATAACAGTCTTTCTTCTTTCTTTAGTCATGCATGTTAGACTTTTGGTATTGGTAAGTTTAAGTTTTTTTCTTATAACACACTGAGTTTAACAAATATAATTGATTTATCAATATATGTCATAAATGTTGAGTATTGAAATTTTCCTTGTTTATCTGATAATGACATGAAGTACTTAAACTCGTATGACTATTAATTATGTTTGAAATTTATGGATTGTGGTTGCTATCTTTTCTGTAGTAACTGCGTTGTGATCCATAATGCTGCTAGTGTTTTTTAGGGTTGCCTTTTTGTGCAATGTTCCACAATTAACTACATTGGAATGCAGTCTAGATTTGTCCAGAAATGGAGGTGTTACCGTATCTGTGGTGTTTTCCAGAAAAATGGCCATTTCGAGTTGGGTTTTGGAGGGGGAGGAAGGGAAAGGGAAGGCTTTAGAGCCATGAAATACACTTGTGAGATGACTGTGAAGCCTTCCCTTGTCCCCCAAAAGTCAACTCCCAAGCGGACCCTTAGTTGCTGACTTGCTGTAGATTTTGCTCTATTTTAGATTAATAGTTATTATGCTAGGTCTATATTATAATGAAACCTTGTACACTATTTTGTTCAAGCTGGTATAAGAACTCTAGACCTCGGAGACTAAGCTACTGTAATCAACCCTAGGTGTTTTCACAGAAGCAGCCCACGTTCATTGTGGCTGTTCTTTCCTCTGCCATCCAGCCTGCCTTCATGAAGCTGCCTCTTTATCCTGCGCCATCGTCACTGTTGTTCCATCCTATTCCAGCCATCGTGCTGCTCCTCCATTCCATTCCAGTGCTCCTCACCCTGCTCTAACCTCTTGCCGATACTAGAACATTCCAAACAGCACCTTCAACCACACTTCAGTCACAATGTTTGACACCAAAATTATCTATACCTCAACCTCTACACATTCCTCTGATTACTGAATTACCACACCTCTGAATCCCAATAACCTACCTGTTGTACACCCAACCTTTGAGGCAGGAGCACTGTTCATGTTGGAATGTGTTAATTAAAATTTTAATATCATGTAATTATTGCAGATTGTACCGTTAGCCAACACCACCTATTGGGGCTAAGGCTTGACTGTTGTTATTATTTTAGATTGTACTTTTATTAGGATTGACTATTTCTTACCTTATTTTTAAGTTAACAATTGTTTTTCATTAGGATGTATGATATTAATCCTTGTAAAGGGATAATTGTTTGGAAACAATATTATCCATTCCTTTTCATTCAAGTTGATATCAGAGTCTGCCAAATTGTGGGGGCACCTAAAGATGTCTTGTCCTACAAACTTCACACTAATGTCCAGTCTTGGCTGTAATGATGTGTGTTAAGTATTGAAGTCCCTACCATTGATTACATACATGAGGGATGAGCCATTTATAATAAACTTGAACAGCCCTCCCTTAGGAACTACCTTATGGGATGGGGCTAGGCATAATTATTCTAATAGTTGTTTTCTTTTTATGAGTTTTTTCTTGTTTCCCTTTCTGTTATATGTTAATGTGGTTACTGTTTTTATCAAATTTAGTATCCAATGACTAGTATAGTAGTATGTGACCTTCTATAGTGGGTTAGTAGATGGGGTTTGTATTATTTTAACTTGGCTTAGTAACAATCAGTCAGCCTTGTATTAATAACCCGCAAGACTTTGCATTCATCTGTCATAATATATTTTTCACATCTGAAGTGCTTTCTAGCCCTAGAACCCTAATTCCCTCGTTCCTACTGTAGTTTGTGAAGAAGTTGGTGCCATTGTACTTTTTATGTTACTAATTAGCTGGTGAGCGACAACGAGCATGTTACGTTTTTAAATATTTGGTGTGAAGTGCAAATTTGCTGCCATTCCTTATTTGTGTGGGCTTGTTGGTGTTTATATGTTTTGAACTGTGAACTTCTGAGTTGAAAAATAATCTACTAGTGCCATATTGCCATGTGCAGCTTGAGAAGCAAGTGATTGAAGTTGAACAGTTCTACCGATCCACCGGTAATGTTCAAGTTAATAATTCCAAAGGTGGCTCAGCTGTAAAAGAGAAGGGTCGGGAGAAGAATCTTATTGGCACTAAGAAGCCCCTGCAAGATGCATCATGTACAGAAACTGCTGCTGCAAAGAGAATGCAAGAGCTCATACGCCAGTTTTCCACAATATTACGTCAGGCAAGTGCAAATACTTAGTAAATGTTTTTTATGACATAATATGATTTGTCTGTTGTCGGATTAAGATGGAATTACATGACCATGCACCTTCTTTACAAATTTGCCTTTTTCCCGGGTCTTAATATTTTTGGATTTCATTTTAGCTAAACTTCTGAATTGAACTGAGCATTCGATAGTAGTCTCTTAGAAAATGTTTCTTCATTCATGTTCATTAACTGCCAAACAGTAATTTGATAGTGTTTTATTCTCTAGGGTTTATGTAGTTATTTTTACAGATATGAGATAACAAAGTTATTTTTGGTTATTAATACTACCTTTACTTGTCATTTGGTGGTTTCTTCTTCTTTCCTTCCAGTTTAAGGTCACTTGCTTTCTCTTATAAAAACTATGACTGCTTCATTTTTTATGCTAGAGTATCAGAAAGTTATATTATAATATCTTTTATGAGAATAAAGTATCTCCTCATAAGAGGAGATAAGTTATCTCCTCCAACCACTACAATCATGACATGTGTTCTATTTAACCATTTTTTACCAAAAAATATTTCAAAACACTAAAAAAATAGGACACATGTCATGATTGTAGTAGTTGTAAGAGATAACTTATTTTCTGTTATGAGGAGATACTTTATTCTCATCTTTTATTGCATCTTATAATAGAGAATCATACTACCGTAGACAATCTGTTGGGATTTGTGTCCTATTTACATTTCATAATTTGTTTCCTTATTTAATTATGACTAGGGGTTTACCGTTAGTGTAAATAGGGCCAGTGGATTTGTCTGTTGTATCACTTTTTCATCATATTAGTAATATCGCTATCACATTACTCTGAGTATCTATTGTCTCTTTTCTTTCTAATTTACCTAAAACCCTCTAAGTCAACTATTTAAAAAAACTTCAATTCTCAGATTGTAGTGGCCAAATGCAAAAACTCGTTGTGCTTCCTCTCTCTTCTTCAATATTGTTTCCTGTTCTTCCATCAATCATTCAAGTCCCCGTTCAATCATCTCAGTCTGTGCTTCCATCCTCATATGCATTGATGGCTCCTATCCCATGATTGGGAGCTTGATACCGGTTTGACAGAAACTGAATCTATATACTTAGTTTGGGTAAATCTACTGTATTATTCCTCTTATAGCACTAATACCAGCAAGCTACAAGTATCAATGTAGTAGATTTACAATGAACAAGATGAAAATTAAAAATAAATAACAATGGGTGTCCAAGAGACCCTGAAGGGGCTGCACTCCCCCTTAACCGTTCTCTACTTATTCCCCCCTCTGTTTTTACTCCTCCTCCTTTTAACATCCATACAGGTCAACTCCTCCTCCTGATTTCCCTCTATTGGCTCCTGCCAATCTGTTACTAATATTTCAGTTCCCTTGATTGTCTTACTACCAATCTGTTACTAATATTTCAGTTCCCTTGATTGTCTTACTACCAATCTGTTACTAATATTTCAGTTCCCTTGATTGTCTTACTACCAATCTGTTACTAATATTTCAGTTCCCTTGATTGTCTTACTACCAATCTGTTACTAATATTTCAGTTCCCTTGATTGTCTTACTACCAATCTGTTACTAATATTTCAGTTCCCTTGATTGTCTTACTACCAATCTGTTACTAATATTTCAGTTCCCTTGATTGTCTTACTACCAATCTGTTACTAATATTTCAGTTCCCTTGATTGTCTTACTACCAATCTGTTTCATTAAAAGGCCCAGATTCTCTGTGCCCTTTCCTTATATAGACCTTAGTAATAGGTAGTTTCCTTGCATGGACTCCCTTGATTTTCTCAATATTACTTTTGGCACTTGTTCTCCGGCTGTTACGAACTGAAGAACAGATCTGAGAGATTGAGAAAGAGAAGAACAAACTTTATTGAATAGAAGCTTAACAGAACAAGGAAAACTCCCTCCCCTCCAAGGGTTTCACCTTCTAAAAGGGTTCCCTTTCAGACAAACCATAATCTTCTTAATTGTCTCAACTGTATTAAACTTTAAAACTCTTTTCCCCTTTCCCCACGGTATTCTAACAATACCACCCCCTGAAATTCAACTCTGTCCTCAATGTTAGAATATGAAACAGCCTCCAAAGCCCAACTTTAAAACTCGTCTTGGAAATATTTCAGAAGAGTTGCCAGAGGTTCAGGTTCCTTACCTTCCACAGCCAGCTGCATGGCTAAATTGTTGAAATCACCCCATGATTCCTTGTAGACTTCAACTTGGCCCATTAAGTAAAAAAAGAGTAAATTGAAAACATTTTATTTCATTTTGGAAACAGTTCAGAAGAGTTTCCAGAGGTTCCTTAGCTTCCACTGCCAGCTGCATGGCTAAATTCTAGAATTCAACCCAGGATTCCCAGTAGACTTCGGCTTGGCCCATTAAGTAAAAAAAGAGAGTAAATTGACAACATTTTATTTCGACCCCTTTTTGAAAAAAAAATTACTAGTAGAAAATGGGGGAGTGGCCCAGTTTGGTGAAGAGCACCATCAGAAGCCGTAAAATTTTAAAGGCTGAGACAAGTATTCAGGGGCATTGTCACTATGGAAAATTCGAATTTGGGACAGCGTATTGGATTTTAATTTTGATTATATAATTTTTGAAAACAACTCAGATAGGTTCTGCATTAAAACTAACCAACTACAGTATGGATAGTCATCAATAAAGGTAAACGATATTTAGATCCTAAAGCTGGCATAGTATGACTCGGACCCCAAACATCAAAATGAACTAGAGCAAAAGAGATGTAGCTCAACAACACACTATCAGGAAATGAACTACGACTCAGTCTTCCAAGTTGACACATCTTACAAGGTAAGCTATATAAGTAAGAGGCTTGGTACTTCTGCAACTTGGCATGACTGATGACCCTATTGAGCATTGATGGTGAGATGAGAATCAAGGACTGAACAAATATGAGAAGATGCATAAAGTTGATAGAGGCGAATGGACCCATCCAACACCAGTCATCCATCCTAAGCTCTTGTCCTGAAAGAAGACGGAATCTTTAATGAATTAGATGATTCAACTCTTAAATGCTTTCAGTATTGTTTCTGATGATTCATGGGTTACTGACTCTGGTGCAACTCCCAACCAAATTGAGCTAGAGATTAACACCCTCACAATGCTCATCTTCGATGGTTAATACCACAAGTCTGAGTGGGTACTAGCATCTTGTGTGGTAGTTATTTTTAATTACTTATCTTTATAATTTGCTTTTCATTTTATTTTTATTTGTATAAATAAGTTATTCAACGTTTTGGTGTATTGTAGTTTTTTTTTTAAGTTACTTTCCATGTGTCTACAGTGTCTAATTTTTCATTTCGTGATCCATGTAGCTAACCTCATTTGGTGGGATGAGGCTTGGTTGTTGTTGTTTTTAGCTGTCAACCATAAATTGTTGAGAGCTAGTTTTCTCTTATGTTGTTTAAATAAAAGACATTTTCCCCATATTCTGTTGAACATTTTGAATTGACTATACCAAGTTTCTTGTGAAAAATCAATAGTCCCATGTTTGTTGCTTCTCAGATTACTCGGCACAAATGGGCTTGCCCCTTTATGGACCCTGTAGATGTAAAAGGTCTTGGGCTTCATGACTATTATGAGGTAATGCCATTTTTCATTTTAAAGTGTTTCTCATGGTTTTGATCACAGTTATCTGTTATGTGTAATTGACATTCTAAATCTTTTGTTTTATGTAAAACCATTTATGAAATAAACAGGTGAAACTCAAGAAGGGGGTTAAATTGTGTTTGTTAAGACTTTTTTGGCAGGTTATAAAAAATCAATTAAAGCTTTAATTGTTAGAAAGTTTTAGGCACAATATCAAAGGAAAAACTCATTTAAGATTCAGTTTTTAACCCGATTAGACTGAACAGGATAAAAAAGGGTGTCCCAGCACACAAGGCTCTCACCTAGTGGGGTATGGAGAGGGCAGATATACGCAGCCTTTCCCTCGTAAGTGGAGAGGCTGTTTCCAGAATTTGAACCTATGACCTCTAGGTCACAAGGCAAACAACATTACCATTGTGTCGAGGCTCACCTACCTTAGACTGAATAGGATACTATAATAAAATCGAATGTAAAAAACCAAGTGAAGAGAAATTGCACAAGGAGTTTATCCTTGTTCTCTCGCAGCGACGGTGAGTTACTTCCAATCCTTGACAAACACCACCAGGATTTATTCATTCTTCAGAACAAGTTACAAAACCAACACTGTCACTACTATTCTTTTCACACCTAACCGTATATGCTTGAACCCGCTCTGTCACGGAGAGGTTTATATATTGGTTGTTTAGTCTGCAACTGGTGTCACTTGTTCCTTTTTACTTGAGCTATTGTTTTACTGTTTTGTTGTTGATTCTATTGAGCTTTTGGTTTCTGCCACTAGGTTATTGATAAGCCCATGGATTTCAATACGATAAAAAGTAAAATGGATGCTAAGGATGGCACTGGATATAAGAATGTCCGAGAGATATATGCTGATGTAAGGTTGATATTTAAGAATGCAATGAAATACAATGATGATGAAAAACATGATGTTCATGTTATGGCAAAGACCTTGCTGGAAAAATTTGAGGAGAAATGGTTGCAACTTTTACCTAAAGTTGTTGATGAGGTAAATTGCTCTTAAAAATAGTTTCCTTTATTTTGGAATATGAAACTTTATGTTATTTCTGAGGTTGTACTTTTAGTGGTAGCTGTGAGTTTGGTCACCCTATGTGATATATTATTTATATATTTGATTATGTTAGGAAAAGAGACAACTAGAGGAAGAGTCACAGGCACAACTAGACACACTGCTTGCTCAGGCAACCACTTATGAGAATATGGCTAGAGATTTAAGCTCCGAGGTTGGTTATTGTTTGCTAGATTGTGCTTTTCAATGCAATTAAAATTATTTATTTGGTGTGTGACATAGAACTTATGAGTATATCAGATTGTTCATGCTGTCAACTACCTGTCATTTCAGCTTTCTGAGGTTGATATACATTTAAAGAATCTCAAAGAAACGGTCATTCAGAAATTCAGGTTCGTGAAAAAATCATTCATCTCTTGGTCCTTGTCACTGAGGTCAAATTACAGTGGAAAATTTTCATTATACCTGTCCATGTCTTTCATTTCTTATCCCCATGGCTATGAGGTTTAAGTTCATTGTATTCTTGACACTTGTCATGTTAGGATTGATATTAAATTCTGAAGGTGCTTAATTTTGTGATAATTCACTAGCCCCCCATGTAAGATTTGATGAAAAGGTCCCCCTTTCTCAGCATTAACTTACTTTTCCGCTAGTTGGCTGTATTTATTTATATGATATATATTTAACATCTGTTGGAAGTTTATTCAATTAGAAATATAGGGAATGAAAACCCCTGTCATGTCGCCCATTATAGCATTTTATGGTCTTGCTGCCGAACGTGCTTGGTTTATTAGTAGTAAGATTGAATGTGCCCAAGTTATCACTGGGAAAAGTGAACGGTTTATATTTATAGGAAAGAAGAGAAACCAATGTTTTGATAAAGAATCCATTGCTGAATTGGAAGTCCAATTTTTTGCAAGATGAGAATCAAGGTGAGAGCTAGAGCATTTGATGGGTTATACCAATGCCAATCCTTAGGCTCCAAAATGGAGAAAGAAGTACTTACAGGCTTGCTTGCTAAAAGTAGGGAGGGAAAAAACTTGAAAGACTAGAGAGAATTAGGAAAAGTTTTATTTGAATATAAAATTCAGAATTATCAAGAAAAGTTCTATTTGTGCCTGGTTTGTTAAGTCTGAAGAACCAGCCATTGGCTGTGGTTAACTCTTTCTTCTCTCAAACCTCTATTTCTGGGTTGAAACCCATCTAGACTCCTCCCCAATCACCAACGGTTCTCTTACAAAAAACAATTTAGAAACTGACAAACAGAACAAAGAAGGAAACTATTTAGGTTTGATTAGTTATCATTTCTAATCAAACTTAAAACAAAGATGCATATTAAAACACATGCAAAATTGGAACATGTTAATCAAATGGAGATTCCCACGTGACTAACAGCACCCCCTCAAGTGGGGGAGCATATGTCGATCGTTTCGAAATTGTTGTTCAATTCTTCAAAATTAATTCTGGATAAGGCCGTGGTTAACAAAATAGCAACTTTGCAACCATGATGAATGGGATTCTTTACTATCCCTATGATTGCCATATTGTCATAGAACACTTTCTTTGGTAAATCAATACTAAAGTTCAATTATTTGTGGACCTCAAATCCATATTCCTTAACATGATCAAAGGGCCAGAGCATAAAATTCTGCCTCAACTACTCCTAGCAGTCATTGGTTGTTTTGAACAGAAATTGAGTACTGTACTATGAATAGTAACAGATATAGCCCAAACAGCAATCTAATATTTCATTATAATTGACTCGAGCCCTGTATTTGTTGGTTGGAGTGTTATATCCCCCCGACCCAGTGATCTCTTTTCTTGGGTGGGGATTTGAAATTGGTGGAATGCTACTGTTTAGAACCTAGAAGCACAAGGAAATGTACAGATTGCATTATTTGATCTGAAAATTATCTGCTTCGTACTTCAACAGTCGGCTGCCTCCATATGCATGACTTGTTTTACGCTGATTCTGTTATTTATTTGGTCATGCTGATATTTTTGTTCATTATTCATATTTTGCATTGGCTAAGCTGACAAGTATTTATACCGTAGGAAAATGTCTACTCTAGATAAGAAAATACTTGGGGCAGCTCTCACCAAATTGTCTCCTGAAAACCTCACCAAGGCATTGGAGATAGTAGCCGAAAATAACCCAAGTTTCAAATTTGCTTCGGAAGAAGTGGACCTGGATATTGATGCTCAGGTCTGTTATGTTTTTGATATATTGCTAACTAATTATCACTATCATCTATTATTGTCAGTGTTTCTCAATCCTATTCTATTTAAGCAGTTTATTCGTTTTAACATGTTTGTCGCCACACACACCGTTTTCATCTAATATATACAGAGCGACTATACACTATGGAAGTTAAGGGTCTTTGTAAAAGATGCTCTCGAAGTTCAAGGAACTAGTGCTGGGGACCGTAACGATAACACCGATGACAAGACAAATAATTCCAAACGGAGGAGACAAATTTGTGATTCTATTGCCAAGACAAATGCAAAACGGACTCGGAAACTGTCTACTCTGTGAGACACCAGTACAGCATATAAGGCACTAATTTAGTCTGAATGAGCCAAAGTTGCTCAAGACATTCAGAGTTGGACAAAGCAGTAGTAATATTCTGTACCTTCTTAAGTTGCTATATATTGTTAATATGAAGCCAAACAAGTCCTTAGGGTCCATAAATTAGGCTTTGGTGCCTTAAACTTTCTGTGTAGGAAGTCAGCTTTTGGAAGCATGAAAAGCAACTTCTGTTATTGCTAAGTAATGCTTTTAAACAGCCTCAACTTCTGTTTTGTCTTGCAATTCTCTGAATTCTCAGAAGAATTGAGGCATCTATAGCTGTAAATAAGAAAATTCTGGTAAAGAAAATGCACATCTTGAGAAACCCATTGCTTAAATGTGCAAAAACATAGGAAAAGAACATATCATACATTACCAACTGGAGGATGATTTCTATATTTGTCTCTATGAGAGTTGAAATGGAATATGAACTTATCTTGTATGCTTGATTGTTCATTTGTGTGTGTCTTGTGGAATTGTCATTTTTTTCTTCTTTATTTAAAGATTGCCATTTGGATAGTGATAATGAACATAAGCTTAAGAAATTACCATTTTTCATGATGAGTCATATAATTGACACAACATTATGATGATAACATTGCCATCATTTTTCATCCATGGAAATAGGGCTCTGCTAAAATTATATGTTTATCATGTTGGATATGATTATGAAAGCATGCTTTTTATATGATTATATGTTTTTTTTGTTTTAAGATTTTGCCAACTTTTATAATATAATGTAGAATAGAGTCAGGAATTTCTTGGGAGCACTTCTACACTACACTTAACACTTCAGAAGGTATGCACTTTTAGACTATACTTGTGAAATTGAGTTTTTTCCCAACTTTTATAGTATAATGTAGAAATGAATCAAGAATCTCCTTGGAACATTTCTACACTTTTACACCTTTGTGAGTATAGTGTAGAAGTTGAGTTTTTGTTCTTAAGAAACAAGTAATAGTTGTATAAATGGTGATACTTATCTTAAAGATTGGGTAATAGTGTGGGATAATGGAGATTGGGGATGAATTAACAAAAGATAGGTAAGACTTTGTATGTGAGTATGATCAAAACTTTTTGATTGATCAAAGGAAAATAAAATAATTTTTTGATGAAAAAAATAATATTTTGGTAAGACTTTGTAATTTTTATGTATGATCAAAATAAACATATAAATTATATGTTTGAAAATTTAAATAAGTAAGAAGGATAAATATATGAAAAGTGGTCTAATTGATAGGAAATTGGGTCATAGTATGTAAGGTTGTGAAATCATATCAACAAAAAGACATCATTACCGAGTAATTTGCAAGTATCTCATGGGAGCATATCTGCTGTCACATAAAGTGTGTCAATCTATATATCACTATATGTAATTGGTTAAAAAAAATATTTAAATTAAAATTTTAACAATGCCATATTGAGTAATACAATTTTATCGGACAGCAAATGTGACCTATCTTAAACCTAGTAAGTCATTGGACCCAACTCACCTAAATTACTCATCCTTAAAAAAAGATAAACATATTATTGAATTAGATTATATTTGCTTCTTGAATTTTTAAAATTTTAAATGAAAACGTGTAAAAGATAAACCAATTAATCAATTTTAATACGAAAAAGCTTAATTAGAAAGTTCAAATTTACTGAATTCAATTTTTTTACAATCAATTCATTATTTTTTTATTTTATTCAATTAAAAATAAAACACATCTAAAACAACATATTTAATCATTGAAAATTCTTATTTCTTAAGACTGAAAACAAAACAATCCTGCAATACATTAACTAGGATTTTGGAGGATCCCTCTAGCTGGAAGTGATCTTCAAAAAATACCCAGGGCAGCAGCAACCTAGTTGTTGCTAAATCTGCAGCACCAAATTCATATAATTCTCTCATTTACCCTACGCATCGCATACCGAGTTCACCGTATCGCATACCGAATTCACTGTATCGCATACCACACTCCACGTACTCAAGTGAATCACTATATGTACTAGTATCGTGTACCATGTAACTATCGAAAAAGTAACAGAAGGATGCCTTCTTCAACAACACAAGCCTGTGAAAAAGTGAATAACAGTCATAGGAATTCTGCCTCAGTGCAATCTGAACATAAGGTGGCTGGACTGCACCTCCTAATGGAATCATGTGGCCCAAGGATATACAATGTTTACACTATGGAGCTATGTTTATCTTGGAGCTACAACCAACCCTACCTAACATCATTTCTACTTCACACATGAAGAGGCAAGGCAGTGATTTAAATGGTAGCCACAACCGCATCATACCACAATTGCAGTGTGACTCCGAATCACAATGATGTAGCCGCATAGGGCCGCATAGCAACCACATCAAATTCAAAAATATTGTTTTGATCATAAAATAATTCACACCGCAACGGCCGCATTAACCGCAATCGCAATAACCACAATCGTTACCGCAATCACGACCACAATTTAAAACACTGGGCAAGGGTATAATCATTTCATTGAATTCTAGGAGCACAAGCTAGTTTTCAGTTGGACTATTAATACAGATATATATGGTGTAAGTTCCTCAATTTTTGAGATCTTGTAGCTCCAACCAAGTAATTGTTAGCATTCAAAAATATTCTAGTTTTACCAAGGCAATACAAGTATTGCATATCTTTTCAGATCTAGTCAAAACTAAGTTTAGTTCTGAAAACAGAATCAACTAGAGCAAGAATTATGTCATTAAAAGACTCGTCCGTGGGAGTCATAAGGTAGTTTGGTGGTTAGGATAAAAGAGGTTGAAGATGGACCCACAATATAATACTAACATATTAACAATTGCCGATAAAAAAAAAAGACTCATCCGTGTCTACGAGTAAACACAATGAATTTGAACTGCAACCCACAAAAGCATGCTACATGATCTTGCTGGTTTAAAACCCTTAAAGTCAAAGGCTAAACCATGTCAACTCATTAGTAAGTTTAAGCTTGCATAAATGTACTACACAATAAAAGGAAAACTACTTATTGTATCCAGAAAAAGGAAAGAAAGAGAGAATGAAGGCGAAGTACCCTAATAAATAGTCGCTTATCTTGTATCCTAGTTTCCATGAATAAATTACAGAACTTGGAGCGGTGTGCGAAAATAGGCCAACGGTTTCTTCAATACTCAGTCAGTAGAGTTCAAAAGAGAATCATATCTTCAAGTTACAAGCAACTGGAACAATCTGCACCAGCAATTCCTTGGTTGGCTATTGTATTGTCCAAAAGAAGCAGAAAAACTTTACTTCCTCACCAAGCTTCCTTTTAAGAAAATGAATCCACTCTTGAATCCTTGAGGCTCTATAATCCAGTACAAACATTTCAGAAGTATTTTTATAAAACAGCAATAAAAACAATACTTGTTAAAATACCTCACAACACTCATTAAGCATGCACATAACATACCAGTCGTTTGAAGGATCTGTTCTGTGATGTTGTTTTCTTTGCATTCTCAACATCTGGTTTGGCACGATCCAGCGCCTACAAAATGTATGGATTTCTCTTACAAAATTAAACTTTGCAAGTAAAAAAATGGAAAGGGAAAATGGCCACTCATGCACTTGAGTCAGACAAATAAAAGCAACTGATAAAAAATGAGCACTTCATTCATCATAAGCCAATGCCCAAAACATGTTCACATCTACAATACAAATTCTTCAATGGGTTATGTTTATTGTTTAACTTGTTTGGGATTTAGGTGGGGTCTAGGCAACCAATTCAGTCTTCCTAAGCATGTGCATTATTTTGCTACAACAAAAAACCAATAGAGTAAATACGCATTTCAATCCCTCGTGTTTTTCGATCTTACCAGTTTGGTCCCTCAAAAATTGAAATACCCAAAATGGTCTCCAAAAATTCTAAATGTGGGTCAAATTAGTCATTACCGGGTATTGTAAAATATGCTAAAAATAAATAATTTGACCCACATTTGAAATTTTTGGGGACCATTTTGGGTTTTTCAATTTTTGAGAGACCAAACTGGTAAGGTCGAAAAACATGAGGAGCTGATATGGGTATTTACTCAAACCAGTATTAGGACAGCATATAAAAGGAAGAAAGTGAACATCTACTGATAAAATATTTTCAATACAGCATACCCAAGTAACCATATCATTAGCATATCTGCTATTTTACATTTTATAATCAAGCATATTGAACTGAAAAGTCAAAAGAAGGTAAAGTACCCAAAAAATTCATCAGCATGAGCTACCATGAAGATTTATTTGAACAAGCAAGCAAAAATTGTTCATTACCTGAATCAATGACTCCACTCGACGCCGCATTCGTGTATGCATAAATCCTTCTGAGCACTGTTACAAATATGCATAATCTAAATTGGGTTAAACATTACTCCTCCTTCCATCTGTTCTAACACAACATTTTTTTGAAAGTGCTCTAACACAACTTCATTATAAATTATTACAATATATATTAATTAACTCCACTCACCTAACTCAACCCCAAATATGTACTCAAATTCAAAATTCCCAAAGCAGGCAACAACAGTTTGGTCCATGGCTAGCATCTATAGATTTATTTGTACAAAGATATTTAAAACTGGCTATACATACCTACAAATTTATGCGCATTTGACACAGACCATAAAATAAAAAAGTTCTAAACTTGTCTGGAGATTTAATTCTTTACACTTTTAGGTGGTTTGACCATGTGTAGAGAAGATCATTATAAGCTTCGGATAAAAGATTAGATTAAATGGACTATAATCGTTAAGTTAGAGGAAGACTAAGAAAATTTTGGGGCACTACGGCTCCTACCTGGTGGAATCTGGAAAAGGTAGATGTATGCCCACAAGTGACTACGTCAAAAGAAAGCAACCTTACTGAAGTGTCAAGGCTCACCAAGAAAAATTGTAGGGAAAGCCATCAATGCTATGTTTGGATAGAGGGGATAAAGTGAAATGGAGTAAGATTTCACTGTTTGGAAGTTACCGTTATATAGGAGAGATTGAGTAATATTTCATTTTTTGGAAGTTATCGTTATATACAAGAGAATCTGATCTAAAACTAGACAAAGCATGGTGTTATAGCAAATATAAATAAATAAATGTAAGAACCCCTATCATAGTTTATGGCTAAAGCTACTTTTAACTTAATATGCTATCCATATTTTCCTATAATTTGATTTAGAAAATAATGACCTCAAAAGTCACTTCAATTTCCAAATTCATGCCAAACCCTACCGCATTTCAAGCATTTACCAGTTTGGTCCCTAAAAAATTGAAATACCCAAAATGGTCTCCAAAAATTTTAAACGTGGGTCATATTAGTCATTACCAGGTTTGTAAAACACGCTAAAAATGAATAATTTGATCCACATTTGAAATTTTTGGGGACCATTTTGGGTTTTTCAATTTTTAAGAAACCAAACTGGTAAGGTCGAAAAACATTAATCAAGTCCTTCTTGGATAGCCATTAAAAGTCTAGACATATTCTTTGTTAAGAAATCATAAAATAAACTTAGTAGAGCTACAAATTTTGAAACATATTAAGAACTTCTAGAGCAAAGATATATAAAATTACACTAACTAAAGGAATTAAGCTCATAAGCTACACAATGAAATTAATCATATGGAGATTAAGACGAAACCCAAAATTCAGAGATAGATTTAGTTTTATCATGCCATTGAGCTCTGCATATGCATGTGTCATCAATAATACCAAACACGTGAAAGTAATGTCATGTTATGCAACTAAAAAGAATATGGTTCAAAGACCCCCACCTTAACATGATAGCTAACATATGCATGAAAAGTTGATAGATTCCACACCGTTCGGTCCAGTTTCTGTCCTTCGACATGACGAGGGAAGATAACTGCAGAGTTGAACATATTACATTGAAGTAATACTAGCAAAAGGAAATGACAAAAATTTTGAGACACTTCTCCAGACACTAACCAAATGTTACAAATCCTGCATTTGCGGATAATGCATCAGCAGAAACTCCTTTGAGTTCCGGTGGAGGAGTATAAGACCATGAACAAGGAGGGCTATTATTAAGTCCAGTTGTACGTCTGGCTTCGACAAATTCCTAAATCATAATAAACCTTGAAAATTGAAACCATCAAACCACCCAATAAAGGTGCAAAACACCACATAAGAATGGTTCTCAAGATGAAAAGTAAATGTTCCTCTATCTCTCTCTCCCTAATCTCTTACATCCCAGTGACCCTTATGAGATAAGCATTACCTAAGAAACTATACCTGCAAGAATGAAGTTGCAAGGACAATGTCTATTGAGTCGTTGAATCTCATAGGATACACCACAGTGACTTTATTAGCCTGTCACAAGAAACTGTTTAACATCAAATCCGAAGAGATGCTTCCCAATTAAATAACTAATATGGACCAATTTAAACAATGCAAACATCATATGAGTTGAGTGATGCAGACTAGTATTAAACAGTCCAGATTATAGCAATTAGATAAAGAAAAAAGAACACTGCATTTATATGAGTTAACAAGCAAAACAAACAACAAGGTACAATGAGATTCTACTGTCCACAGAATTGAACTCCTTCTAGAAAGCTATTACTTCCAAGCCATCATACAAAACGACCCTATTCCAAAAGATGCCCCTCACGCACACACTCATTGCCTATATAACAAAATTCACCCTCCACCTCATCGCTTAGGCCCATGACTCAGCTGGTATATGAGTTGAAACGAGTACTTCGTCAATGGATTCACCTAATTGGCATCATCAGCAGTTTGTCCCTTCCACTGAATGAGTACTTCGTCAATGGATTCACCATTTTTGGTAATTTGTCTGGCAACCAACAATGTGTCAGGTTCAAACGCTTCACCTTGATCTAGTTCCAGCCCTTCAGGTAGCATCTCATCCACCTCATACTCTCCTACAGCCTTTTTAAGGAGTGACACATGAAATAACTGATGAATCCTGGATGATTCAGGCAATTTGAGTTTGTAAGCTAGTGCTCCAACTCGAGCAATCACCTAGAAAAGTCCACAGAACCTTGCTGACAGCTTGGGATTTATCCTATTAACCACAGAACTCTGCCGAGGGGGTTTGCTCTTTAGAAAAACCCACTCATATTTCAGAACTCTTCTCTTGTCTCTTTAAACCCAACTGAAGTTTCATTCTTCCTTGGGCTCTAATGTTGGGAAGTAAGTCTCATATCGCTTATCTCATTCTTCTAGGTATGGTTTAAATACTCATTGGGCTACTCCTCTTATTGCCAATTGGTTTTGAGATGGAAATGTAACATAGTATCAGAGACAAAGCCCAACTTCTCTCCTTTTGTCATGGGTCAAAGATAATACATTGCCTAGTCCAAGTGTTCAACAAGCTTTTGTGGAGGGGGTGTTGGAAGTAAGTCTCACATCACCTACCTCATTCTTCTAGGCAGGTTTAAGTATTTGTTAGACTACTCCTCCTATTGCCAATTGTTTTGAAATGGACCCTTAACACTAAGCAACTTTTATTTCAACTGTCGAACGGCTTCATCTTTGTCAAGTAATTCTCTCTCCAATGCCTCTACTTGGGTGTCCCCTTTTAAAAACCTTAACAAAAGAGGGGGCTTCCTTCCATAAACCACTTCAAAAGGGGCGGTACTAGTGGATTGGTGGAAATTGGTATTATAACAATACTCTGCCCAATACAACCATGGTAACCAAGTTTGCGGTTGATTCACAATGAAGCATTTCAGACACCGTCTCCAAACAACTATTTACCACTTTTGTTTGACCATCAGTTTGTGGATGATAGGTTGTGTGCTCATTTGCGTCATTTTAAACTGAGTACCTCGAAGCTTGAAGAGCTTCTTCCAAAAATTGCTAACAAATACCAGATCCCTTACACTTACAACTGTTTTGGGAAATCCATGTAGCCTGACTATCTCCCTTGCAAAGGTCTCCACAGATATCCTCCATAAAACATAGATATATGCAACACAAAAAACAAAAACAAAAACAAAATCCAAGAAAAAAAGCTGCATGGAACCCATTCTCTGTATAACCTCCTATGAAAACAAAGAAATGCTTATGAGCTCAGACATTTTATCATGCAACACGGAAGACCAATGTTTATGCATGATATCTTCTCATTTCTACAAAACTCCATTATATTGTATTCGAAAAAACTGACAGGGAATAAAATTTAAGCTAAAACTTAATTCTGCATATAGTATTATATTGTTCTCAAAACTTCTGCTTAATGTAGGAAAAAAAGTAAATGAAATAATCTAAGCAACGATAAAAGGCTCAAGTAACAGTTCCATCTACTATCACACCTGAGGAACAAGAAAGAAAGACTCCTTCGGCCGATGAACAAGGGCAACAAGTGGATCCATGTCCCTAGCTACAGTTCTTGAAGCAAGATTCTTTAAAACTACTCTTAATGGTGCACCAAGGACAACCTCTCTTACAGATGCAACTTTAACCAAAAAAGCATGTTTTTGCTCTGCACAAGATGAATGTCACCAACTGTTAAAGAACAACATCAACAGCCAAATAATTGAATCTACAAATTCCTAATATTTTTTCATACAACAATAATTTCAAGGTGGACTAGAAATAAGCATAGTGATTAAAAGTTATTTTGACTGACATTGGGAAAAGAAATTACATTTAGAAAGATTATTATAAAAACTAAAGCAAAAGGATTAAAAATATGCATTACTCTTTTACTCAGCCACACTAAAATATAACAAAATATATCTACGCAATTTATTTAAGCATGAGGTACATGACAAACTTAAAACTAAACTGCATCTGTATGCTGTATAAAAGGAAACTTTGGGAGCTTGTGGAAGAATTAATCCCTTATAACACTGACCTAGTTTGGGCTTAAGGGTTGAAAATGCAAAAAACCACCCAACCTTGTGCTGAAATTCAACTTTTATTTAGATGAATGAACCCAACAACGAACAAACTCCCAACCAATTGTTCATGGAGACTCTGAAACCATGTCAATGACCACCTTTCCCAAAAGGTTAATGATGGGAACTAAAAAGATGGGATACTGTGGAACTTGAAAATTGGAGATCAACTCCTTACAACAAAGGAAATTCTTCTTTAAACCAGAAAAGAATGACATAACTACCACCCAGAAAATGTGCAGGAACCAATCACAGAGAAAAGATAACAGAGAAAATGAGAAAAATAGGAACAGCTGCTAGAGTTAGTGAACCAACCTCCACATGACAAAGGCCACCCTAAACTATAAGCAATCCAATATATTGACTAATATTTTTGAAAATTCATTATTTGTACAAGATATACCCGTATCAATGCAAGAGATTCAATTACTTTTTTATACAGGGTATTTGTGTATTTGGATTATCTTTTGTATTCACAAAAGGTTATAATAAAAAAGGTTCAGAGTTTTTAGCTGAAAATCTAGAGTAAAAATTAATCAAACCCAAACCCACTTAACATATCATTATAATTATCAGCCAAAGCAGGTATAATCTGGGGTAGGTGGGTAATACTCCTCCAAACCAAAAAATGTTTTGCCAACAAGGAAGATACCATTGTTATAATGTAATTACATTTTTATGGATCATTAGATCAAGGTACAAAGAAATGAGGCACTGCAGAACTTTCAGGATTATCAATTATAAATTTATAATAACTTATTAGAAATCAAAACTACTTCTCTTGGAAAGCTATACGGTAAGTATAGGATTGAAAGGGGGAGTTGATAAAGGAATAAACTCATTAAAATGAAGAAAAGTAGAAGGGATAAGGAAGGATAAGGTATCTTCCATAGGGGAATGTGGGTAATAAAAAAACAGACAAATCAGAAATGGAGCAAAGCTAACATATTGTTGTGAGGATTGAGCTAAGATAGCTTTGGCATTGATCAAAAAGACAATTTTATAGAGTTTATAACCATTGTCTTCCTTTGAAACACAAACTTGCATCAATAACATTAAGATGAAATGAAACAGCACATTAAAGACTCAGATAATAGAGGGCGAGCCAGAACGCAAGGGTTAGATTGGTGCTTAGTGACCAAGGGGTTCAAATCCTAGAAATAACAACTCTGCTTGTTGGGGTAAGGCTGTGTACGTCTACCCTCCCCAGACCCCCCACTAAGTGAGAGTCTCGTGTACTGAACCACCCTTTTATATAACATAATATCAATAATAAATCCGAGTTCCTCAAAACCTAAAAAAATGAAAGAGTTTACTGTACTAATGAAAATTTATTTCTTTTAATGCATAGAAAACACAGCAACTAACAAAAATCTGCTTAAGAGGAAAGAATTAAACAGATAAGGGAATAGCAATTAAAATTTTGAAACAATGTTAACTATAATAAAATCCTAAAAGTATCAATCATCATATGAAAAGTTTATGATGAAAACCTATGCATAACCTCACCCTACCTTGATTTGCAGGAAGCTTTGCCAGATTAATTTTCAATGTAAGGTTAAAGCCATCCCTAGGAGGATCAAGAATTTGTACAAGAACACCATACGCCGCTTTTATTGCTTCTATAGCTCCAAAGGGAAGTCCTCGGACGAAAATAGTTTCTGAAGAGGGTGTAGGCAATGAGACTGATAGCAACAAAATATGAGGATTCTTCATTGAAACCTACAATTATTTTTGCTTGGTCAAAAATCAGGAACGGGAAATTGTTAAAATCCGACTTATAATATCTAGCAAAAACTATACAACAATAATAACTAAACCTTAATCTCACTAGGTGGGGTCGGCTACATGGATAGAACGACGTCACAATACTCTATGGTTTTATCGAGTATGTCCACTCATCTAACATAACATTCTCATCTCTGCTACATAAAGTTTATTCTTTTATTAAGATTTTATCGTCCAACATTTAGTCTCATATATCAGGTGCTAAATTTAACGAGTAACAACAATAACAACCAAGCCTTAACAAGTGAGACACCAAAGAAATTGAAAAATAGTTGAAGAATTAATGTGTTTATGTAGTTACCTGAAGATGATATCGAACATCATCAAACTCAACCCAGTTATGATCCAATTCAACACATTTTTGAAGACTGAAATAGAAAATATTTATAGTTAAAATAATCAAAGTAATTAAGAGAGTGAGAGAGTAGAAAGTGCGTACTTTTGAAGGCGATTGAACAAGGTCTGAAGGAGAAACCTTGAATGAGACTCCAACAGTATCATAGATCCAAATTGATCAATTTGAATCAAATCGAATCCAATAACATTGGATCAACTCTAATATTACTTTATTCTCTCTTATTTTCTGATTATTTGGATTACTACTTCAAGCAGTATTATTATTAAGACAATTCAACGGTAAACCGGTGAATCGATCCTAATACCAATATGGTACAATTATTATACTGCTCATGTAATCATATCGGTCAAAATGAGTCAATTAGTTGGTTTTCAATTGAACCGTACCAATCGACCGGTTTTTATTTAAAATTAATTTTTTAATACAAATAAAAAATATTGGTTTTTTATTAATTTTTCAACATTAATGTTAATATATATATATATATATTATATATATGTATATCTAATTTCGCCAGTATGTGGTTTAATTAGTCAACCACCGGTAGAACCACTATATGATTATATAAATACTCTAACCAAATTGATGACCAGTACGGTATTAATAATATTATTGACTTTAAGAGACAATGGTGATTGAAAACAAATGATGGAGGATAGTAAAAAAGTCTTCCACCTTATGGTATATATCTTTTTCTTATAATTATTTGAAATTTTGAATGATTCATCATTTTCCATATAAAAAAGAAAAAAATATCTAAGAGTTCTTTACATCAATATTATCATTATATCACATAGTAAATGAATGATGAATAATACATTAATTGTATATAAATATTTATATTTTCGATCCATGGATATTACATTTATACAAAATAGAGGGAAAAATGTAAGCATACAATTTAAGTACATCTTCTACCACTATGTTTAATAATTATCGATTCTCATCGAAAAAACAACACAAATCAATGGAGGATGATACAATGACTATGTATAAATTTTTACACTAACCATATTGCACTCTTAAAAAATCTAAATTGTTAATTGCAAATTTGAGTTAAAATATTCTCCATTAGGGAGAATAAAAAATGCTAAAATAACTATTTCGATTCACATTTGATATTGTTTATATCATTTTGAGTTTTTCAAATTTGTATGAAACAATTTGGTACTCGCAAAAATTTGAGAGATTATTCTAAATATTGTTGTAGGTTAAATATAAGAGAGAAAAATGTACACACTAACAATATAAGATTTTTATATATACTGCATCATCTCTAGCCTATTTTCAAAAAATTAATATAAATAAATTGTATATGGTAAAATAATTACATATAATTTTTTACACGTAGATATATATTCCACTCTAAATATAATAAGAATATAACTCCTTAGTCATGTTAAATTTCAGGCTTAAAAAGAGATGTTTGTGGCAATAATAGAAGGATATGGTTATCTATAAGAGTTTGATATATGTACATTCCATATAAAGATTTTTACGAATACATTATCTATCATTAATTTATATTATTTTTGTGTGAGAGTCAATAATACTTAACATATAAAGATGATGAGTAACAGTATAAAAACAGTTACATTCTCGATGTATACTATTAAATCCTGACTATAAAGTATTTGTTATCTTGATGGTTGAAAGATTTATCTCTACACTTTAGATATTGAAGAGAGGGACTTTGAGGTTAACAAATTTTGATTAATAAGTAAACTAAGACAGCTTATGATTGTGATATTCATGTATTATTAATATAAAGATTTATATACAGTTATTACATTATTCATCATTCATTTGTGATACTTATATGTAAAATTTAATAATAAATAATACAATGATAGTATAAAAATCTCCTGCATTATCGGTAGATCCACATTTTTCTTCACCTTTATTTGTTTTGAAATGGTTAGTTTTAAACCATAGCTTTGTTTATTTTGTAGTGGTATTGGGCTTTGACTTGTCAATTTACAAAACCATTGTGGAATTTGTGTCATCTACTATTCTCTCCAAATGAAGAATATAGAGGACTTCTAAAGTGGGTGTTTCTAAAATAAGAGAAGTGTTATTAATACCGTATTGATCATCATACTGGATTTGATATTGGAATAGCGGTTGAATCAATGGTCCGTTAATTAAATCGCATATTGGCGAAGTTAGATATATATAATATATCAGTGTTGAAAATCAATAAAAAATTATTTTCATTAAAAAAATTATTTTAAATAAAAATTGGTTGGTCGGTTCAATTGAAAACTAGTCGATATGATCAGTTTTAACCGATATGATTACACAACTGATATAATTATTATATCGTACTAGTGTTTGACAAGTTCAACGATTAAACCAGCTAGCATGAACTGGTTTTTACAAAACTGATTATGAAAGAATGTGGATATATTCATTATCATTGATTTGGTAAAGTACATAGACATATCCTAATTCACTATATGATTTAAAAACTAAATCATTTATGATAGTTAATATATTTATTAATCATAATAGTAACTATTATATTCATTCCTTTGAAATTTGCTTACGAGTTAGTTTTAAGATGAGATAAAATGTAAAGAAAAACTTAAGAGTTATCTCACAAATATATTTTATAACTTCGAAACATTTTCTTTCCTTTTACTGTTCTTCAATAATCAACTCATAAATAGACTCTTAGAGTAGTTCAAGATCTTTGAATATATCTCTCTAATACTCATTTTTAGTGGGCTTAACATTTGTTAAACAGAAGGAATTTAGATATAAACTATAAAATAATAGTTTTAAATCCCAAATTTTTTGGACGACGTGAGTAACATTCTCTACATGTTAATAATCAAGGTTCCAAGTGTGGCTTACAAATATTTTTCGGGGTTTGTGATTATCTCTTCCAACAAATATCGCTCATAGGAATTGAATCATCGACCTTGAGGATCTAATAAGACCTTACACCACTAGATCAACAACTTACAAGTTGATTTGAACTAAGTAAATGGGCTTCTTCTATCTTGAACATTTAGTTTAAGAGTGGAGATAAATATAAGAGTTGTTATTTTTGTTTTACAAGGATACAAAACAAACATTGTTTGTTTAAAAAAAAATACAATCTTCATTATAATCATCTCAAAAAAATGTTATTTATTTTTATGGTGTAATTGTATATCTTTATTCTAAGTATAAAGAAATAATTTTTTTTTCGAAGTGTGTGGTTACCCCTCCCAATAAGTGTCATTATCAGGAATTGAGTTTTTAACTTTTTTATCTATCTGTGAATCCAGTAGGACTTTACATCACTATACCAATGTTTTATTAGTTAAAAAATATTATTTAGTTGTTAAACAATGAAGTGACATTAAGTTGGTCCTTCTTTGTGATTTATAGAGATGAGGGCATAAGAGTCCTAATTTGAGATTAACTTAATGACTTTTTAGATTATTGAAGATTTCTTTTTTTTTGTTTCCCAAAATGTATCATCGCATTAGAGGTAATCATGTCCGAGCTGGAAACATTCACATGTATGTAGGGCTAACTCTCCCAGCGAATATTTTTTCCATCCACAAGACTCGAACTTGAGATCTTATTTAAGGGGAATTAAACCTGTACCACTTGAACCAACATCCATTGGTAGATTATTGATGATTAGAGTGATGAGATTGACAACATTGTTTTTTACTTCTTTTTTTAAGGAAGTAATGAGGCTTGTATGTGAGTTATTCAATAATTAAATAAATCAACAATCAGAATAGAAGGACATAAAAATATAAGAAAAGAATCTACCTTGGGATTACGATAATATATATATATATATATATATATATA
>NC_032014.1:22653782-22732501 GCF_001865875.1 Lupinus angustifolius
ATATATATGTGTGTGACAAATAATGAAAGTGATAGAAGCTTAAAATCTTAATCATTCATTTTTTAATTAATAGTTTTAATTCGTTTGTAATATCCTTGCATAATGTAACAATTTCCCATAGTTAATATTTTCGTGGTGAGCCTCAACATAATAATAATAATAATAATAATAATAATAATAATAATATATATGTCTTATTGTAAATTTTTATCCTTCAGAGATTCCATTAAATGAGAACTTATACAATTAGCTGTCATTTTTAAGGCATGGTGAAACCTAACTTCACTAGGTAGTTAGTGTATTAAGATGTTTTTATTTCTCAAAATAGTCTCAAACACTTTTTGTTATGTACTATTGAGTTTTTTCCTAGGTATTTTTTAATGAATAATTAATTGAATTTTTTTTATGATGTATCAAATTATCAATACGAGTTGATTCAGGTGGTATATGCTTAATTTCCTTAATTTTACCATGTAGTTAGTGTATTAAAGGGTTTTTATTACTCAAAATAGTCTCAAATACTTTTTGTTATACACTATTCATACTTGAGTTTTTTCCTAGATATTTTTTAATGAATAATTAATTGAAAAGATTTTATCATGCATCAAAATATCACTACAAGTTTAGTTCAGGTGGTACATGCTTAATTTTTCTTAAGTAATGTCTCTGAGTTTAATCTAAGTTTTGTGGAAAGAAAAAATATTGGTAGGAAAGTCCTTATCATACTGTGAAGTTCCCGACTCGAACAACACTATCTCCTATGAAAAAACTTGTAATCTACATGGAAAAAACAAGTATCAAATTTGGATACCTCATTTAATATATTTGGAAGATCTACTCCTAATATTGCCATAAGTTGATTAAAGTATTTTACTCAATTAATATTATATCATCCTTATCTTTCTCTACTACCTTATGTAATTATTTTTGGGCAATAGAATCCTTTACAATATTTTGTCCTTTTTAATTCTATTATTTTGAACACCTATAGTTTCTATTCTTACCACCCAATTGCTCATATTATTAACTACAATTTTAACAGCCATGGCTCCAAGAATACTTATTAAGCAAAAAATAAAATAAAAATTATTATGGGAAAGTAGTATATTCATTAAATCAGCAAGTTGATTTTTTTAAACACTTGCTTTATCATGATACCAATTGATTACATATTTTTATCAACTATTACATCTATAATTATTATCCTTTATAATGTAATATACAACTCTCATATTTTGTTTCATACTATTAAGGTATCTATTCACCTTATAGATAAGGTACTAATCGCTTTCGAGGTGCATGGTTGTTCCTCACAATAAGTGTCGCTCACATGAATCGAACTCTTAATCTTTTGATCATCCTAGACTCTAGCGGAGCCTTACGCAACTAAAACTCTCATATTTTGTCATCATATAACTTGTTTTGGTTGTAAAAATGTCTCCTTGATGTTTTATTTGGTTTGGAGAAGAAAATGATAATAGAGTAGATGAAAAGAAAGGTTATGAGTAGAAAGAAAAGGACAAGAAATAGAGTTGTTTTTTATACTACTAAGTGTATCATCTCACCTTTTTGGATAATGAACTAATCTCTTTTGGTGTTTGTGGTTGTCATTCCCAACAAGTGGCGCTCTCATAAATTGAATCTTCAATCTTGGGGATCCAGTGAGACCTTACACCACTAGATCAACGCATTGTTGTTAGTTTTAGAGGTGTTTGGTAGAGGAGAAACAAGAGTGAAAGAGAAGAGAGAAAATGTGAGTTTTTCTTAAATATAAAATTTTACCCTTGCACATGTATGTGATAGTGTGAAGTTGATGGGGATAACTTAGTCATTTCCAAATTTTTTATTTTCTGACATACGTTCTTCTCCTATTTGAAGAGAAGAAATTTGGCATGAGACTCACCATATTTCTGTCTCTCTACTTTCTTTCATTCTACAACCAAAGATATTAAAGATATATGATAGGTTGTTTTGGAAGATGATAGTTGGTTAGAAAGTTAGGAATTAGCAAATTAAGTTTATGTTAGTTACTTGCTTTAAAAGCTTTCTTTTCATTCTTTTCTCTTGTATAAATAAGTCATATTGGCTCATTTCTTATTCAATTCATTCAATGAGAATATTATCAATCTTTGTTTCTCATTCTTCTTTCTTTAAGCTTTTTTAAGCTTTCTTTTATACACTTCTTGATTCATCAAGAAGCTTTCTTTTTATGGCTCTTACCACATTTTAACAAAAGAAGAAAGATTTACAAACTTCTCTCACTTTCTCTCTTCTCCTTTTCTCTCCACTCATATTCACCTCAACTAAAGGAAGGTGAAAAGAATATTCCTATACATATATGGATAAGAAACTACTAACATAACCTTTAATTATTAAGTTAAATTCAAATTGGATCATCTCTAACAGTTATGTCTTCAACGACTACTAAAACTATGATCTCACACAAGGAATGATATGTATTGTAACACTCCAGTTCTGACATGTGACCTCTCGGACCCATGAATATACTGAGCGTGCCACCTATTAAACTTAAATACTCCCTGCAGTATTTCATTTCCCTCCAAGGGGAGCTTTCCGCGACTCGAACCCGTGACCTCGGGGATAAATAGTCACTATACCACTGAGTCGCTACCATTAAGCTATAGTAACTATTTATCCCTAAGGTCGTTCACGGGTTTGAGTCGCGGAAGACTCCCCTTGGAGGGGAATAAAATACTGCATAGGTATTTAAGTTAATGAGTATGGCACGCTCAGTATATTAATGAACATGAGAGGTTACATGTCAAAATTGGGATATTAGATATATCATAAACCATTTTATTTATATATCATCTCGCAAGAGGTACAACTACCGGAGAGTATCTAATCAGATCGAGATAGTAAATGTTTGTTATTGTCACTAAGAAAAATACTTATGTTTAGGGGCCACAATCCCTGCCACAATTTGTGCCTGATTATATATAGTGGATTGAAGGGTTGAGGAGAAAATAGAAGTCTAAAATATTTCCTATTTATGACTTTGTGATAAATTTTTCAGTCCTCTATAGGAGCTATCTGAACATTAAGAACAACGTGCTTTTGTCTGTTAATAAAAGGAAAAACAGAAAAAAAGTAATAAGTACTTGATAGTGCCAGTATTCTAAAAATGTTCATAACCATACTACTAATCACTAATTAATATTATTTTCTATATAGTAATAATGAAATTAAATAGATAAATAAATTAAGAAGAGTAGTATTAAATATGAACTTTTACCAAATACATAATTAGGAGAGTTATAATATAATTGGTCAAAAAGTGAGAAGGGGATTATTAAATATGAACTTTTACTCATTGTAATTTTATGAGTCAGTATATGAAATAGAAAATTTCATAATCTATATATATAATTATAATTTGTGCTTTGAATCAGGAATATATATTAGCTACAAGTACTCTACATGATATCATGTTTATATATTTTTCGGGTCACTGTTTAGATAAAAAATTATTACATTATAGATGTGTCTTCTAATAATTGTTACACTAAAGAATCAAATATTGGTCTAACATGATAACCGATAATAAAGTCTTATACTATTAGACTAACATATTATTGATATTTTTTTTATATAACCAATGATATTTTCTTATCTTATAAATAAAAAATTAATTTTATTCAAGGTGTGCAACTGCCCTCTTAACGAGTATCGTTCACATAAATCAAACCTTTAACATTTTGATTTATCTGATGATCCAATAAAATGGAGATAAAAAAAAAACAAGACATGAAGATTTGATATTGTCCTTAAAGATACGCTTCCATGTGTGTGTTCTGAATGAAGATCACTGTCATCACGTGAATAACTGAACTATGTCACCAAACCTTCCATCACCCTTTACCAAATTACCAATTTTTATTTTTTTCCCATTCAAAAGTTTTACTTTTACACGAAAAACATGTATATATATCAATAGTGTAAGAATTTTATACAATATTTATTATTTATTTTTAATTATTATTTTTTCTCTTATTTGTTTTCTTTTATATATATATATATATTCTATTTATGGGGATTATTTCTTCATTGTTATTATTATATTTACATTGTTCTAGTTTTCAATGAAAATCACAATCGGAGCTATAGGAAGAGAGACCAAGATTATGTCCATATTCATGTCGCAATTTCTTGTACCGATCTAATGAGAAAGTGCCGATGAATTAAAAAGAAATTTTTTAAAAACATAAATTAATATTTTTATTTTACTTGAATGAACATAATTGACCTGAGACAAAAAACATGCTCATTTGGGAAGAGATGATCCTTATTCTAGGAAGAGACTTTCAATGATAATATGCTATCATTATAAAAATGTAGCACTATTATGAAAAGTTAAATTTTAGAAATATTGAAAAGATAGAGATTAATTTCAAACTTCTTTATTGAATGACTAAATTAAAATTTAAAATAAAATAAATGATCGAAAAAGTATTTTTATCCATAAATTATTTTTTTGTTAATATATTATTATATAGTGCAACATTACCAAACAGAAAAGTGGCATAACATATTACAGTAAAGTTTGGTCATGTGGGTGCTCCATGAAAGTATCACAACAAAATGTTAGGCACCACTCTTTTTAAAAAAAATATTTTTCATTTATTAATAAATTATGTGAGTACTTAGTTCTAATAAATGAAGTGAATTTATTCTTTATTTAATGAAAAATTGCATATTCTCATACAATAATAAATAGTTACATAAAAATTATTAAAAGATGTGAATTATTAAAGCATTCCACATTACCAACAATGTGTTAGTTTAATGGGTCCCGCTAGATCCTTAGGATGACCAAAAAGTCAAGGATTTAATTCATATGAATAATACTTTTTTGGAGAGGCAATCACCATCCCCGAAAGGTGAAAGAATACATTTGTTAGTACGAAAAAAACATTGCACATTTGCACATCCAAACCAACATTTCTTCATATTTTTCTCTCTTTTCAATTGTATTATTTAAATGAGTGATTCTATTTAAACACTATTTTTTGTTGTTACAATTTTTAAAATATTACCATATTGTAAATAAATATGTAACAAAAAATTGGACCAAAATTATTTTCTGATTTTAATGAAGGGTGCATTTATTAAGGTTTGTTTGGTATGTCTGCACCTACATGTGCTTCCACAGGGATTTTAATTGGATCAAATCAAACGTCAACCATATAAATACTAAAAATGAAAATGAAAAATAAATACTAAAAAAGCTAAGTTATTTCATTTGGTCTAGGTACATATATTTTTTGTATGAGACATTTTTTGTTTGAATCAACCTTCACAAGTTACAACATAATAGAATCAATTCTTGGAATGAAGATTTTGTCCACATATATGATTAAAACTCAAGCTATTATTTAAGAAAAAAATAGGTATATACTAAATTAAATAGCCACTATACATCATCTAAGTCACCATTATATTAAAAAAATAATGATATATTCTCTTACAAAATCTTCTTATATATAAGAAAGTGACTTGTAAATCGATCACTAAAAATTGAAGTATTATTTTGTAATGCATGTTATTTTCCCTATGATATGAGAGAATATATAATTTTGTGTACAATCAATAATATCTACCACCTTATGGACAAAAAACCTATTATCTTTTAGAGTGTGTGACTGGTTCTCCTAACAAATGTCGCTCATATTAACTGAAGTTTTAACCTTTTGATTTGTCAGGAAATCTAGTTAAACTTTACTTGATGAGACCAATACCCTGTTGGCAAACTATTATTTTTTATATTGAAAACGTATTTAAATTTAGAGAATAAAATATATTTTCATACCATGATATAATTATCTCTTTCAGTCAGTAAAAATATGACATATGTGCTATTTTGTTTAGTTTTAAAAATATTTTTGTAAAAAATAACTAAATAGAACACATGTCATGATTTTAGTAATCGTATGAGATAATTTATCTCCTTATATTAGAAGATATTTTATTCTCTTAAATTTATTACGAAAAATAGTCTAGGTGTGGATGAGAAGGAAAGAGAAAGAAAGATAATGAATAAGACCACAAAGCCACGTGGTGTGGTGTAGGGATACAATCTTCAACTGTTAAACAAGTGTTAGGTATGGTAGTTATAAACTCCAATCTCCTAGGACCAAGTCATATTCAAATTTCTCCATCTTTTTTTAATAAATCGAGTTACTCTATTAATATATCATTTATTATTTATGGGTTAATGATTATTAAATCTTAAATAAAAATAATTTACATGATAATGTGTAACTTAAAAAATATTTACATTATCGATATATATATATATATATTAAGTCTAAAAAGTCTTTAGCCATTTGTATTAATATATATCAACTTTATGCACTAATTCAATTGTTGATATAAAAGATATTATCAATTTACTCATAAAATAAGGGATAGCCGTTGTTATATAAAGAAGAAAAACTTTATTCAAGAGTTAAAAGTGACAGGTCACCTTTTTATGATTAAGATTTTTGTTATAAAAAAAATTGGTAAATTGAAAAAGAATTTGTTAATAAAATGATTTAATATTACTCAAATTATAAACATTTAATTGTTTACCCTCTTTTCCTTTTATAAACAAAACAAAATTACTTCCTAATTATCTTTAATAACGATTCATTGCAGGAGGTTCCGATTTAATAAAATTAGTAAATAATATATATACGTAGTCTTACAAAATTACTATTGCTTCCTTCCACATTAACTTTATTAAAATGAATTATTTCCCCTCCTCTTTTTTTTGAAATATTACCTATTCTCCCCTCGTGCCGAAACTATTTTTTGGTATAATCAATGTATTTTCTCTTATAGATAAAAATTGTTATCTTTTAAGGTGTATGACCATCTTTTCTAACAAATATCATTGTCATAAGTCAAATTTCTAACCTTTTAATCTACCTAAAGATTTAGTGAAATATTTAACTACTAAACTAACGTCTTATTAATCGGAGAAGATAAATATAATAACAAGACATATGAAGCATATTACGTAATGTTGAATAAATACATTATCTTAATAGGAATTCAACTTTTTCTTAGCTAAATGTCACAAGTTTAGATTTCATAGAATACAATTAAGAAAGAGACAATAGAAAAAAGAAAAAACTATGATATACGACTTGAGGGGTTTGGATTAGGACATCGACATGCTAATGGAATAAAAATCTTCTATATCAAATTTTCTGTATTATTTTTTCATTAATAAAAAACGACTAATTCATTTAAAAAATTCATAGGAACACTTAAAGTCATGTAATTTAATAAAATCAATGAATTAAGTGTCCATTTCTCAATAATAACAAAGAAAATGATAAAGATTTTTCTTGTATAATCAATAGTATTCACTCAGAGTACATGTTTGATTCCCCTTAGTAAGAGGTCATAGGTTCGAGTTTTGTGGATGAAAAAATACTCACTGGAAGAGTTAGCCTCACATACTTGTAGATGTTCCCAGCTCGGACATGATTGTCTCAAATGTAATGATACATGTGAGAAACCAAAAAATAGTATCCATTCATCCTATGAGTAAACTAATCTCTTTCGAGATGTGTAATTTCCTTTCTCAACACATGTTATTCACATAAATCGAATCTTTAATCTTTTAGTCTATCAATAAATTCAACAGAATCATACATTACTA
Organism: Lupinus angustifolius; assembly: GCF_001865875.1. Lineage (NCBI taxonomy): Eukaryota > Viridiplantae > Streptophyta > Magnoliopsida > Fabales > Fabaceae > Lupinus > Lupinus angustifolius. The sequence continues at coordinate 22,661,458 of NC_032014.1, forward strand.
GCTCAATGGGTTGTATGTGGATAAAGAAAATTTGAATTTATCATAACTTGAGAAAGAGGAATTAAATGATAAAATTGAAATATTTGAAAATAAACACGTGGCGTCGCGTGGGAATGAAAACAACAACTAGTGTGGTGTGTTGTATCTGACAAGGAAACTCAGCCAACAAAATCAATATAGTAAATGTCACACTTTCGGACGGGGACCTACTGTCCCAAACCATGTCCCTGACCAATCACAATGAAGCAAAACTGATAAAGTTATGAATATTTAATTTTTTTAACTGACATGATATAATATAATTGGTCTGGAACAGAATTTGAGACATAATTTGGAACAACAGATTCTTGTCCGATATTTTCTATTCTTAGGATGGGGCTCTAAGAATACTTCATTGAACCATACTTTGTCTTATTAATTCTATACATTATTTATTAATCTCTATTTATATTTTTCTTGCTAACATGTGTTGGTGCATCTAACAAATGTTTTAGCTTTTGAATCATATGGAACTTAGATATATTTTTTAAATTGATGTATGTGAAAATAAAGTATTGGAAGAGATTTATTTTACTCATTTGGTTTTTTTTGAAACCACCTTATAAGAAGGGAAAATAATAGATATTTTTCAGGAAATGGAAGCAAGAGAAAAGGTTGAGTTTTTAGAGGATAAGGTTGATGAAAAATGAATCTTTTATATTTTCTAATTGATTTTAAATTGTGTTTATGTATTAAAAATCTATTGCAACTAAAATATGAATAATGATATGTTGTCTCAAATTTTGTCTCATATAATGTTATACACTAATAATAATGGAAGTTCTAAAAAATTGATTAGTGTATCATGCATGTTCTTGTTGGTGTGACTATGAAACAAAATTTGAAACAACAAATCTTTATTATTAAAACACATTATACTATATTGTCTTCTTTGTGGTCATAATATCTCTATTGCGACAAGTTCCCTGATTTGTGTTGTTATATGGTGTTGGATTTATTCAAGAGTGAAGTCTTATATTTGATATGCGTGGATGAGTGAAATAGTTTATAAATAGGAAAAACTCATGAAATTAATGCCTCAAAGTTTTGGTTCAAGATATAGTGTTTCATTTTTCCATACTCATGTAACAATGGAACTCCCCGGTGGTTGGAGGCTCCCTGGTCGCAGGTCCTAAATCGTGTCTCACTCTATGTCCCAAATCAATCAGAATGTTTCATTTTATTACTTTTTGTTTATAAATTTTTTACTTTATCCACCTGTTAATATACGATTTATATGAGATAGAAAATGAGACACAGTTGGAGACAAGTGATCCTATCCCCAGGTAAGATCCAATATAGCTCTAATTTTCAATTCACTCGTTATTTTCCTTTCTTCTTTCTACCACCAATTGTATCCTTCACATTATATATAAAGAATTAAACATTTTTATGATACGTGATTGCCCCTCTTAAACTCAACTCGAAAATGGAAACTTAACAAAAATCAGTGAAGGGATAATGTCGGCATGATTCCTGCACCAAATGAACATGCACTGGATTCTTTGTCTAGCGTTTTTGGTCAAAATTATATCCTACATGATAATTTGTTGACTTTCTTCAGCACTTGTTCTTTGATTTTGTTTTTTTATATATTCACATCATAAAGTTTAAGTCTTCTATGTTAATGTAATCAATTCATGTACACCATTTCTTTCATTTTTTTGATTGGGTTTTCTCTAATAACAACTATGTTTTGAGTAAGTAAAAGGATTTGCAATTTTGAACATGACCAAGGGTTTTTCTATAATAGGGTTTGAGTGTTAGAATTAAGAATGTAATATAATATAGAAAAAGGAACATATTGACCTTAACCTAATTAAGAGTTCTTAGAGATATTGAGAAATTGTAAATTTATATCTTATACAATATTTTATAGATTTAATATGTATACACTAACAGTGTAAGTGCTTTTTACACTGTCAGAAAATCTCCACCATTCATATGTTAGTTAGTATTGACTTTCAAACAAAATTATTACAAATCAATGGTGGATGATGTGTCGACGATGTAAAAAACTTTACACTGTCAGTGCATAGATTTTAAACTCATATTTTATTTTAAGAGCGTAATATCTGTGCACCGTTAGCATAAAGATTATACATGGTCAAATCAATCACTATTCATTTGTAATATTTTTTTTGAAGAGCCAATAATAACTAAAATTAATGGTGGATAATGCAACAATAATATATAAAACTTATACATTTTGGTTTATACAATTTTTTTCTCTTATTTTAATTACTTATCCTCAATCCGTATCTAATTATTTTATCTTTTACAAGCAACACTTTACAAATATTATATTGTTTAGAGGCAATAAATACTCTTCAAAAATGAGCCTAGGTATAGTAGGAGATTAAAGTAAAAAATGTTAAATTATCAAGTGTGTCACTTAATGAGAGAAATAATCACAATGTTATGAAGGAAATTAATTCCTCATCAAAAGAACATGAGAAGGACATATTTAAATGTATAGTTACAAAGAGAGTAATACGAATTAACGGACGTTGATTCAAGTGGTATATGCTTGATTCCCCTTAAGCAAAAACTCGGGTTCGAGTCTTGTGGATGGAAAAAATGTCCGTTGGGAGAGTTAGCCCCACTTACCTGTGGATGTGCCCGGCTCGGACAGGATTGCCTCCAGTGTGAGGATACCTGTGGGAAACCAAAAAAAAAAAGAGTAATACGAGTAATATTTATGTATATCAGTGTAAACATTTATATACCTAGGCTCATTGATGATTAAATATAAATGGTGAATATATTTTGAAGAGTCATCTATTTGAATATATTTTGAAGAGTCATTGATGATTAAATATAAATGGTGAATGATATAGTAATAATGTATAAAACTCTTACACTATTAATAGATACATTTTTTCATTAAGAGCATATCAAACAACAAATAAAATTTTCATTCTTATTTAAGTCTCACACATTATCTCATAATTTATTACAACTCTCTATGAAATAAAAACTACATATACTTTCTTCTCACAATACAAACATCATTCTTATTTGGGTCTTAAATCATCTACATTTTTTCAAAACATCTACCTTTTTTTTCCACTTTCCTCATGCTAAGAATCACTCAAAATTGTTCTTATTTAAAAACAAAAATCAGAAAATAAGAATGACACATCACATAGTAGAGAACAAAGTAAAAATATTATAAAACTTCTCACTTTAAAGCAGATATGATATAAATTCTAAAAAGAAAAGCTTCCAAAATAAAGAAAAAATATATTTACTATAAAGTGATATCTATCTTCAACAAACCAATTCATATATATATAAAATCAAGCCGTCCCATTATGCTGGACAAGCTTTTAAGATAACCCAAAGTTCAACCTTTTTAGATAAAAATAGATATTTAAAAAACATTTTTAACCAAACTTATTTAATATATAGGTAAACTTTACATGGTCAAGAGAGTGGTGACATGCCATATTTTCTATTCCTAGAAATCTAAAAAGTGAGGAAAAAGCAATTTTATATACATTGATGTTTAAAAATATTGAAAATATTTTATTTATAATTATATAATTACTTCCTAATATATTATTATAAATTATGTTTCTAAAATATTGTTAAAGCAACCCTTTTAATTACTTGACCCTTGGGGAAGCTTGAAAATGGTCAAACACTTAATTAAAAAAACTTGTAATATGAGTATTATATTGAAGTATATAAATTGACATAAAACACAAAACCTTTTCATAAAACAATTCATAAAAGCAGCTATTTTTGTTTGTTTCTCATTGGTATTCTCGCACTGGAGGCAATTAGGCAATTCTGTCCGAGCCGGGAGCATTCACAGGTACGTGGAGCTAACTCTCCCATAAAAGCAACTAATTGATATGAAATATCAATTATAATAACTATGTTTTACCTAACAAGAAATATGATATATTTTTTTATTGTAGTATTTATGCAATAACAATGTAAAAATTTATAATCATAAAACATAATTAGTAGATGATATAGTAATCATATACAAAATTCATACACTTCATTGTGTACATTTTTTAGCTCGTATTTTTGTAGAGGGTAATATTGATGCACTGAAAGTATAAAAAAATATATACAAACAATATATCATTCATCATTTATTTAGATTAATTTTTCTAAAAATCAAACATAACTAAAAATAAATGATAAATAATATAATGAAAATGTAACTCACCGTATATATTTCTCTTATTTTTTATATGTATGAGTGAGATTTGAATATTAAGAGAGTGGTGGGGACCACAGAAATAAGAATGAGTAGAAAACAGAAGAAAGACGTTAGAGAAAGAGGGGGGGAGGTGGGGCCCACATAGGATTAGAGAAGAACGTGGATGTTACGTGGCAAACTGTCATAACCGACAATAACCGTGACTTTGTCCTTGCCTTCACTTCCGTATTCCTTCCCCACAATTAGGCATCTTTTTCTATTAGTTTGGTCAATCGAGAATTGAAAAAACCAGTATAATTATCGAAAATTTTAAATGTGAATCAAATTAGTTATTTTAAGATCCAATTAGTCTATATTTATAAAACATGTTAAAAATAACTATTTGATCTACATTTAAATTCTTAGGGATCATTTTGTATTTTTTCAAAATTCGAGGAACCAAACTGATAAGATTGAAAAATATTATAAACTGAAATTAACATTCCCTCTACTATTTATTTGTGTTTGTGTTTTTTTAATTGTGGTGAGTGTAATATCTATGTTTATATTGATGCCAACATGTATCTTGTTATTTTGTGAAAATTGAAAGCTTGAGGGAGTGTAGTCTTTTTTGATTGCTAAGTATATGAATGATTTGAGTGAAAATTTTGAAAATGTGAAATTGAAGTTGCTTGTAGAAATTAAACTAGGAAAAATGTAAGAATATATGAAGAACATTCAACTTGGTTAAGTTTGAACTTTGAACTTTCAGATTAGTTAGTGAACAATTGATTCTGTTTGCTATTAATTTTTTTTTCCATTAATTAAAATAATTACATAATAAACAACCTTAATAAATTTTCAATAAAAAAACTATATGAGCTTAATTTGCTCATTGCACCTAGAAGTATATATGTGCAAGATATATTTTTATCAAAACATTATAGTAAAAAATATTTTTTACCTTTTTGTTTTAACAATTAAATTTTTAATAAAATAAATTAAGGATTTGATTAGTGCATGCGATTAGTTCGAGTATCGTTTTATTACATAGAGTCCAAAATTGGACATAAAGAAAGTTTTTCACATTTTGAACACAGAAAATGTGGTAACTCTAAATTATTTAGGAGATGTCAAATTTGCTTTTATCCTCAGTAAGTCATAAAATTGATAATCCATTGATAGATAGTGTGATTATATTTTTTTGTGCCTTTGGACGTTACAAAAAATATTTTAAAATTTCTAAGAAATCATGATCTAGTTTATAATAAAACAAATATCACAATAAATGTAAAAAAAATAATGATAAATTTCTAATTAATTTTCTGATTTTTTATATTTTACTTTACCATAAAGCTCCAAATTGTTTGAGACAACCTTTCCTAATTAGATTGTAATTCATATTTTGGAGAATATTTTGCAAGGGGAATGGAGTATCTCCTTATATAAGGAGATAAATTATCTCCTCCTGCCAGTGAAATCATGACATGTGTCATGTTTTATCATTTTCTATAAAAATATTTTAAAAAATAAACAAAATAGCACACATGTCACATTTTTACTGGCTAGAGGAGATAAGTTATCTCCTTATACAAGGAGATACATTATTCTCTTTTGCATGAGATACTTTTCTACTATTTTTTTATCCTCATCAATTTGTTGTACTCTTCTTTTATATAATAGAAGTATTTTGTGAACTTTACTTCTCTCACTTCTCCAATTAATTTGATCCAATGCTTCCACATAGTACATATATTATTGGATATTCATGTTGTGATTGTGCAATGGGAGTATAACTTTAATATGGAATTCCATCTAATGACATAAAAGAATGAACATGATGAGTGTTTAAAAATACTTGCATTTTGAAGGGAAATAATAAGAGACTTTATTTGGGTTATTTGATCACAAATTCTTATTATATTATAGTACCAACGGACGTTGGTTCAAGTGGTACATGCTTGATTCTCCTTAAGCAAGATATCGGGTTCAAGTCTTGTGGATGGAAAAAATGTCCGCTGAGAGAGTTAGCCCCACGAACCTGTAGATGTTCCCAGCTCGGACAGAATTGCCTCCGATGCGATAATACATGTGGGAAACCAAGAAAACTTCTTATTCTAGTATTCTTGATCATAAACACCTCAATAGAGTTTCCTAAAACAAAATCACTAAAGTTATTATAATAATCACTACATAAGAACATCTTTGTCACATTTATGATATGTCACTAACATCATCTATTAGTAATATTTAATAATTATTGACTATTCAAAAAAATAAATAATACAAATGAATGGTGAATAATGTATTGAATGTGTATAAAAATATTTATAGTGAAAATAAATAGATATTACACATTTATTTTTATACAAAAAAAAGACTACAACAATTTTTATTTATGAAAAGAAGCAAAAATATTTTACTCTAGAATAATTATTATTTTTAAAAGTGACCATTCATAAACAATGGACACAATTATGCGTTCAAAGTCACTCTACAAGATGCTTGAATTTAGGGGAGAACATTATCTTTACTTTATGTGATTTGTCAAAAATAAATATTGAATTATTAAAATTTTAATTCAAACAAATTTTTTCAATCAATCACAAATTCACAATCAGTAATACACAGATTAATACACTATATGAGACATCATATGTGTTCCATGAATTTTGGATACTTGCATTAAGTTTAAGAAATTGGAAGTAACAAAAGTAGTGTTTATATATGCATTGAGTGTAAAGATTTATATATAATCATTAAATTATTCATCATTCCTTTATACTACTTTTTCTAAAGAGTCAACAATAATTAAAAATGAATAATAAATAATTAGCTAATAATATATAAAACTCGTGCATTAGTAGTGCATATCTTTTGTGTAATTATGTTTGGTGCAACATTAAAAGTGTATCTTCCATATCTTTATGAGTATAATATGTATATATTAATACCCAATTTTTTTTATATATTATTTATTATTCATGTCATAATTATTAATAAGCATGTAAAGATTTAAAGTAGGAATACAAAAAGATGTAATATTTGTATACTGACAATATAAATATATATACATAGTTAATGTATTATCCATCATTTATTTGCATTATTCAACAATAATTAAAACTAAATAATAAATAATACAATAACAATATAAAAACTATTGTACAATCCATATATACATTTTTTTTCCCGCATAGAAAAGTATATGATCGAACTAGATATATTATGTTGGTTTCCTTAAAGGCATAAAGCAGAATATAATATATATGATGTTTAAAAGTAGAGTAGAAGGGGCATGGATAATGTTAGAATGATATTTTATAAGAATTTTTGTTGGTTTCCCACATCTATCATCGTATTGGAGGTAATCTTGTCCGAGCTGGGAATATCCACAGATACATGGGGCTAACTCTTTCAGCGAATATTTTTTTCATCCACAAGAGTTGAATCCGAGACTTTACTTAAGAGAAATCAAACATGTACCACTTAAACCAACGTATGTTGATATATTTTATAAGAATGATGAAACATAAAAAAACATGAATATTTTATGTTGTAGACAGTTGGTTGGTCGTTACGCTGATTACTTTCGGTTGAAGGTTTGGTTGTTTCGTCGGTTGCTTGACGTTTCAATATCTCATGTCCTTTTCCTTTCTAACCTTTGACCAATTTTCCACGCCTCATTTCCTCCATTATTTTATCACTAAAATAATTTACACTTTCAACATAGATCAGAATAAATTCCCCTGTTAGATTTTCAGGATAACTAAAATGTTAATGGTTCGATTTTGAGAGTGATATTTGTTGAGAGAGATTGTCACGCTACCTAAAGTGATTAGTTCTTTACTCATAAAATAAATGAATACTATATATTGTTAATGTAAAAAATTATATACAATAAGTTCATCATCCATCATTCATTTGAATTTTTTATTTAAAAGCCAATGAGGATAAAATGTTAAGAGAAAATTGTGTATACGTTGATAGTGTACAAGATTTTTACACTCTCATTGCATTATTCACCGTTCATTTTTAGTATTCGTTAATATTTAAATAAAAAATAATACAAATAAATGATAAACTGACTATGTATAAATCTTTATACTGTCAATGTATACATATTATATTCAATTATTAATGATGGATGATGGTAAATTGGTAATAATATAAAAATCTCTTATACTTTACATATACTTTTTTCTCTTCAATGTTTATTCATTTATTATCTATATATTAATCATCATTCACTCTCAAATGTATATACATGAAATAAATAATGAATGATTTACCTATTAATAAAATACTTTACATCCATAATAATTATATGTTATGATATTATTGTATCTCTTGTCCCTTTTTACTATTAATTAGAAGTTTTTGAAGAAGTTTTGGAAAAGAACATCTTTTTGTGTGAATCCTATTTGCTTCAACAAAGAGTTTCCTTTTCTTCCACACCACACTCTTGCATATATGAGAGAAACATACTTTATGTTTTGCCCCTTCATCATTATTTGTCTCTTTATTTTTCCTTTCATTTACATTCACTTTTCTCTTTAAACCACTTATCCTCTTTGTTTCCTTACTATATATATATATATATATATATATATATATATTAGCATCAAGTATTAATGGACGTTGATTCAAGTGGTACATACTTAATTCCCCGTAAGTAAGGTTTCGGGTTCGAGTCTTGTAGATGAAAAAATGTCCGCTAAGAGAGTTAGCCTCACATACCTATGGATGTTCCGAACTCGGATGAGATTGTCTCCAGTGCGATGATATATGTGGGAAACCAAAAAATATATATTAGCATCATGCATATCCAAGACTTTACAATATAAGTATTATAATAATATAACAAATCACCCTTATCTAATTAAATAAATTAAGTTTCTTTTAAGGGAGATTCTACAAAAAAAGAAATAAGCAAAAAATAATATATGTATACCCAAAATAATAATAATAAGCAAACTGTTTTTTATATTACAAAGAGAAATGATATATCCTCCTATTAAATCTTCATACTAATCTTTTTATTCACAAAAGAGTGACATATGTCACAAAGTAATACTTTGTTTATTAATGATTGACTTACAAATGACACATATCACTTTTTTATGGGTAGAATGATTAATATGAGGATATAGTAGGATAATATATCATTACTCTACTACAAAAGATATTTCCTTACTTTACGAGTAAAAAACTAATCTCTTTCCGAATACGTAGTTATCTCTCATAACAAGTATTGCTCACATGAATCGAAACATTAATCTTTCGTTTTTTTTTGAGATCCAATAAAGCTTAAACATTAGGTTGCTAGCAAAGTGATTGAGAAAATGAGAAATGAAAAAATAAATTAATCTCATTTAGTTAGGTTATGAGATATGAGATTTTATTTGGCCATTGACACATCTTGGTCTTGGCATTGTGAGGGACCACATATATATTCATGGGATGGGGATTTGCTGTCCTCAACTACGTCCCTGACCAATTACAATAAAACAAAACTGATAAAATTATGAATATTTAATTTTTTTAACTGGCGTGGTATAATATGATTGGTCTGAGACAGAATTCAAGACAGGATTTGGGATAGTAGATCTTGTCCATATTCATGTTCATAATTCATGATTCATAATATAAATCAAAAGTGGGTCCCCTTTTCCTATAAAAAAAGAGAGTGTTGGGTAGTTAAATCTCATAATACATATAATAAAAAAAGAAGAGAAAATGATATAATTAATTAAATGAAAGAAACATGCATGGATAATGGATAATCTTTCCTCTTACCATCTTTTTTCTGATTCTGCTTTGTGTATCAATCTATAAAGCTATGATTTGGATCCTTCTATGCAAAATTGTGTTTGTAAAATGCTTAAGTATGAATATTTATTGTTGTCTAAAGTTTGAGATGTTGATTATAACATTAATCAGATTAGGAATTAGGAATATGTTTCATAGTTATATGAATGTTTATGAAAGTATTTATAGCAAAAGAAAGGAAAAAATCGAAAAGATAATAACCATTTTAATTTCAATTGAAATTTTCTTTAAATTTCAAATAATTTTGTTAATGGATAGTAGAAATAATAAATCAAAAAAATAATTTAATATATATAGTGTAATAAGACGTCATTTTATAGAATGTTCTACTTTTAAGAATGAGGTAATTGACAATTTAATAACAAATTCCTATAATTGTTTTTATTGAAGAATGGGTACTACATCCACTTTGATTTAAGAATAAACGTGATGTTATTTCGGTGAATAAGTTTGGTAGAATTGGAGGTTTGGGTAATGTTTCTCTTGTATTCGAGTCGGAGTTCTTCACGAATCTGGATAGAGTTGTCTTGGATCCGCGGGTGGAGGTATTTGAAAAAGTTTTCCGACGATAAGTCAATAAGACTACAGAAGTAATGCTCGAGAACAATAAATGAGATAGAAAATACAGACAGCAAGTACGAATGATAGTGATAATTAATGTATGTCACTTCCTAATGGGAGATGCTCCTATTTATAGTGGTTGAAGTAGATGACGTGGCTCTGGAGAGTACTGTTGACATGACCGATCATCCTGACATGTCGGGGGCTGCTTTTCCCATGTCAGACGGCTTTGGCAGGGTCATACTCTATACATAGTTGACTTGTATCTTGTAGCAGGCCTGACAATCGTATTGTACTTTGTTTTTGTTGTGTGGCGGAAGGATAAGTGAGGTTGTAAGGTGGCGTGGTAGTGCGTTGTTGGCGGCGTGTCAAACGAGGAGTGGTCCTAAATGCAACCTGAGATATTCGATCATGAAGGAGTTGGCTCCCAGACAAGCTCCTTAACCGGTTGTACTCAACCTTGCTTAATCGGGTATGCAACTATGTATAGAACACTTCACAATTAATATCATAGAAGATTGATTTTAGCATGGTGATAATACTAAGTTTTATTAATATGAAATCGAGTTCTTTAAAAGTATAACATCATATTCTACCCTTACAATAAACATTTAAGCTTTATTTTTATTATGTAAGATCAGCTAAATAAATCGAATTACATCATGATGTTTTACTATATATCATATTTATTAATAAACATTGATCTCTAAATACTCTTCATTTTGGCTATGATTTTTCTTTACTTCCCTCTACCTTTAGAAATTGGAATAACATCCATGTCTTCTACTATGCTTATTAAGGGTTCTAAAAGTATCATTCACCCATGCTGAGACTATCTAAATCACAAATATTCTACAATATTTTTTACGTGAGATATTCTAACTTTCTCTCTAATTCATAATAATACCGTAATCATAACTCTTGTTTAATGTGTCTATTTATCCAACACAACACTCTCACATATGCTATGACGAGTTTATTAAATTACGTTATAAAAAACTAATAAAAAATAACAAAAAAAACTAATAAAAAATTACGTTATACCCATAATGCATACTAAAAACAAGACCCAAAATAAGCTATGAGTAAGTTATTTAAAATTCCAAAGAAAACGTTAGTCAAAAGTAATAATATCTGAAAGAAATTATGTAACATTTAATTGCGTGAATTGCGATCCGAAACTGATGGCAAATGACAATATATAGATTATAAATATTAAAAGCTCATGATATATGCCTTTCACTTTATTTAAACGATTTCTTCCATACCAATAAGGTTTTGATATATTGGTGTAAGATATCACTATATGCCTATATTTGAAGATGATTAAAATGTCATGGGTTCAATTCTTATGAGTGATATTTGTTGGGAGATGACAATCACACATTATTAAAGTATTAATTCTTTACCCAAAAGTCGAAAGAATGTAATAATAAAAAACATTTACTTCAATTATAGGAAAACGTGTCATATTAATTTGAAAGATGTAAATTGTATGGTTGGAGTAAATGGTTTTATATAAGATTAATAATTATACATAAATATATAATTTTATATAAATACATAATTTTTTTTTATATAGTTAATAATTATGTATAATTATATTCAAGTTATATCTCTTCATTTTTTGAAACAGAATAAAATAAAATATGAGAGTATTGTTCTATATTTTTAAATTTTAAGTGAATCGTAGACGCGTTTAACATTTATTTCATTTTAATTGAGTTTAACACGGTCGAACCAAAATTTTTCCAACTCAAAGTGATTCAATTAAGACTGCAAACCAAATTCATTTTTATGTTTGATGAACGATCAAACCGCTCAATCTAATTCAATTCTTACAATATTGATTATATTGATAATTACAATTGCAAATGCATATTAAACAAAATAAGGCTAAAAAATATATAGCAAAATAATTATATAAATGGATTTTCAATGTCTATTTATATTTATTTACTCCTATCATTCACAATAAGGGGTGAGGTTAATAAATTTTAAATAAGTGTGACATAATATACGAGTCTCCTAGTTAATAGAAAGTCCAAGATAGATAGATGTATGTAGCGTTACTTGTGATTAAAGAGACTTTTTTCAATGTTGATGACAATGTTATAAAAACCTGTTCGTGTTAGCCGGTTCAATTGGTAAACTGGTGAACTAGTCCAAATGTCGGTAAAGTAAAATAATTATACTTGTCATGCAATCATATTGGTCAAAATCAGTCATACCATCCAGTTTTCAATTGAACCATACTGGTCATAACAACCAATTTTTATTTAAAATTAATTTTTTAATAAAAATAAAAAAGTTATTGATTTTTTATTGTTTTTTTAACGTTAATACTAATAAATATATATATATATATATATATATATATAATTTCACCCGTATGATTAGTGAACCAGTGACAGTTGAATCGAATCATTATACAAGTATATCAGTACCATAACCGATTTGATGACCGGAATGATTTAAATAGATGGACCTTAATTAAAGTATATGTTCGGTTTTACTGTTAAACCCTTTTCTCTCTATATGTCCCCATCGTTAGAATCAGGAAAATTGTGTATATAAACCCCACAAATGTTACCATTTCTTTCATACCATACTCTTCATCTTTCTTTCAAACTCGCCATCATAATTCAAGAAGAAGAAGAAGAAAAAAACACTTGCTTTATTATATAGTAGAGTGTGTTTTGTGAAAGTGAGTGAAGAAGAAGAAGAAAAAAGCATAATTGAGAGAGAAAATGAAGTATGTGTTGGTAACTGGTGGAGTAGTTAGTGGACTTGGCAAAGGAGTTACAGCTAGTAGTATTGGTTTGCTTCTCAAAGCATGTGGACTTAGAGTTACTGCTATTAAAATTGGTATTCATTTCTTTACTAGTTCGACTCGACCCGACTCATTAGACTCAAATATTTTCTTCCACTTTTCTTATGTCATAAACTAGAGACACCTTTTTTTTGTTGGTGTCAAATGTTTATATTTACAAGTTAAATTTTGGAGGGGAATGAAAGAAAACTGATGACTTTAGAGCCATGAAATACACTTTCGTAAAACTGAACTCGCAAACGTACCCTAAGACTTGTTAAGTTCTCGTTAAGAGGTTATTTATTAGTGAAATTTCTTTGTTGTTAATCCACTTTTGAAGGGTTTATTTATGACTAACTGGTTCCTTTTATGATTGTTTATCAGATCCTTACTTGAACACAGATGCTGGAACAATGTCCCCTTTTGAGCATGGAGAAGTGTTTGTGTTGGATGATGGTGGTGAGGTAATAATTCATTATGCATTTAGATTTTAAAAAAGTATTTTTTTCACAAAAATATGAGAGAAAATTAAGGTGAGAACTTTTTAGCAATTTTCTAAGACTTGCTTAGTAAATTGATAAAAAGAAGAGTCTTAAATTCGTTAGTCTAGTAGTGTAAGGCACAACTAGATCTCCAGATAGACGGTTCGATTCCTGAGTGTGACACTTGTTGGAATGGGCAGTCATACACATCGAAGAGATTAGTTCCTTACTAATAAAGTCACTTGGTTATTTTTTCAAAGGTGGACCTGGATCTTGGAAACTATGAGCGCTTTATGGATATCAAGTTGACTCGTGATAATAACATAACTACTGGCAAGATTTACCAGGCAAGTTCTTTACCCTTTATTATTTACCATACCATGTTGCTTTTTCCATAAACATACTTTTGGATAACCTTTAGTTGATGTGTTAAAATCATAGTCACATCTTTCCATTTTACGTATCGCATACAAGATTCGGCGTTTTGCATATCACATACGGGGTCTTACAAAAAAGTCTCGTGTTAATCGAGTATCGCATACCAGAACCAGGTACCATGAATCATGTAACTATGGTTAAAACAAGACAGAAACAATTTGTTCTTTATTTGATACGACAATAACCGAGCCTTAATCTACTAGGTAGTAGGCTATTCATTGTTTGATATACTTTGTAAATACAAATTGTGGCAATTAAATTAAAAAAAATAAAACATTTTGGTTTTACTAAAAGGTATGGAACCAAAACAAAGGAACAACAATCTTGTTCAGTTCATGTGTTTGTGCCAAATGCTATCAAAATTTCATATTTTCATAATTTCATGGCAGTTTGTAATTGATAAGGAGAGAAAAGGAGACTACTTGGGAAAAACTGTTCAGGTTAGTCCGGCTTAACTAATCGGATAATGTTTTTGTTATGAACTTACGATGATAAAGAAAAGAAAAAAAAACATTATGTTTGGTCTTTAATATTGTTATGCTAATGTTGTTTTCACCTTTAGGTTGTCCCTCACATCACAGATGCTATTCAAGAGTGGATAGAGAGAGTGGCCCACATACCAGTAGATGGAAAAACCGGTCCTGCTGATGTGTGTGTAATTGAATTAGGTGGAACTATAGGTACACATTTTGTAAACATTCTTCATTTTTCATGGTTAGATTAATAATTTATTTACTTATTTATTTCAAGTGTTTATTTATAAGAACATGTCTTGATGCAGGAGATATTGAGTCTATGCCATTTATTCAGGCATTAGGACAATTCTCATACAGAGTAGGTGAGAATGAATTTATTAATATGATGTATGAATCGGTGTTCGATCTTTTTTAGTTAAAATGTTTTGCGGGCATTTCTTCTTGGCTACTTTCGGACAACTTTGATTTTTATAATGCAAAAACTACTTGTACTTTTTACTATAAGGATAAAGCTATTTGAAAAGTTGTCGGGATTTGTTGTACATGTAACATCGTGCTAAGCTAAGTGATGCTGATTACAGGTGCTGGTAACTTTTGCTTAGTTCATGTTAGCCTTGTTCCGGTTTTAAACGTTGTTGGTGAACAGGTAATGTGTTACGATTTGATTTCCCTTGAGATCGATGTAGTAGAAAATTACTCACTTTCATCTTAACATGGAAAGTTATGTTTATTGTGTTCAGAAAACAAAACCAACTCAACATAGTGTTCGTGGGCTACGCGGCCAAGGTCTGACTCCTCATATCTTAGCGTGCCGCAGCACAACGGTTGCTCACTCTCTCTGTTTTGTCTCTCAAATCTTTTCTCACAATGCAAAAACACATTTTTGAATGAACAAAATGAACCAAATTGCATATTTGCATTCATACAGTTCGTTAACTGCAATTTTTTTATTAGTGGTTTTAACGATCGGTTGTTTTTCCAGGCGCTGGATGAGAATGCAAAGGGAAAACTCTCTCAATTTTGCCTGATTCAGGTATGAGGTTTTAAGGATTAGTATATTTTGGTGTACATGACTTTAAAATGGTTGTCTCAACATTGCAAGAGTTTTTTCGACTGAAGCTTCATGTTTCCAGGAAGAAAACATTGTTACTCTTTATGATGTTCCCAACATTTGGCACATTCCCATGCTTTTAAGAGTAAGCTTTCCTCTAAATGTGTTTAACTTTGAAGCATCTCACTCGTATGTACCATTCCTTATTAAATTATCTTATTATGATCTAGGACCAGAAGGCTCATGAAGCAATACTTAAAGTGCTGAACCTTTATGAGTTAGTCACGTCGACTCACTGAATATTTGTTCTATTTCCTGGATTTCATTTAATGCATTTCAGAGACTTTTTTTGTATCTTTGTTGGTTTTACTGGAAGGCTTAAGTGGCAGTTTATTGTATATACAGTGTAGCTCAAGAGCCTAGTTTAGAGGAATGGACTCGTAGAGCTGAAGCTTGCGATTTGCTTCACGAACCGGTGTGTTTCTACTCTGAAGCTACTTTTATTTTTTATCCATGATTATCGGCAATACTTATATTTTTAGTTCTTACAAATTGCAGGTTCATATAGCCTTGGTGGGGAAATATACAGGCCTTTCGGATGCGTATCTCTCTATTCTAAAGGTGGAGTAGCTGTAACTTCACGGCTATATTTGCTATCACCCTTACTTCATGAAGTGCATGTGCCTATGTTGTTTCATTACCCTTCATCTGTGTCATGTTCAGAATTTATCTATGCATGTCTGAACATTGTATAGCTTAAGCATAATTGCATAAGAATAAGCTTGTTACCTTTGATTTTGAGTTCAGGCCTTAGTGCATGCTTCTGTTGATTGCCGCAAGAAACTTTTTGTGGACTGGATCTCAGCTACCAACCTTGAAGATGCAACTGCAAAAGAGGTTACATCAACTTTGATTTATCGTAATTTCTTTTTGTTTTCCGTATTCCTCAACTTCATCTTTATGCTCTTTGTTTAATGTTGCAGAACCCTGATGCTTATAAGACTGCATGGAAGTTATTGAAGGTTTCATTTACAATCTCGATATAAACCATTTGTTATTTCAGCTATCAATTTCCCACTCGTTAGTTCCGAGAAATCTCTATGATTATTATCTAAGTGGTGTTTTCCTTCAGGGTGCAGATGGTGTTCTTGTTCCTGGAGGGTTTGGGGATAGAGGAGTGCAGGGAAAAATTCTTGCCGCTAAGTATGCCCGTGAAAACAGAATTCCCTACCTTGGCATATGTCTTGGAATGCAAATTGCTGTCATAGAGTTTGCACGATCTGTTCTCGGTGTACATGATGCTAATAGCACTGAATTTGATCCGAATGCCAAAAACCCTGTTATCATATTTATGCCCGAGGTGTCGATATCTGCCATTATATCCGCACTGAATTATCTCGTTTAATGCTAAGTATATCGGCAAAGAAGAATGTTTGTTTTTCCTATTTGTGATTTTTGTTTGAAATATTTTGTGTAGGGATCAAAAACCCATATGGGAGGCACCATGCGTCTTGGATCTAGGAGGACCTTTTTCCAGACGAAGGAATGCAAATCTGCAAAATTGTGAGTATTATTAGTCCATTCAAGTTTTTATTTTCTCTTCGAAGAAATATTTTCTGCGTTCTTATGAGAGTAATATCTGTGTTTCAGTATGACTGAACAATAAATGAGTTCATAAATTATTTGGCATGAAAATATATAGAAGTATACTTTTAATGGATGACCCTGCCTCTTAGGTATGGCTGCAAAGGATTCATTGAGGAGAGACATCGGCATAGATATGAGGTATCGCATCATCGTGCATGAAAGTGACCTTATCAGTTTTGTATAGGACAGAAAATGATCCTTCTCATATGCAGGTAAACCCTGATTTGGTGGCTTGCCTTGAAAATGCTGGCCTTTCTTTTACAGGGAAGGATGAAACGGGTAAACGCATGGAGGTATGAACATACTCACGGAAACATTTTCGATTTCTATAAGGATATGCTATTACTATATTTCTCAGTTACGTTTTTTTTCTTCTTCATGTTACAGATTGTTGAGCTACCTAATCATCCTTATTTTATCGGTGTTCAATTCCATCCTGAATTTAAATCAAGACCAGGAAAACCCTCTCCATTGTTCTTAGGTACTTCTCTTATACATGTTTGCATTTATCCATTCAAGTTGACTATAATATATCATATTTGCGCTATACCCGTGTAGTGTCGTGGATGCATTTTATAGTCTACACGATGCATGTATATACGCCGACTCTCTTAGAAATGTATATCATGAACTCACATGCCTGTGATCCCTGCAGTGTCCTATTTGATATGACACTTGCTTCATTCTAAATGACATACCTACAGCACAATTTTGATTGCATTATTTTCATACAGAGAGATCACTAGTAGTCACAAAAACAAAGATAGACATGAACAAAAAGTATGTCAGAACCGACCATCATTTAGTGTCAATTCGACTTGGAACTAATCTTCCGTGATTGCAAATATAATCTTTTCGAAGGAAATAACATAAACTTTCGAGTCCTGTTATTCGAACATCCTATTTGACATCGCTTACATTCATTTATATCTCTCGCTTACTTTTTATATTCTTTATATACACTTACTAAAACAAAACATCGAAAATATGATATTTCAAAAGTACATCATTGTATTTGATGTTGAAGAAGCATAAGGAAAGAGATCTAACTTCAAAGTAAAACCTTTTCTGTAAATGCATAACAAACAGTGTTCTTAACCATGCCTTAGATTTTGAAATATGACTTACGGATTGCTCGATAATAACGATGTTAAATGCAGGGTTCATTGCAGCAGCATGTGGAAAACTGGATAATCTCTTACAACACTCTTCAAATGTTGAAAGTAATGGTCTCTCAAAAGCAGTAGGCACCGGTGTCTCGGCCGTAAAAACCCACAATAAGAAAACTGCAATGAAGCCAGCTTATCGGCCGGAATATGTTTATGGCAGCTGCAATGGATATCATTACTAAATGTTGCTGGTTTTTGTTTATCTTAGAATTTTCAGGTTAGTTAGTTAGTTAAATATCTGTTGTTGTTTGCTTTAAGTTGTCTATGACAACATGTGTGTACAGTGAATTGAACCTTGGTAGGAATAGAGTTTTCTGAGAATAGTGAAGAGCTTGGTCCTGGTATTTTTAATAGGGCATGCTCATATAAGTTTATAATGGTGTTAGAGTGGAAAACTCTTGAAGGTTTCTTTGTCTTATGTTTCAGTGAAATGAAAAACTCTTTAAGGTTTCTTTGTCTTATGTTTCAGTGAAATGAAAAACTCTATTGTTTTGGAATGATCTAATGTTGTTTATAGAGAAATTCTGATATGCTTCTATTTTCTTTTTATATTGATTGTTCTTTCTTCAACATTTATTAATTAATTTTAGCTAATTTATTTTAGAGTAAATTA
This sequence comes from Lupinus angustifolius, assembly GCF_001865875.1. Taxonomy (NCBI): domain Eukaryota; kingdom Viridiplantae; phylum Streptophyta; class Magnoliopsida; order Fabales; family Fabaceae; genus Lupinus; species Lupinus angustifolius. The sequence goes on from NC_032014.1 coordinate 22,680,740, forward strand.
CACTAACACCTTCCGAGTTTTAGTGAAATTATACAAATCATCTCTCCATTATTTGCACATACAAAAAATCTCATAGTTTTTATACATATCTTACAATGACTACCCGTCTATGAAAAATAAGTGTGATTTTTTAACAAAAAGGGTGATAACTGCAATTAAGTTATACAAAATATAGTATATTGTGGAAACAAGTATAAATAACATTCGAGTCAATACATTTTCATTATTTTTTGTTCATTAGAGTGTGGTATAAGAGTGATTTAAATATGTTCTTAGAATTATTTATGCATATTATATCGACTCGTATAATATTTGGATATGTCTTCATAATATATCATATTTTGTTTAATTTAATTACATTTATCATTCTTTTTGTTTAAAAAATCATACTTATCATGCAAGGGTAGTTAGTGTAATGTATGTATAAAAATCAGGGTTTTTTATAGGTGCAAAAAATGGAGGATAATCTGTATAATTTCACTAAAACTCAGGGAGTGTTATTGTAATTTACTCTTTATTTTATTATCAACACCTACACTTTAACTTTGCTAATTTCTCAAGAGGGTCCATGCATTGTTAAAGCATAACATGAAATCAGAAACATCTAGAGTATGTTGTTGTTTTCTCAAAGCAATCATGTAAGAATTTAGAAATGCATCAAGTTGAGAAATGAGTAGACAAGATCTAGAAGTGCATTTTTTAGTAGGAAGATCTTAAAAGTATGTATAGAATTGTCCAAATGTACCTATAAATACCCTCATGCTCTCTGAAGTACGGATTCGTCAAACACTCTCACGTATCAGTATCCGACGCGTATCCGACACGGATTCGCTCGGATTCGCGAAGAATATGTATTCGTAGAGTATCCAAAAATTAAAAAAATAAAATAAATATCAAGACACGTATCCGATTCGTTGGTAGTGGGCACCAAATAAGTTGTGAGTTTTCTCTTTATAAAACTCTTTTCTTCTTCCAACAAAGTGGTATCATGAGCTAGGTTTCAAGGCCAAAACATCTTTGAGGAATGAAGGGACAAATATACAGAAGAACATATACATATACATACATCTATTAGGAGGGATCAATTTCCACCCAAGTTAAGTTACACTTAATTTTAGGCATTCATTTTCTTAGATCCAACGAACCAAATGGGTGAAACTTAAGAAGTTATTTAAGATTTCTATTTTTCTCTCTCATCACTTATTGCATTCACTCATTTGGTCTATTGGATCTAAGAAAATAAATGGCTGAAGTTGAGTGTAACTAATGTAACTTAAATGTATATACGCCGACTCTCTTAGAAATGTATATCATGAACTCACATGCCTGTGATCCCTGCAGTGTCCTATTTGATATGACACTTGCTTCATTCTAAATGACATACCTACAGCACAATTTTGATTGCATTATTTTCATACAGAGAGATCACTAGTAGTCACAAAAACAAAGATAGACATGAACAAAAAGTATGTCAGAACCGACCATCATTTAGTGTCAATTCGACTTGGAACTAATCTTCCGTGATTGCAAATATAATCTTTTCGAAGGAAATAACATAAACTTTCGAGTCCTGTTATTCGAACATCCTATTTGACATCGCTTACATTCATTTATATCTCTCGCTTACTTTTTATATTCTTTATATACACTTACTAAAACAAAACATCGAAAATATGATATTTCAAAAGTACATCATTGTATTTGATGTTGAAGAAGCATAAGGAAAGAGATCTAACTTCAAAGTAAAACCTTTTCTGTAAATGCATAACAAACAGTGTTCTTAACCATGCCTTAGATTTTGAAATATGACTTACGGATTGCTCGATAATAACGATGTTAAATGCAGGGTTCATTGCAGCAGCATGTGGAAAACTGGATAATCTCTTACAACACTCTTCAAATGTTGAAAGTAATGGTCTCTCAAAAGCAGTAGGCACCGGTGTCTCGGCCGTAAAAACCCACAATAAGAAAACTGCAATGAAGCCAGCTTATCGGCCGGAATATGTTTATGGCAGCTGCAATGGATATCATTACTAAATGTTGCTGGTTTTTGTTTATCTTAGAATTTTCAGGTTAGTTAGTTAGTTAAATATCTGTTGTTGTTTGCTTTAAGTTGTCTATGACAACATGTGTGTACAGTGAATTGAACCTTGGTAGGAATAGAGTTTTCTGAGAATAGTGAAGAGCTTGGTCCTGGTATTTTTAATAGGGCATGCTCATATAAGTTTATAATGGTGTTAGAGTGGAAAACTCTTGAAGGTTTCTTTGTCTTATGTTTCAGTGAAATGAAAAACTCTTTAAGGTTTCTTTGTCTTATGTTTCAGTGAAATGAAAAACTCTTTAAGGTTTCTTTGTCTTATGTTTCAGTGAAATGAAAAACTCTTTAAGGTTTCTTTGTCTTATGTTTCAGTGAAATGAAAAACTCTTTAAGGTTTCTTTGTCTTATGTTTCAGTGAAATGAAAAACTCTTTAAGGTTTCTTTGTCTTATGTTTCAGTGAAATGAAAAACTCTATTGTTTTGGAATGATCTAATGTTGTTTATAGAGAAATTCTGATATGCTTCTATTTTCTTTTTATATTGATTGTTCTTTCTTCAACATTTATTAATTAATTTTAGCTAATTTATTTTAGAGTAAATTACACTAACACCTTCCGAGTTTTAGTGAAATTATACAAATCATCTCTCCATTATTTGCACATACAAAAAATCTCATAGTTTTTATACATATCTTACAATGACTACCCGTCTATGAAAAATAAGTGTGATTTTTTAACAAAAAGGGTGATAACTGCAATTAAGTTATACAAAATATAGTATATTGTGGAAACAAGTATAAATAACATTCGAGTCAATACATTTTCATTATTTTTTGTTCATTAGAGTGTGGTATAAGAGTGATTTAAATATGTTCTTAGAATTATTTATGCATATTATATCGACTCGTATAATATTTGGATATGTCTTCATAATATATCATATTTTGTTTAATTTAATTACATTTATCATTCTTTTTGTTTAAAAAATCATACTTATCATGCAAGGGTAGTTAGTGTAATGTATGTATAAAAATCAGGGTTTTTTATAGGTGCAAAAAATGGAGGATAATCTGTATAATTTCACTAAAACTCAGGGAGTGTTATTGTAATTTACTCTTTATTTTATTATCAACACCTACACTTTAACTTTGCTAATTTCTCAAGAGGGTCCATGCATTGTTAAAGCATAACATGAAATCAGAAACATCTAGAGTATGTTGTTGTTTTCTCAAAGCAATCATGTAAGAATTTAGAAATGCATCAAGTTGAGAAATGAGTAGACAAGATCTAGAAGTGCATTTTTTAGTAGGAAGATCTTAAAAGTATGTATAGAATTGTCCAAATGTACCTATAAATACCCTCATGCTCTCTGAAGTACGGATTCGTCAAACACTCTCACGTATCAGTATCCGACGCGTATCCGACACGGATTCGCTCGGATTCGCGAAGAATATGTATTCGTAGAGTATCCAAAAATTAAAAAAATAAAATAAATATCAAGACACGTATCCGATTCGTTGGTAGTGGGCACCAAATAAGTTGTGAGTTTTCTCTTTATAAAACTCTTTTCTTCTTCCAACAAAGTGGTATCATGAGCTAGGTTTCAAGGCCAAAACATCTTTGAGGAATGAAGGGACAAATATACAGAAGAACATATACATATACATACATCTATTAGGAGGGATCAATTTCCACCCAAGTTAAGTTACACTTAATTTTAGGCATTCATTTTCTTAGATCCAACGAACCAAATGGGTGAAACTTAAGAAGTTATTTAAGATTTCTATTTTTCTCTCTCATCACTTATTGCATTCACTCATTTGGTCTATTGGATCTAAGAAAATAAATGGCTGAAGTTGAGTGTAACTAATGTAACTTAACTCGGGTGTAAACAGATCCCTCCACCATATATATATATATATATATAATTGATGTTCTAACAATGAGCATTACTAGGAATCATCTTAAGAGTTATAGAAAAGAACTGGCTTTATGTAATGTACTTGATATTTAATGTTCTTCCCAATTTGTTTGGATTTGGTTCATTGTTCTCTATTGCATAATCACAAGTTGGCAAATGACTATAAACAAATGGAATATATAGACAAAGTTATTGTACTTGAAAATCTCTTGCTATTTCTTGAAGCATGTCTCTTCAAAAAATATCAATATCATCAATCTTGTTAACAAGCACTCCATCATCTTCCCACTTCACATCCTTGGCCAATGGATCTTTCCCTATCAGTTTAAGAGGAACATCTAAAGGAGGTGGACTCTGCATGCAAACAAATAACTCAATAGTGGTTACTACAACGATAATCAGCCGCTAACTATCGTTAGGTTCTAAAAATTGATAATGATCTCGGAGGTTGTATCGAATTTCACATAATCACACTTAGCGTCACTCTTCTTTCAAAAGTCACACTAACCTATCCCGAGGTTTTAATTCTCTTTATACTTGTTTCCTCTATAAGAGACGCGAATGCATTTGACCAGGAGTGGTGTCAGGTGCAATTAAGTCAGGTCTCAAGAGAGATAAGTGTAATTTTCACTCTTCTTTGTTTATTTTTAGTTGGTTAAAAGTTTAGGAGGAGGATTAATTCTCGCATTTCGATTCGATCTTAACAGTTGAGCCAACCCTCTAACGGCTTCTTCGGATTTATCTTTAAAGCAGTAAAGATGTTTCTAACTACTAACAGAAATTACAAGAATACTACCATGTTGCGGATTAAAGGCCAATTGATTCCGCGAAAAAACGGATGTTGTTTGATTTCATTGGAACCAGTAGTTGAACCTAGTCGATTGCCCGGGTCTCGTTGCAACAGTGCATTAATCAATTGTCTGGCTTGCAGGCTTGCCTGAAAATTTGCAGAACTGTATTATTCTATGCATGACCAAACAATAGGTGTGCATTGTAATAACTTTATACATGTAATTCATATATATGATGATGTAATGCAGTTTCTGATGCATCATAACACCCTAAGGATACTATTATTTTGTACATTGAAACACAATTCATTCTATCATTTTGGTAGAAAATCGCGAATTGGTTCTCTCGTACCAATTCGTGGTTGTTTTACGAACTGGTTCCCTTTAAGGAACGAACCGGATTTTTACCTACAGTTTAAGTAAAAAAAGAAAGAGGAATAATTGGTAATGTATAGTCACTTACATGAATGAGTTACTGCAAACAGAGAAGAATTTTATCCTTGAATATTTCTCATATGATGAAACAAAAGTTGATTCAATCCTACAAGAAGCAACACTAGAAACGACTATGTAGAGAGCTATAGAAACCCTATTGAATATTACTCCTAGCGTACCGGTATTTGACAGGGTAATGTACTGCATACTTGCATACTATGTACCCACACCCGTACCAAATAGAACCACGTATCAGATGACTATCGAAATTTGAAAGCACTGCCTATGTTTACATGCTTATACTTGCACATTATATAAATTATGAGGCAAATAAGTTCCTATAGACAATAGTTTTCCACTAGAAATATGAAGAAGTATTTCTGTTTACCGGGATGCTGCTTGGAAAGGTAAGATCCTTATGTAAGATGTTGGAAAATGTCTTCTGTCTATTCTTTCCTCTAAATGGTGTTCTACCATAGAGCATTTCATACAACAAGATACCTATATTCATAACATGAAAAACACAAGTTGTGGATATTAAAGTAAGACCATTATAAGTAATCTCTCATGATTGATTGTGAAAAGAGCTAGAATCAGTATTTTAAATTGCGGTTATGGTTACTGTGATTGATTGTGGTCATTGCATGCAGATTACGGTATGATTTTTTTTGTGATTAAAAAAATATTTTTTGGAATTTCATGTGGCCCAAATACAGTCTGATGCGGTTGTACTGTAGCTCGATACAGCCGTATCATTGTGATTCGGTGTGATGCGGTCACCACAACCACAATATTGCGACTGCATCACGTGATGTGATCCACAATTTGAATCACTGGTTTAGAATGTTAAGAAGGTTGACTATATGACATATCTCTTAAGAAATACAACAAAAGAAAAAATTAGAAAGAAAACTCAAAATTCCATATTCAAACATAAGTATGAGAGTGCTTACCAAATGTCCACCAATCTATGGCACTAGTGTGCCCAGCTCCACTTATAATTTCCTGATATCAAGTAATTTACAAATCTTGGAAGGTGATAATGATAATAACAAAAAATAACTAAATAACTTTATCATGCTAACTACACGAATAGACGTTAAGAAATCTTCCTTATAGGTTGTCAAACTAGATTGGAGGCCATGTGCGCTGCAACTTGATTATAAGTTAACCTCATGTTTTATTCCATAATATAAACTCGGTTGCCTAGAAAAATAAAACATTACGTTATCTTATAATAGTTGCGATGCACATTGCCTCGAATCTAGTTTTTTATGAGAGAACCAGGCTAAGGGGTGTATTATATTTCACCTCAGAACTAACTACTACAAGGTGCAATAGCTCATCCTCATTGTAACATAAGAGGCTTACTTCAAGCAGTGACAGATCTACGACCCGAGGGCAGGCGACAACATATGTGTCGGGTCAATGCGGTAGGTTCCGGGGGCAACATATGTGTTGGGCTTGTCACTTGTGGGATTGTGGGTCATTGGGTTTAAGGGTAAACATTTAAACATTTAAAACTAAAAGGTTATTTTTGTAGATTACTAAGGTATTATGAAGTATAGTTAAAATTCACCATACAGGAGCTATGTATTCTTCAGTTCCAACAAATGAGTTTGATTGTGAAACTGGCTCTGCAACAAATGTTGGTGGAGGTTGACTCCGCGATTTTCTTCGGTTACTAGGCAGAGGATGTTTCACAATCTGCAGGCATAAATTACATTATTAGCATCTGAAACCCAGAATATCAGTTCCTTTACTAATTCAAAGATGCAAGCCACATTATGTAAGATTGAAAAATAGAAACAGTTTTTCATATAGTGATAGTTAAGAAAAGTTACAATCTTTTTTCAATCAAAAGTGCTTCTGTCATTTCATGCAAAAGTGCTTCTATCAATTCTTCATTTACAACCATTTTTTCATATAGTGATAGTTAAGAAAAGTTACAATCAATTTTCAATGAAAAGTGCTTCTGTCATTTCATGCAAAAGTGCTTCTATCAATTCTTCATTTACAATCACTTTTTCATATAGTGATAGTTAAGAGAAGTTGTGTTACTAAAACCAGTTAGTTAGAACGACGATCGAAAACAAAAGTGCCTCGGTCATTTCATGCAAAAGATAGGTGATCCAACAAGAATATGAGACAAAAAGAAGAGCATATAGATAAACCAGAAACACCATGAGACATAGCTCAAGTGATAAACCATATAGGTAAAGAATTTCCTATAATTTATGTAAGTGGACTATGTTTCTACAAGAAAAAGAATGCATACCTGAGGTTTAGAAGATGTCATAAATGATAGATCAAAATCAGTTAGTACAACATGACCATCCTTCTGAAGTAAAATATTTTCCGGCTTCAAGTCTCGATAAATTATACCTAGACAGATCCAATACAGAATCAAATGCAACCATAATCTATTGCTATACTGCATAATAGAAGCATCTTTTAAGGAAATAAATGTTCTCCTAAAAATAAATGTTCTCCTTTTTACGGGTAACGACTTAGTTAAGACATCTAACTAAAATCCCGAAGGAACATATGCTGTGGCGATCAGTTCACTATCGAAATTCCCCACTAACTTCTGATAATGAGCCTTATCAACCAATTTCCAGTAGCTATACAATCTAGCTGGCCTTCCGAGATTCTTCATTCCGAATGCAGCTGCTAATTTTCCCTTAAGTAGTTGTTTCTTAACTAAGTAATCTCTATTTATAATTATATCATCAACATATACATGCACGATAGTGAATTTACATTCTTGTGAATGTCTAAAGAAGAGTGTGATCATCCTAACTTTGTCTGTAAACTGAAAGCAAATAAGAACAAGTTCCTGCAGTCTATTTCCAATTCACCCGATTTTAACGACAATCATGGAACAAAATGATCTTTGAAGATTAAATACTTTACTCCAAGGTAGCATACCACACAAAATGATCATTCCAAATGATTGCAACTGAAAACCAAGATACAGGAAGATAATCTATATGCACTAAACCCATCCAAGTATACATAATAAGGATAGATTAGCACCAAACTGCATAAGCAGGTAATATCGGTAAGAAATGCCTCATATTACATGAATTGATATACTGTTTTGTTTTGAATGGTGTAACTCTTGAATTGAGAGTTGTGAATGAAACAATAAGACTTTTGGGAAAGAGTCTGTATTTAGTGTTTGACGAAAGCACTGTATTCATTAGAAAAGGACTTGAAACATTGTCCCTATCTCTGCCCAGAAAGATTATCTCTATCTACCATCAATAAAGGAAGAGCATAGAAAGAAAGGGGAAAGAGATAGAAGAGTTTCTCTATTGACGAAGAATAACACACAACATAGAAAAGGAGGATCGTGTCGCCATGGATAGAGGTTATTAATCTATAACCATTATTGTTATGTGAAAGTTATAAATTCTTAAGATCCATTTACGCATGATTTACATGATAAAACTTCCAATATAAACTAATAAAATGAGGATATAATGAGCAGTGTACCTAAACAGTGGAGATACTCCAAACCAATGACAACCTCTGCTGCATAGAATCTATAGATGAGATCAAATATAAGAGTCTAAATTATAAATTTATAATTATAATACATGTAAAACTCTAATTTAATAAGGATTTAGTATGATATACTTTTAGTGTAAAGATTTTTTACAAGAATCATCTACATCATGAATACAGAAATAATCGAAAACCAAACATACCTTGCGGATTCTTCGTTGAAAATTTTCATGGGTTGCTTGTCAAGCAATGCAAACAACTCTCCCCCTTGACAGAAGTCAGTAATCAAACATACATGAGTAGAAGTCTGTCAAGACAGAAAGCATTACAATGGTTAGCAAAAAAACAACTCAACTGGCACCATCACAGACAAAAAAAATGGTATTGTCCTATGTCAGTCCGACATAAAAAGGGTGGCCAGGAGCACGGGACTCCACTTAACGGAGTCTGGGGATGGTAGATATACACAACCTTACTCGCAAGCAGAGAGGTTGTTTCTAGGATTTGAACCCGTAAACTCATGTTTGACATAGATGTATTATATTACGCTGAACATACAATGGGGACAGATGGATACATTGATACACAAACTCAAATGGAAAAGCTTCCATATTCACAACAAGAACAAACAATGTCTTTAGATTCCAGATTCTAACAGTAAGACTTCAGTCAATAACGGGTTAATTAAACTACTAATGCACATAATGCTCCAGGTATCCAAGAGTCCTAATATTCGGCCAAACAAGTGACTCCGATACTACTTATTAGGATCAGAGCAACTTGAAACCACTTGTTAGGATCAGAACTCTGATACTACTTGTAGGCATCACAAAGATTAAAAGATCGGGGGATCTTCAACAATGGACTACGCTAAAAACCATAACATATCTTGACCTAAAACCTTAAGGCATTTGGGTTCATAAGTCCATTCACTTATATGTTCCTCACTTTGTCCTTTCCTCCTCGGTATGAGACTTAGCTCACTCGCACCTAGATTCCGACAATTTCTTTATGCTCCTTCAGTCCTCACTCTCCAATAATTTTCTTCCCTTATTAGAAAGATAAATTCTACTATGGGCAGAAACAGTTAAAATAAAGAATACATTCACAGGATCCAGATAAAAAATGGCATTTAAAATAAAAATGATACCTCAAAGGATGTGTATAGTGCTGGAAGAAAAGGATGATCAAGTAATGATATGATCTCTCTCTCAATGCATGCACGGTGAACCTGTAATAGCATATAAATAAATTCCAATGAAATTTAGTCACAGAAAACAACTGTTATTCACTGGCACCATTTGAAGGAGTTCGGCCTCTCAGGTACTGGAGAGACAAATAATAACTTGCCTCTCAGGTATCGGAGAAGATTTATTTCGCATGCAAACATAAATTACAAAGTTTTATGTTGATTGTCAAATAAAAACTAGTAGCACATTTATACTAAGAATTCGGTTAAGTACTAGTTCAGTAGTAAGTAACAAAAAGATAGAGTGATAGCAATGACATAAATCATAACTTATTCTAACAGGGATTAGTATTCACTAATAAATATTTAGAATTTGGAATGATCTTACTTGGCACAAAGTAATGCTAAAAGAAAAAAACCATTGGAAGAAATGATTTCGATATCCAGACCTTATTTCGATTTAGCATTACAGATTTTTCCATTGCCTTCATTGCATATAGTTCACCAGTACCTTGGAGTTCCACCAGATGAACACTGTGCACAAAATAGAATGACACCTTCATTAAACATTTAAGGAAATGCAGAACATCTTTGTTGCGCCGAGACTCGTTAAAATAAGGTCTATGCATTGATAGTAAAATTTCTGCAGATTATCAAGCACCAACTGTCTTAAAAGCTTAGTGCTTAACCTGCTAGTTAAATGCACAAGATTCTTTTTTCCATAAGAAAAATCGTATTGAACAAAGCATAAGGGGTGTCCGCCCAATACAAGAGGAAATCAATAATCGATCCTTCTACCATCTAAGTCGATATACAAGATTGGTTCTATATCTTCAAGTCTTCAACATGCCCCTTATGTGAAAGTCCTTTGGGCATTGTTAGAAAACTTTTGTCATGGGAATGACCCAGTATTGTTAATCTCCTTGTCCTTATATATTAGTGGAAATAGTGATAGTGGTTTATGTATAATTTGAAATTATGAGTGTTAATGTTCTGTGGAAAATAGTGATAGGAAATAGTGGATAATTCTTATAAATGTAAAATGTATTTTCTCTTTTGTGTATATAAGTATCAAAGTGTTGATCAATCACTCAAGTAATTCACTAATTTTAATTGGTTTTATATCTCTAACAACTTCCATCTCACACTCCCTGAATTTTAGTGAAATTATGCAAATCATTCTTGTCTTTTCTACACTTACACAAACCCCTTAATATCTCCTTAGAATTATTGATGCATTTTGTAACGGAACAAAAATAGTGAAGATATATTGATTCATATACTATTCGACTTATCTCCACAATATACTATATTTTATTTAACTTAATTACACTCATCACTTTTTTTTGTTTAAAAAATCACACTTTTTTTTATTAAGGGTAGTTAGTGTAATGTATGAATATAAATAGAGGTAGTTTGTGTATGTACAAAAAGACAGAGGTGATTTATATAATTTCACTAAAACTCAGAAGCATCGAATTAAATTACTCTATATACAAAATATATTCAGGAAAGTAAAACAAATTACCTTCCAGTATCTCCACAACCCAATGGCCTTATGGGCACAAAATTATGCAAGCCAATCTTTTTGTCTCTTGCAGCAATCTAAAACAGTTAAATAAAAACAAACCAACATTGATCGATTTATAAACACATCGAACATATTCAAAAAAAGCGACCCATTACACGAGACTCTCACTTAATAGGTGAGATCGGAAGATGGTAGATATACATAGCCTTACATTTTTCTCCCTCTCTTTCATATAAACCATGGCTAAAAAAGACTCAATTTTTTTAATGAAGATAATTGTATAGAATAAATCTAAGTGTATTTCTACATAAACTCCATCAATGAACCAAGTCACCTGAAACAAGTTTTGCAAGGAAATACATATTATTATACATAGAGTTAATTACACTAACACCTCTTGAGTTTTAGTGAAATTACACAAACCACCTCTCACTTTTCTGCACTTACACACGCCTCCCCTAGTTTTTATACTTTCATTACACTGACCACCCCACATGATAAATAAGTGTAATATTTTAAACAAAAAATGTGATAAATGCAAATAAGTTAAACAAACTATATTGTGGAGGAAAAATCCAAATAATATACAAATCAATGTATATTTATTATTTTTTGTTATAAAACGCATCAACAATTCTAAAGAGATATTGTTTAAATTGCTCTTATAACGAACCAAAATTAATAAAGAGGTATCGACTCATATATTATTTGCACTTGTCTTCACAATATACCCTGTTTTGTTTAACTTAATTGCATTTATCATATTTTTTGTTTAAAAAATTACACTTATTTCTCATGCAGGAGTGATCACTGTAATGAAAGTATAAAAATTAGAGAATTCTGTGTAGGTGTAGAAAAAATGAGGGATGGTTTGTATAATTTTGCTAAAATTCAGGGGTGTCGGTGTAATTTACTCTTGTACATATTTTAAATGTTGGAGAATACATAAATTGGTACCTTTTGTATTGCTACCCAAGAAGGATTGTCCCTTTTGTGAGGCAGTGGAAATACAGGTTTGGAATGAATTGCCCACAAATCTTCTGGTCTCTACAATAACACAAAGAAATTGTTGGAAAATTCAGAATCAATTTCCTTCGTCTGTGTGATAATGGGCACTTGAGGAAGTAACAGTTGGATAAACGAAATACAGAATAGTAAAATAATAACACTAAGAATTTTAACAATGAAAAACCACGAGAACTACTCCAGAAAATATGTCTACTATATAAAGTAAAATTACAATATTTGACTCTCTCACTAAGAGGATAACACTCAATCTCACCCGAAAGGATGAAATACAAACTCTCTCCAATATCTCACTAGGAATACTAATCTCACACTATCATGGATATAAACTCTCTCCAATATCTCACTAGTATTTGATCATATCTCTCTTAAGTTGATAACTTGACATGGGGAGATTTTGAAGTAGTAGCTAGTGAGGTTCATGAAAATTGAGTTAGATTACTTAGATCCTAAGAAATAGTTCAATGCAACAACAATAACTAAGCCTTAATCCCACTAGGTGAGGTCGGCTAAATCGAACAACGTTAAAATGCTCTATCATAAATCATGTTCATTGATTCAATAAACATATTTATGGCACACGGAAAGCCAACAAAAGGAATACCTTACCAAGTTGGCATCAGGAAGTTCTCTAACAGCTTCATCAACATTTACTGCAGTGGCTTTAACCTGATAAGAGGTACAAATGAATATATTCATGTAAATACATACAGAAACTGAGCATTGTGAAGAACTAAAATATATACATTTTTTTTTTAATTTTGAGAATTTAATCTAATAAGCTATTCCGAAATATGCTAAAAAGAAGAAACGTCAAACTAATTTTTTGTTTCAAAATATACATATTTCGGAATAGCTTATTAGTGTAAGGTCTCACTAGATCTCTTGGATGACAAAAAAGTCAAGAGCTCGATTCTTGAGAGTGACACTTGTTGGGAGGGACAGTCACGCATCATGAAAGAGCTTATAGTAATGTCAAACTATTTTCATAAATTTATTTTCAAATTAAGTTGTTCTTATAATCTCCTCCAAATTCCAGCCAAAGAAGATTAGCAAAAACATTATGCAACACTAACCAACTTAGAACTTTGTAGCTCGGCTCTTTCGGATAGACGGTTTTGTAACGGTTCTACATGATCACTTCCGTCTAATTGAACGCCAATGAAGTATTGAAGTTCACCCTAAACACAAATCATTATAAATAACATAAGAAACTAAAACAATATTTAAGACGATGAATTAATGAATAAATATCGACTCTTATGACCGAAATCGAAGGAGGAGGAGCATCACAATAACCTTTTGGTCACGCATAGGTTGCAAGTGAAATAAATTCCAGAACTTCTTTCCTACACATCAGAAGAGTCCAACATGTCAATAACAACAAAACAAATGAATGTTGGATAAGAAAAACATAACTCAACATTGTCATGATCATGTAACTTTCATTTCGGCTTAAATGTGTTTTTAGTCCATGCAAATGTACTTAATTTCGATTTTAGTATCCCGATTTTTTTCCTTAGTTTTCAGTCCCTACTTTAGTTGATCATTTTGGTTTTAGTCTTTGTCGATGATGTGTTAACACCACAACTGGTCACGTTGTCATTAGTATGAAACATGTCGCATGTTGGTGTTAGTCACATCATCACTAAAACCGAAACCAAAAATTTGGAATTTATAAGAACAAAAACCAAAACTCAACATATTTTGAAACATATTTAAGCCTCCATTTTATTGCAAGCTTTCGTGCAGTAATTTAAATTGCGAACCACATCATGTAATATGAATGCATTTTTCCGGTTTTAGTGACCGGCATAATCGCATCACACCACAATTAGTTGTGACAAGGGATCACAATGATGCAACCATAATGCAATCGCATCGGAACACATTTGGGCCGCATCGGAACACATTTGGGCCGCATCGAACTGCATCGAATTCAAAAATATTTTTTCAATTACAAAATAATTCACAACGCAATCAGCATCCTAGCGGCCGCAATGATCAAAGTTCAACTTATTTAAGCCTCCATTTTATTGCAAGCTTTCATGCATTGATTTAAATTGCGAACCGTGTCACGTAATGCGAAATGCAATATTGTGATTGTAGTGTCCGACACAACCGCATCACACCACAATTAGTTGTGACACCGAATCACAATGATGTGGCTGCAACGCAACCGCATCGGACCATATTTTGACTGCATCAAGCCGCATCGGACCATATTTGGGTTGCATCAGGCAGCATCGAATTCAAAAATATTTTTTCAATTACAAAATAATTCACAACGCAATCAGCATCGCAGCGGCCGCAATGACCACAATCACAGTAACCGCAACCATGACCACAATCACGACCGCAATTTAAAACACTGCTTACATATTCTATAATTTAAACCAATTTACCAGTCTTAGTATAGTTGATCAACTGAACAGTGATCTCTCTCTGCTCTCTGATAGCATCTCTAATCTTATCCACAGTTGACATATCAGTTTCTGGTCCTTGAAGAAACCTACACAATACATTGAAGTAAACATGAACTTGTGAATATCAGAAACATGAACTTGTGAATGTTAAACTTTATGTATATGTATATGTAGTTAAACAAATCATACCGACAGTTTCGTCCTAAAATTTCTTCTCGCGTATACTCCGTAAGTTCAAGAAAGCTATCAGATGCAAATATCTGCACATGAACTAACGTTAGTCTCTTCAAAGATATTATCAGCACACTCCAAAATTTCACATTCTATACACACATAATCTATGTCTATTTGTGTATGTTTATGTGTAGTGTATGATATGAATACCATATTGGAATATCTAACCACTTAGGAACAAATGTCCAAAAGTTTAAGGTATTAATATATAGTATATAGTCTATAGTATATAGTATATAGTATAGGGTAGATAATCAAGCTTGTTTAAGAAAAATAGGCACATAATGCTCTCAATAAAATCGGAAAAAACATTCATCTTACAATTGGGTTATCCGGAAGTCTAGGATCAGAAATCACAAAATTCTTCTCTATGCGCTCTAACGTGGTTGCTAAATCGATTCCTTGCCTTATATCCCTTTCTCTTTGAGAACGCTCCCAACTGTCGGACCGCTCTATTTCCTTAGTCATCAAAACCTCTGGCTCGACGATTGGCTTCTCCTCCTCTCCGCGAACAGAACTCAGAGATTTCCCTTTGAAACTGCAATAAAATGGGAAACAATATCAGGCACTGGCACATAATCTGAATCCTGCAAAAGTGTTTGTAATCCATAGCTAAACATTCACCAAACTCGATAAGGGAAATACTCGACAAATCAAATCTAGGCAATGCGCAAAAGCCTTCTAAATATTTTGATTCACTTCGGATATTTAAGACAATATCTGAAGTTTATTACCTCAATGAAGGAGTTCGGCCTGATATTCTTGATGACTTGCTCTTCCTATCCTGAGTCGAATTCACACGCGATATATCGCCTTGGATGTTAAGTGGAGAAGGTTGTCTACCAGGTAAACTTGTATGCCCGGTTTCAACAGATTTCGGCGAAACAAGATCAAAATCAGGCTTCTCTTGCTCTTCATTCTTGGTAGCAGTATCATCAGTCCTAGCCCGGATAATGGATTTTGGATCCTTAACAGTTTGGACTACCTCGGTCATGGAACACAGAGCTGTCTCCTTTTGACGAGCTGACAAACGAAATTAAATGATTAAATGTTAAGCCAGAATCACACACTGCTAGAAATGGCTTGATATATTACCGTCGTAACGAATTAATGACTTCGGCAATCCATTTGGTCGTAACGCATTTTCATTCAGACCTTCTGTGTACTTGCTCACTTCAACCTGCATTCTGTACTAATAGCTGTATTAAGCACATTTCATCTATTAGCCTATTACAAATACCAATATTTCTATCTTCTATTAAGTTAAGCATCTTGCGTCAATGTTCAAACCTTTCGTTCCGTGCCGAAAGATAATTTAGTGATCAACAGATGTGTTAGGCAAGAAAAATCAGGTTCGAAGGTACTTACCCAATGAATTTGATTGTATTGCCATTGTCATCTTTGATGGGGGTGATAGTGAGAAGATTCCAGAATGGAGTTCCATTTTTCTTGTAGTTTAAAAGCCTGCCACAATAAGTTTTCCCATTTCTAGTCGCATCCCGAATTTTCGCCACTTCATTGTTGTCTGTATCAGGTCCCTGAAGAAATCGGCTGCAACCAGAAAGCGCGTTTGCTTCGATTAAAAATCACATTTTCTAGACTAAAACAGCATATATATTTCTATCTATCTATAAAATCAGGGCACATGCTCACCAGTTCCTTCCGATAATCTCCTTTGGAGAATAACCGGTCATGCTAAAAAAACCGGTGCTGGCATACATGATTGGACAATCTGGCTTTGTTGCATCCGAGACAACAAATGTCTGTTGTAGCGTCTCCAATGCTTCCTTCAAGTCTTGTGAGACCCTCGGGATCACCCCAAATGATGACTCGGATCCATAACTCGATTCCCCGGATGTCCTAGTTGATTCAACGAATCTATCGGATAATTTTTTGATCCTGTCACCATCAAAAGAGGTCTTAAAACTATCCAAGTTCGCGACAAGACCCCACTCGGCAGTTCTCTCAGCTATGCTTGCTTCAGTTAAAACTTGTTTATGATCAGAAGATGACTTCCCATTCTGATTAGTCCTCAAGTTTTTGTCTTTCGTTATATTTTTATCCCCGGAAATAAACTTCATTTTAGAGTTGCTATCATCGAATTCGGACTCCGTAGCGAATGCCATCCACTTGCTGACAGATTCCCCCCTGCTGCCTGCAGAATTAGAGGAAGCATTTATCGAACGTCCATCGAGTCTTACAGCTTCTGTAACATTTTGCTCTCTTCTACTACTCGGCTGTCCAACATCTTGACTCGTTGATGGTTCAAATACACGAAATGAACCTGACCGATCGCTGCTGGCATCAGGATCAGAATTAGCAGGTATGTTCAGATTCTCCATTTGAGTTTTCTACTGCCAACAGATAACACCTGCCGAAAAAACAAAGCAAAAACAAAAGACATGTTCATGAAAGAACAAAAAACAAGCTCAATCTTCATAGTACATGTTACAAGTTTACAACAATCATGGCAAAACACACATAAACTTGTCAGTTATAACAAATCCAAATGATGAATGATGATATTTTTATCATAAGTTCTGATTAAAATACAAAAAACATCAATAATATGTGAATGCATGCATACAATCAATACAGTAAATCACGAGTTTGGATCCTCTCCAGTACTGCAAAGACAAGTATATAGAAGGATGTGACACTTTTATCCTTCGGATATAATGATATGACACTATTATCCTCTGGATGTAATGATATAGCACTTTTACCATTCGATGCAAGTGCAAAAATCCGATACTGGAGAGGATTCTTTTCCGTAAATCATGAATATTCATCATCAACTAGGAGGGGGAATAGAATTGCATACCATGTAATGATTCATAAAAAGAGCAACCACACTACCCAAAATTCATGAAATCCTGCAGAAAGTGAAAGACTCATATTTTCACAATATCAAAAGAGAAAGCAATAAAATAGTGTTTCTTGAAGTGAAAGTAAACTCTATAACTCAGATTATCTTATAAGAGATAATTGAAATTGTGAAGTATCATAGTTTATGTGTTATTTCTGTGGTCTTATAAAGAATGTGGCAAAGCTTGAAAACTAACAAGAGTCTTGTGTTCAAGAGATAATGTTCCAAGGTTCACACAAATACAATAAAATATAATAAACTTCATTTTGTTTGTTTCCCACATATATCCTCGTACTAGAGTCAATCCTATTCGAGCCGGGAACATCCACAGTTATGTGAGGCTAACTCTCCAGTGGGCATTTTTTCCATCCACAAAACTCGAACCCGAAACCTTATTTATGGAGAATCAAACATATACCACTTAAATAACCGACTTCGTTAGTATAATAAACTTAGATTGATTATGATGTATTTCACTGCAGAAAAAGTGTTAAGTAATATATGATATATGAACTATGAATCAGGGTTCTTAGGTTATATACTTTTACATATATATTCTATGAGTACCTACTATATACATAACAATTTTTAATAATTATCTAAATAGTCTTTTATGGAGTGTGCAAAAATAAGTTATTTTGGTCTTAGAACTTATGGCTTTTTCCTATTTTCTCCCTTATCATGTTTTGATATTGGAAAAAATGTATGCACTAATAGTGTATGAGTTTTATATTTTATCAGTGCATTATCGTCTATTCTTTTATAATTATCATTGACTCTTCGAAAAAAGTAATCCAAAAAAATGATGGATAATATATTGAATATGTGTAAATCTCTACACTAACAATACATACACTATAAATACTTTGGAGTTTTGTTAACTAAAATCATAATGATATTATTTAAGAAATACAAAACAATAAAATTAACATTGAAAAATTAAGTTAATCACTTCTCAATACATTAAAATATCAAATTTTTAGACAAAATTTCTACTTATTAACATTTGGAAAATCTAAGGTATATGCAAAACAAACATGAATGTCTTGAAATACAGACATAAAGTAAAAACTAGTAAAGTTTGTACTATGCTTTTTATAACATATATCTATACCCAAAAAAGTCATGTGTACCATAAAAGAGACACAAATATTTTGGGATTGAAAATGGCTGCACCTAAAAGTAACTAAGTGGTGAAATAATAAAAAATCTTGATAAATTATATTAAAACAAGAACTAAAATAAAATAAAATAAGAAGAAAAATGTATGGTGATGACACTGTAAAAGTTTTATATATTGTTAGTCTATTATTTATCATTCATTTTAAATTAGTGTTGATTTTTCAAAAAATAATATAAATAAATAATAAATGATATAATGATCATGTATAAATTTTCATTTCATAAATATCATAAATCATAAGATAAAGGTGAAAAATGGAACATTGAGAAAATGGGAAAATAAAATTGAAATTAGAGTTGATAAGGAAGGTGGGGTTTGGAACATTTGTGAGGCCATAGAGCAATTGGTGTAATATGTGATATAAGGATAAATTTCACTATCAATATTTATTATTTTGGTTCCCTTTTGAAAATGAATGATATGGGGTATGGTGTTGAGAAGTGCCACGTTAAAGGTTTAATCCAATTCATAACATTATATGAGATAGTGATCATTGAGGTGAATTATTGTATTGTTATGTCTCAAATTATGTTCTACCGTAACGAGGTTCAAGCAAAAAATATTAAATATTTAATTTTTTTAATTGACATAATATGATTGGTACAAGATAATATTTAGGATATAGTTTAGGATATCAGATCATTGTTCGATTTATTCATGTTGATCATCATAACCCATAAAACATACATGCAACATTGGTTTTCCTCTATCATGATTGATGGCTAAAAACATAGGTGTTGAGGACCAAAGTATATAAGCTAATTGATTGATTTGGATGTGATAAATTTATCAAAATGATTTTACTAGTACTTAGATGAAAATTGTATGGTTCATATTTTGATTATAGTAAAATTTAAGTCATCAAATCTTCACCCACCAACTAAATTTAGTAAAGTTGTTAAATTCATCATTTGAGGCTTTTACTAGATTCGGATATGTGGTTGATAGATGTAAAATAATTATGTAAAAAATGCTTATTATAAGTCATGGGTTTATATAACATAAGTCACTTCAATTTGTTTTTTAAAAAATTGGGCTTAAAAACTGAGGTTGTTCTACAAATCTTCTCTAACTAAATCTATCTTTCATGTTTTATCAAATACATAACATTTAACGGCAAGATATTGGTATAATGGTGTACGGTCCTATTGGATCTCCAATGTCGAAGATTCGATTCCTGAAAATGATACTGGTTAGGAAAGACATCCACGAACTATGAAAAATGATTAGTTTCTTTCCTAAAAAAAGTAAAATGTACATTTGGTAGTACCTGGAAAATACATTACATTTCACAAATCAAGATTAAACTTAGAACCTATAAAACTTTACACCTTATTGTAAGTATTTGGATTGATTGTACACTAAATAGGGATCTAATACGATTTAAGATTAGTTATGGTTTGGGCTTAATTAAGCTTGGTTCCAATATAAAACTCATTTCAATCTTATTAGAACATTAACATGTTATTAAAGTGCTCAAATGTTTTTCTTTTGAAAATTAATTCTTTATATAAAAAAATGTAATAGTATGATTTTATGTATTAAATTTGTACTTTACATAAGAAAGGAGGAGAGTAAATCTTTTATTAGTCTTCCGAAAGAAAATGATCATTAAATAAATCTCTGAAATTGATGTTTTACTCAAAAGAAAAAATATATAGTAAAGTGTAGTATAGAAATAATATATTTTTTTGTACAAATAATGGTATCTCATCACCGTATAGGTAAGAAACTAATCGATTTTGAGGTGTGTAACTACCTCTCACAATAAGTGTCGTTCTCATGAATCAAACATGTAATTTTTGGTACCAACACATTGTTAATAAACAATACATTTAAATGAAAATAATGTATATAAAACATAATTTAAACTAAATGTGTAACTATAAAATATAATAAAATGAGATAAGTTATTCCAACCCTTCAATAAATTATAAGATATCCATTGTGCATTCCTAAGTAAAAAGAAAATCTTGAATAAAAGAACATTATAATGCATTTTATTATGTTCTCAACTCATTACCATTTTTCTTTGCTTGAAAATGAAAGTGTCAAGAACATTCACATGTATGAAAAAGAGATTATATAACATGAAATTTTTGGTGCTTATGTCCATATCAAAACAACTAAGCAATGACCCTTCAATAACATTACAATTCACACATTTAACTCAAGGGTAAATATGTTCACACATTATCTAATTTGATTCAAATTATCACTAAGTGTTTAAATATATTTTCATTGTATAAGGGATTGAAATATCACATCCACATGGTATTTATGGAGTTTAGGAATTAGGGTTCATGTTTATGCAAAAGCAGTGCCAAAGTTGAATAATGTAAAATATAACTAAGGAATAGTGTAGAAACTAAAAATACCCTGAGAAACTAAAAATACATCTCAACAAAATGAAAATCAGACCATAAACTAAGCTTTCTAGGAAATCAGCAGAATCTGGACTTGTTCAGGTAATCATAATTCTACTAACAAATCATCACATCACTAAATTACACCTTACCCTTCAACAAAATGACATATTTTGAGATATTCTAGTTTAAACTTTATGACAGAAATCAACAGCCAGACAATTAAATATATAAACTTCACTATAAACTAGTGCGGAATCTTAAGTTAGGTAACCCGATAATCCGCAGACAGAACCCTATCGATTATAATATAGGCAATGCGCAACACTACGAGAGACTAATTCATCAACATAATCGGAAACCTTAGATCTAAAAATAAAATTTAGTTAAGAAGTATGGGCGTGTAGACCAGATTCTATTCAGTAAATTTTAAGATTGTTTATAACACAATTTCCGGGCATATGCTTCATTCCTATCACCCACCAGGTATCAACATTGTCAAAATCCAACTATGATGACAAAAGACCAAAAGTCCAACACACTTACAGACCAATCTGCATGCAAATCATTGAGGTCACATATCTTGTGAGATGTTCTTATTTGATCCGTCTTCTCCTTTCGCGGTCCCGGCCTCTCTCCTTATCATGATCCTCCCTCTCTCTGCTTCCACTCTTTTCCCGGTGCCGGTCCCTTCCTCTATCGCTATCAAAATCATGAGTTCTATCTCTATGTCTGTCTCGACCCCTTTCTAAATCATGTTCTCTATCTCTGACTTTGCCTGATAATTTCTGCTGCGGGCTATTGCTTGGACTATGAGTGCGGTGCCGCTTCCTTGAGACATCATGCCCATCCCTCCTCTCTGAAGATGTTCTTCCTGCAATTATAAAATAACGAATTTGAAGATTGGAGTACATGGAATGAAAACTGGGAATGTATCATATCACATGATTTGTGCATAGAGCCATAGATATATTGCAGATATTCACTCTACGCCTCTTGAATACTAGAAACATAACATGTTAACAACCAATTTGTTTCTTTTTTTCTTTAGTAGAAGGAGCAAATCAGGAATTAGGACCTGATGTATTGTCAACAAAGTTTAAATGGTACTACATAATTAGACTAGATTGGCCATCTTCAGTTAAAATGCAAATAGAACAAGAAACACAAGGCAAATTACAACAAATTTAAGTAGCATAAGAGAGTGTGTATATCAACAGAGATGGTAGCCAACGAAACTCCATCAATGCCTATTTTACTACCCAGCTCTGTTATAAGTTATAACAGATACTGTTTGAACCATAACATGAAAATTGGACAACAGCCACGGGCACATGTAGAAGAATGAAATTTAGATTCTTAAACTTTCAATTTGGTGACTTTGTTAACTTTGACCTTTTTGGAAATATTTGTTTGATTTAATTTATTTAAAAAACATAAAATGACGAGAGACAAAAAAATCGTTCCAAAAAAGGGGTCAAAGTCACTAAATTGAAAGCTGGAGAATCCAAATCCTATGATAGACACCACGCAACTGCAAAATTATAGCCAAATCATATTAGGAGAGCAAATCATTCATTGAGCTCTCTGAACATGCAACGGCAGCAGCAGTAAGCTACAAGGGCCAAATAGATAGTAATCAATTTTGTTTTTTAAGTTTTTAACAGGCTCTCAGAACATATGTAAGTATAAAATATAAAATGGATTACTGAAAATATAATTAGTTAGCTATAAACTTGTCTGCATAATATAGAGCAATATCACATCTAAACCAGTTTATAACAAGGCATTTGACGATTAGCAATCATCATCCTGGTGCCAATTGAAATGGGACGAAGACTTTTGCATGACTTGCAAAAACATAACACAGAAAGACAGACAGAAAGAACTTACTTTTGCCTTGACCATCTTCACCAGAATCTGATAGCCCATACTCCACTTCCAATTGTTTCCGGTATGTTGCAACTTTCTTCTCAATTTCTTCCAAATTTTTAATCCCTCTTTCTTCAAGAGACTCACGATATTCGATTAAAGCAACCTCCAAGCGTCTCAACTTTTGCCTGTATAACACAGCAGATATAATATAAATAAAAACTTTTAACTATCTGGAAGAGTAAGTTCCCTATACTATCTGGAAAATGCATCCCCCATTCTTAATGTGGAAATAGAAATTTTAAAGACTGAAGAAACATTGTTATTATATCACATACAGCATAGGCATTTACTACAAAATTCAACATAAGCATAAAACGCATGGACCAGTGCACGAGGCTCCCACTTAGTGGGATCTGGGAATGGTAGATTTACGCTGCCTGACTCACGCAAGTGGAGAGGTTGTTTCCAGGATTTAAACTCATGACCACTTGGTCACTAAACAACAATCTTACCGTTAAGCCAAGGTTCATAAACAACTTAACAGTATCAACTACTGAAAGAACAAAAGGAGACAGCAATTAAGGCAAGCTATAGTGCAACCTTTGCTCGTCATTCATTCCACTGTCAGCATGAGCTGACAATCGTGTATCAACAGCTGACTCCAACTCATCAGCTTTAATAAGACCTTCATCTGCATTCTCACTACCAGAAGATGAGTAACTTAACCCAAAATTCTTTCCACTTCCCCTTTGCTCATCATCACTTTCGTCATCCTCCCGAGCCCATTTAGAGGCAGGCAAAACAGGATCACTCTTCTCCTTTTTTGTGAAGGCTTTTAGTTCAGGCTGTGGAATAGAAAGGGTTGGCACTAAAGGTACAGACCCTTTGCCTTGCGACTGCAAAGCTTCATCACCAAAGCGATTCCAAGCAGGCAATCCCACTGTTTCAGGCTCAGCACTTGTTTCTCGCCGACTGCTCTGATATTTCCCTGAATTTGCTTGGTTTTGGGCATGCTTCAATTCACCATCTAGTTCATAACCCCTTTGCTTTTCTGCCTCTTCGAGACTTAGCAACCGAGCAACCATCACTTCTCTACCACCAACAAGCGACAATCCATTGTGTCGGCAACGTCTTTCAAGCTCAGCAAGAGGAAGACTCATTAGCTCCTTCGTTGCTGCTCCTCGACCCATTGCCAATGCAGCATCTGGGTTGGTTTTGCCACCGATAACCATATCCTCAGAAGTGACCTTCTGCTCAACCTCAGGTGCGTCACCACATATGGAATGGAAAGGTATCACACCAGAGTTCCCAGAGCGAAGGAAAGTGGCTCGTAAACCATTCACATAAGCATCTGAAAAGAGAAACCAGTCGGCCCATACTTGCAAAACTTTCAGTACTCGTTCCTGGAGTAATTCATATAAAGATCACAAATAGAATAAGAATAATGATTAAGAAATCATGTTAATGAAGTCTTTGATTGCTCAGCCTACCTTTAGGGCTTCAGCAGTAATACGCCCCATTATGCTACGATACAAATCATTAAAACTCTCCATTATGTCAGGTAACGTTGCTTCAAACTTGGTGCGATATGCTGATGCATTTCTTACAGGAGCACTACTATTATGAAGAATATCAGACACAAGCATAAGCCTTGCAATTTTAGTTGGAATAGGGGTTTCTTTAAGTGTCAAGGATTCAGTTAAAACCTCAACTATCTGCAGTTAAGAAAAGATTAGATATGATTAAGGAAGTCAGCTCCAAAAATCACAAAATGAAACATAATTCAGGGATAGGTCTAATTGAGAACGGGTGGGTATGCAAATGGGTAAACTGTGAACAGGTCTAATTGAGAAGCTCAGAAGCATGCTGAAGATGATTTTTATTGACTCTGAACTGGCAGCATCAATTATGCTAAGGACCTTCGAGTGGCATCAAAGCAGAACAGAAGTATTACCTCACCAGCTGCATCAGCATTGTCCAAAGAAAACCCCATAGCCTCTTTTATCTGGCTTCTCTCCAATGTTAAAGCACGGAGCATATCCTCAAATTCATCCCTCTGTGCATCAGTCAGTGTTCTTTCAGGCTCTACACGCTGCAAAATTCAATTGAAACAACAAATTATAAATAAGATTAGATCGTTGAGGAAATGTATTTGCCCACTAAAAATAAAACAAAGGAGTACCCTGCTTTTTCCTCCAGCGTGTGTGAGACCGGACTCCTTTTCATGTTCTGGACTTTTTGCTGTTGGCAATGAGGGCGGAACCCATCTGGAAAAAAGAATATGATTTTCTAGCTGACACTTAATATGATTGAGACATGAAAAAGGAAAACAACCACTGGTACTTTTTTATTTTTGGTGATAGCCAACACCAAACCAAATACTCTCAGAAAAGAGAGAATTATTAGAGTACCTTCCACTACCCGTTATCATGATAAAAGGTTCAGTGCGCCATCTTTGAAATGTATCACCCTGCATTAAGCAAAATACAGACATTCTCAATCATGTACCAACAGTTCACAAACATCTAAACTAATCCACTTTGACAATTGACTCCATTCTATGAACTTTTTCTTGGATTTTTTTTTATGTTAAAAATTACCCATGGTACTCGAGCATTCTATTTTAACCTGTATGTTCCTGGAAAGCAAACTGCATTCTCACAAAATTAGAATTGATGTACCTGAGCAAATGAGTAAAGTCTCCAAACATAGTAGGTATGTTCCTTCGAACCAAGAACAAACAAGAAATTGAAAAGAGGATTGCCACGACCCCTCTCCATAATAGCTTGCTCAAAAGCACATCCTCCATCCAGGACATACAAAGCCATTGTATCAATTACATGCCTTAGATGGTCATCCGCAGGAGGTGTAACCATTATGTCAGGAACATTAGGAGTAAGAACCTAGAGACGAAGTACACGAACATTAGGAGTAAGAACCACTACGCCAAGAATATTAGCAGTAATCATTATTTGGTTACAGCAGAAATATATAATTACATGTAGAATTATGCAGGGCAGAAGCACCTTTAAGTATTAGTATATTACTACCATCTGGTATTCTTTGTTTACTGATACAAACTTTTACCATCCCTGTCTGATATAATGGGATATTTAGCCTATCTAATTCCATAACCAAACAAAAAGCAAAATATGATAGTGTGTATGGAAAATAGAAAGAAACATCTATGCATGTTTCCCTAAAGGTACATATCATATTTTTAATGATGATTTCTAGCCTCATAACTGCATGATATTTCAAGAAGGTACTGATTTAAAAGAATTTTGACAATACAAAAATGAGAACTAACCAGTTCGGCGTTCTGATTAGGCACTGAAGTTACTGGTGGACCTGATGGGCCAGACAAGATCACAGTATTACCCTGCGAATCAACAAGAGTAGTCTTTACATTTAATATGTTGAAAAAATATAATACAAAGATAACTATTCTTTCTAATACTAAATCATCTCCAATTTACTAACACCACATTTAGGGGAGTTCTCTTCCAGAAGAGAGGGGAGAGAGAGAGGACAACAGAAATACCTCCTTACTCCTGATGGCCATGTGTCCTGGTGGAGGTGCAGGTAGTGCTTGCGATGGGAGGGAAACAGATTTTCCCCAACCAACTTTCAGTTCATACTCGTAAACCACAACTCCTGCAAAAACATTTCTCCTCATTCTAGTATTTACATACTTTTCAAAAGCTTGAACACAATGATTATACAGTGAAACACAATATAGTTTTTAGTTGCATTTGCATACAATCATTGACTCAACTCTAAAAAAAATCAGAGGATTCATTATATTTATTACTCATGCTTCCCGGAAACTACTTTAATCAGGATACAGAGAGTAACAAACTAACAATTGCAAATAATATACATTCAAAATGGTAAAGTACCTGTACCGGGTACATATCGGGTACCGGTACACCTTGGGTACTTGTGGTATGTACCAAATATGTACCATTTTATTTCTTGTTTTTTAATTTGGGCACACGGATTGGGTACATCTGGCTCTGGGTACTCCTTTGGTCTGGATTATTCTAAAACTATATTGTTTTGGGCTGAGAATGTAGGGTTTTTTCTTTTTCCATCCCAATCACATTATGACACTGAATCTTTGAGACACATAATCAATCTCTCATTCTCACATCTCAACCAGTTTTGAGTACCAAGCATCAACCTCTCATCCTGGGACAATTTCATCCACTACAGATGTTGGTGCTAATCTTTTGAGCTTTCTTATATATATTTTTTATTGTTTAAAAAATATATTGACGTACCCAATTCCCATACCTTGGATTTTTAGAAAATGGCATCTCTTGTACCCGTATGGCCGTATCCTCACACCAGTATGCATGCAACAACGCCCTAGGTGGTGGAGATCTCCTCAGTAACACTGAACTAAATCTATCATTGCTAATATGGAACAATGCCCTAGGCCTAATAAAATTGGGAGAGATAGGAATTGTAGGTGTGAGGGAAGTTATTTATAGAGAGACAAAGTGTAAAGTTCAACTGAGGGAGGAATTGAGTCCTATCATACACAATACAAACTATGCAAAATTATGGCCAGATGAAAACAATATATATTGTTCTTTTACTACTTATTTAGAAGATATCATTTGAAAAGAAGTCAAAAAGAGTATTTTGAAATTCAAGTTTGAAGTAATTTAGATATCGTTTAAATTGCATTGTGGAAGCAGACTTGCATACTTAACAGAAAGAAACAAGAGAGAAGTTATCTCTTCTCTAACTTATCTTACAATTTCATACAAAAAAGACCAGACCTTGCATTTCATCTTTAGCAGCCTGCCCATCAGCTCTGTTCATGAAAGCTACAAAGCCACAGTTTCTTTGCCTCCTTCGCTCCTCCTCTGTCCTAGGCCACATTATCTTTACACTAGCAATAGGTCCAAATCTTCCAAACGTACGGAGAAGAAAATTTTCATCAACCTAGAAATATAAAAATGCCAGATGAGATTTACATGTAATTAACTCCCAAAGAATTAACAAATAACATTTATTGAGGAGGCAATCAAACCTGGGGTGAGAGATTTCCAACATAAAGATTTGTTGTTTGTGGATCACCATCATCAAATGATCCCAGAAGTTTTCCAGTGGGATCAAATTCATCTGGTAGTTCGTCAAAGCGACTCGACTGTTGTTAAAGAGGAAAAGCCCTCAGTAGAAATTCTTCATAAACTCATTGAACACAATAGATATGGAATGAAATCTTAAGAATATGCATATGCTAATAGTTATTCTCATAATTCAGATTATGAAAAATATCCTTCATTCTTGTAATCAAAACAAGCAAAGAAAACCAAAGCACAAAAAGTAGATAAAGATATGATTCTTGATACAATTTACATATACTTACAACAATTAGTCTTACCCAACAGCATTTCACAAAAACTATGAAGAGAAATCTACAACCAATAAGCAAGTCCTGTGCATTTTAAGATAGAGGGCCAAATTCCAACCATATGCACCTACATGCAGCATGCTATCTTGCAAGAAAAATGTAATACTTACAATAGAATAGTCTACTGTGTGCCCATCACGATCACGTTCTTGATTTCGTCTCTCCCTCATCTCTTGCTCATGCTTTAGCTCCTCCATAAAATGGTCAATGTTCCTTGACTTTCCTTTCTCTTTCTCCTTTGGCTTCTCCTCCTCCTTCTGCAACGTAAGACATAAAGACATTAGATCCAGATGCATAACAACTTGAAATCAAGAAAATCATGAAAGCTTCAATTGTGATACAGACTTTCCTTTCAGGTTCCTTTCCCTTGGTTGCCAATGGAGGCGGCAGAAAAGAAGGTACATACCTGCAAAGAAACATAAATGATGAACTTCCAAATTAACTTACTAACAATAATTTCAGTAAATACAGTATAGGAGTTATTAGATTCAGCATTTTCGAAACATCCCTTCAAACTTTGTTCATTAAAATCACAGCTACTTTGTACTTCAGGAATCGCCACTATGTATCTAGCATATTATTCCACAAGACACTAAGTTACTGTCTCAACTAATATTCACAGTAGAAAAAGCTTAATTCCTTTATAAGATCACACTTCATGATATTGACACTGAACATATATTTGTTTCACAAGAGAATAAACATTTCAGAGCTTAGTTCCATACTTTTGGACATTGACAGAAACTGCAGTGAAGGAACCACAGGCAACCCCCCTCTGTTTCACAATGAGCCAAGAACTTACGAATTTTTTTACTTAACTGATCCTTTGTATTGCATAAATGAACTATTGTAACACTGAAATTTATAAATAAAAAAATTAATATCAAAATTAGTCAGCTAGGAGCAACTCAGGATATCCCAGCTCACATGGCCCCAAATGCATAAGCTTGGGCTGTCCTAGTAACTGGTTCTTGAATTGTACATACCAATTTTTCGATTCACTACATTTCCAACATGGATTTAACTTTTAAGTACCCACAACAAGTTCTCTAAAAGTAGAATGTTTTACTAAACTACTAATTAGTAGTATATTGATCATATTTCATGATTTTGTGCTTAGGTCATCAGTTAGGAAAAGGATATGCAACTTAATGGTAAGGTCTACAAGGAACCTGGCTTCAACAGAAAATAGCAACCAAAATGTGAAGCTTAAGATGCAATACGTCAATCTGGAAATGCAAGGGATATGCAAAGCAAAATTTAAATTTCCAAGTCTTGGAGTTTAATATTAAAATACCTTAATCATCTTTTCAACTAATTAGTAATAATTCTTTTTAAAAAATTTCTGGACTGAAAAAAAACAGACCTGCATAAAACAGGTAAAGCATTTGAGCTTTCTATTCTTCTATATATATGTATAATGAAGGTCAAATTAATATTTAGGTCCTGGAACTTTTTTTGAAAATTCAAATAGATTTAAATGGGTTCTTCGTATATTTTTTTGTTAGGGTTCTCAAAATTATAGGGACCTATATGTTTGTTTGGATAGTGCTAGCATCCGAACCTTAATCTCTTGTGGTTATTGATTCAAAACAATTACCAAACATATAATGCATGCCAATGTGACACCTATATTAATTTTCTCAAACTTATAGATGCTTGTTTGATTTTTTTCCAAAAAGATCAAGGACAGACAAATGACAAGTAGATGGGTCACTTAATGGAACCCTAACAAAACCCAAATGGGAAGTGTATAAGGAACTAGATTGTAAATTTTCTATGCATACAGGGACCCAATTACAAACTTCGTTAGCCAAATGACCTATTTGAATATCTCCAAAATGCTAAATAGACTAATTTGACCTATAATCAATCTCCTAAAGACCGTCCTAACAAAAAATTGATATTGAATTGAAGTCGCTCCTTCGAAAATATTGACAAAAGGGATGAATGGCTCATTGTTAAATGGATGCTGACTTGTGTGATAAAAGATATTATGTGTGGCATTGTATTTGGTGATGTGATGCAAGAACATTTTATCAAATGTTTGGCTTTTAAAATACAGAAATGAACATGTGTTAGATGAGTGGACACATTAGACATGATAGAATTATGAATGAACGCATTAGAGAGAAAGTTTAGGTAGCTCCTATCATAGAAAATATGGTAGAATTACGCCTTAAGTTGTTTGGCCATATGGGGAGAAGACATGTAGAAACCTAATAAGGAGAACATATAGGATGGAGGGTTAATCCAATTCCTAGAGAAAGAGGAAGAACAAGAAAAAATATAGGTGAAACAATCAAGAAGGATTTAAATATCAATGGAGCGAATGGACATGATTCATGATAGAATACTAGGACTTCGTCTGATCCATGTTAACAGTCTTCATCTAGTGGAAATAAGGCTTCGTTGTTGCTCTACTTTTAAATTTTATCTATTCCACTCTATTTATTTTCTAGTTAAACATGCAACTTTACAATGAGGTTTAGATTTAATAATATTTGGACCTCAATAGATTGGGCTAGGTTTAGTACTATGCCAATAATACTAGTACAAATAATCCTAGAGACTTTATTGGGCATCTTTTTTGCCATTATATTAAAATTTCATATTTCACAGATTTCTACATTTCCAACCTAGAACCCTCATTTTATCGTTCTACTTCAATTTATCCAAGGTCTCGCCCATAAATTCTATTGCTCAGTTGTTGTCTATCATCTACTACATCGAACTGGTATCAGAGCAATGGCAAAGTAGTTTGTTGTCATTATGCAACTTATTTGGGCATTGGCACAGTTCTTTGTTAAGAAGAAAAACAAGTGGAATTCTTTAGTAAAAAGATGCCTGATACTAAGAGCCGGTATTTGACTTATGACCTGCAGTTTTCTGCATTAGTGTGGACTAATCGCATACTATCTAACTGGGAGTTTGTTGTTCATTCTGACCACCAATCAATCATTCTAGGATACAATAGAGATATTATGAGATACTTCCTAAGATATTTGAACTCAAGGTCGGTATCTGCTTCTGTGACAGAGGCAAGGCAAGTGCAACTAGGACAAAGAGTTAAGGGCAAAGAATCTACAACAAAGAGCTAGGACCAGTGAGTCATAACCAACATAAGTCTTCATTGAAATGATCATCCACGAGAAGAGAAATCACCACTAATATGATTCATCTGTGGGAGAGGAGTCACCATCAGGATGACTGTTGGTGGGAAGCACAACTAGTACAACCCATTAGCAGGCAAAGAATGGGATGAGCGAAACACTAGAAAATAAATAAGCACTATCGCAAAGCCAAATATTAGAAGATCTATGTTGAACACAGCAAAAGAAAGACAAGAGAACAAACAACCAACTATATTGGGTGGCAACTTAGGCAACAGGTGACAAGAAAGGGGGTGAAACAATCATGTATCAGTGACCAAAACCGAATTTATGGGGTACTTAAAAGACTCCGCGCAAAGGGAGAAATCAACATAAAGAGTAGCTGGACGATATGAGGGCAGATCCGGGTAGAGGATAGAGAGAGAGATTTCAGCACAACCAACATTCGTCAGATATGTGACTGGACGCGGTGCTACACGAGGCTGGAAGGGAGGTGCTTGAAGCAATTGGAAGACTTAGAAGGAGCATGTCTGAGTGCATATCTAAGCCAATCACCATGAAAAATTGGGGAATGGTTTATCTTTAGGAGATTATTCCAACTCAATTTTTCAAAGATCTGAGACAACCTTAGATCTCCCCCAAAAGCATTACAAACAACTAAGACAATTTTCTCATCTCTCAATTAAGTCTTAACTTCTGATCTCCCTCAAAAGCATTACAAATTTACAATGTGCATGAGTAAGTTCCAACAGTAAATTTCCGGTTTCCAAAAATGAACTTTCCATTGAATGGCATCATTATCTTACATATCTTCCTACAATTGTAAAATTCCATTACACTAAAGGTGATATGCTATGGCCTTCTCAAAAACTACCTATTCCAATAAACAAAAATAACATTCCGCTTATTCATTTTGTTTCCCATCCATATTTCAAAATGTTTAGTCCAACTACAATTGAAGCCAACATATGATAAATATATCTCTCTCTACAGTGGCAGAGCAAACTGCATTGTCCAGTTCAAAGAGCATTCTCTTGATGGCAATAATCAATCAATCATCAATTGCAGTGCACAGTGTTGCACATTCAAAAGTTAAAAACAAAACTGACTGTACTCGTAATTAAACCCCCAAAAATTCTATATCTCAGATTTGTTCCATATCATAGTTCAGTCAAACAAAAGACATTTTTTTGTCTGAGAATGTTAATAGTACTAGTGACTCTAACACTAATAAGAATACCAGACAATCTTGATTCGGGTGGAGATGGAAGGAAATTTTCTTACAACAGAAATAGAGGATTACACCAAAGATCGAATGTTTCTTCTTTTCCCTTATAATTATTTAATATACCAATACAAACTCACAAAGTAACATGTTTTAGCTGCCAAGCTATAAAACAATTCATAATAGCAAGAAAATGAAAGTCCACCTAAGCAATCTAAAAAAGATCAACCATTCCACTAAGTGACTTCAGAATCATAACTGCACAGTTCCTAAAAGGCTAGAAGAAAATGAGTTGCCTAGTTTTCAAGCATAATGAGTCATTCATCATTCCAACTCTACCAGAAGGTCGGGAAAGGATGAAATGCAAGAATATCGATTAATTGTGCCTTCATAGGATATATTTAAGTAGTTAAGTAGTTTAAGTAATTAGGATATACTATTGACACCACAATCTTTGAACAATTCTAACATTTTATTAAAACCAACAAAATTAACCATCCACAACAAGCTTTTGTCTGAGTTATATATGACCTTCAACAGCATAAGCATAAATTTAGTATTTCCTCTACGCAAAAAGAACATACAACATATCAGATGAGTTGGAAAAAGTACAGCTTATGCTTTAAAAAAATACTAGAGACACCATAATTAAACAAATGATGTTTAGACTAGGTTAGTCACTCATTAAATGTAGCATTATTCATAAAAATAAACTAAATACTCATTTTATTATGTCTATAAGTACAAACCTAATTTAAATAAAGCTATACCTGAAAGACATGTGGTTTTTCTACTTACAAGTTACAAATGCCTAATTAAAAGAGCACAGAAACATGGTTAATCAAAAGCATTTATTTACCTACTTCCCTTCTTTGAACCAGATACCCCACCTTTGGACTTTTCACCTGCCATCCGCGAATGAATAAAAAAGTCCATACTTTTATTAAACTTATTATATAAAATAAAAGCAAAAACTATATATCTATCCACAACATGGAAAACATATATAATCGAGACTTCAAATAGTTGAGGCAAACATAACATAAATATGAGGGACATGAAGTACATAAATTATCAGTCATACTAACCATCTAAGTCATCTTTCAAATTATCGTTGGGATTAATTGTTCCTCCGCGAACAAAAGTCTTTGACCCAGGAGCAGTATCCCCTTGAAATGACTCCACAAATTCGGCATATAAGCGAGCAGTCTCGTCTTCTTCTCTCTGCAAGAGACAAAAGCCATTAATATACCTATGAAACATCTTTTCTAAGTTCTAACGAAGATCTAACAGAATTGGAATGAACAACCCTACCTTCTTCTTTGCCTCCTCCTCTTCTCTGTGCTTCTGGAATGGTGTCTTCTTCCTTGTTATGGAGAAGGAACTCATCTTTGCATTAGTTTACAGAACCTGCCAACAAAAATTAACATATTTCATGAACTCAAGTCTGAAACTTAGTAAGATATCAAATTGCATCTGCATCAGGTTTTCGAAACACAATTTATAGTTTCCACTTTATCTTTTCTCGTCCTTTAAAAACAATCTCCGCTTCAACTTTCCATCATTTTCAAACTAAATGTCTTGGACAATGAATAAAAATTAATAGCACAAACAAATACGACAACAATAACCAAGCCTTTTACCACCAGGTGAAGTCAACTACATGCCTATAATCCTATATGGATAAAACGACATCATAATGTATAAAAAAACACATTCATTGTGAATTCCTAAAATCTATACTCAAAATCCACATCATCAAAATAAAAACGACGGTTCCGGTCGTTATAAAATCAAACAAAAATCTCACACCATGAGCTGACAACAACAACAACAACATCATCATCTAATTCAGACGGTCCTCAAAAAACACAATATATCTTAAAAATTAAATGAAATTTCAACATTCAACAAATATTTTACAAAAATTATAAAACAAAGTGCCAAATCTCAACTCAGACACCAAAATTAACTCTTCTCTAATAGATGCTTATCCAATAACAATCTATAAAACCCAATATCAATCAACATATAAAAACAAAATAAAAAATAAAAAATTGCAGCAATTCGCACAAAACTAGCGAGGAATAAATAGAATAACAATAAGAACATTGAATTAACGAGAATAAGGGGAAAATATGATACTGACCGAAAAGTGAAGGAGTGAGAGAAAGAGGAACCTAACTTTCTTCTTCTTCACTTGGAACGAAGGAATTAGGGCACTATGTATTTCAATTCCAATATTTCTTATTATAAAAGTTAAATAAATAATAAAAATGTTAAATGATTCTATGAAAAACGCTAAATTTAGGGTAAAAATTCATAATTTAGTTCTTTATTATGAATTACTATAAACTATTTCACTTTTTTTAATATTAAATTTTCACATGTGGCATGGTTCATACCGGAATAATGATATATCATTCTATAAAACTCTCGTACAAATTTTTATACCGAGAGTGCCTTATAAATTAATTCTTAATAAATAGATTATCATTTTGTAACACGTGTTTTAAATATTATTTTCTTATAAATAGGAATATTTAGGAGAAGTATGTATGATTTTCCGGCTTAGAATTGAGGAGCATTTATTGGATATGTTGTAAGTAAAGGATTAGAAAAATGATGGGGTGAGGCTTAAACACACGAGAAGAGTTCAACCAAAAAACTAGTTTATTAAATGAGAGAGATTTATAGTTTAAGTAATACGTTGAGTTTGTTATTCTATTCAATATAAGACTCCTAATATTATCGTCCCCTTTAAGGGTCGACATTCACGGTGACTTTCACTCTATTGATATTGACTCGGTGATAGCATTTTCTCTTTTGGCAGTTTTACTCACTTATCAGTATTTGGTAATGTATCTTAATCCAGCATATAGGTAACTCTTTCTGTACACAACTCTCAAGAAAACATCAATTGTTATGGCTTAAATACATGAGAAAAATATAACTCAAATGATTAATCTATTAGGTGAGAGAGTATCATGACTTAAGTACACACGTTGAGTTTGTTATTATACTCAATGTGAGACTCTCAAAATTCGAGTTTTTTTATAAATAAAATATGATTGAATTTTTTTTTGAAACATATTCAACTAGTAATCCATTTTTGACAACAATATTTTGGAAAAATTAATTCACTTGCAAATATATTCATTATAATTTTAAATTAAAACTAGTTGGTATGGTTAATATATTATAAACAACATTTATGATTGCATAATTAATATAATTATTATATTATATAGTAGATTTAGATTCGATTTTCTATAATACATAAGTTAATAGGTGTGGAACATATTGAATTATCTATTAAGACCTATAATATATCATGTTAAGGCAAGTCTTCTTATTATTAATAAACAAGCTAGATTAATGTTTTATTAAAAATAACTTATTTAGCTTAAGAAACTAACTATTAATTCATCTAAAGACCTATCAAGTTTAACAAATCAACATAGTTAATTATATGTTTATATTCTATTACTTTTATAATAAGAAAATAGTATAAGTAAAATTTGAATAATAAAAATACAATACTAATCAAATATTAGTACTGAAGTGGTCAAATTATGTCATAATATTCTGATTCGGCTATATGGATCGACCGATGTCATAAGACTCTCCTATAAATAAACTCAAACTATAAGAATGATTTGATCATCTTTTCTAAAATGGGAGAAACCACAACTTTTTCTCTACTGTATCTATTAACATTTTCATGTGTATATAAAAATATTATAGCTCAATTATTAGTGTTAGATATACCTACTTAAAAGCAAACATACTAATATATTTAAAGACCTTATAAAAAAATATACCTTAAATAAACTAGCAGGTGAGAGCCGACTTTTAAATAAAGAGAAACCTAAACCTTAAAAAAAATATTTGCATAATCAAGAGAGTTTAAATTCATCAAATCCAACCCAAAATTTGAAGCTACATTAGCATCTTAAAGTATTTTAAGGATTTATCGTTAAAATGTCTCAATCTCCATGGTGTGAAGAATAGAAACAAATCGACAAAAGGAACATTTGATATAGAGTAAGAGTGAGAAATAATCTAGCCAAAATCATGATCTCATGAATGACACAAACTAAGAAGAATAGGGTGCAACTACCCTATAGATAATAAGGATGAAGTCAAGTAAACAAATCATAGTAACATAGTTTTATCTCCCATACGGACTACAAACTAGTTCACGTGTACCGATTCACGATATGTTGGTGATTTGTTTTGGTACAGTATGTGACTTGGTTCGTTGCAAGTGCAAAACTCAACAATGGGTGATAGATGATAGCAACATATGCAAACGACGAAGAGATTGAGAGATGAAGAAGAAAACTATGGAAGAAAACCTAAAAAAATATTAGTTATGCCAGAAGACTGAAGAAGCCATTGTATTAGGAGAAGTAATAGAAACCTTAAAATCAACTCGAGAAACTTATTTCAAATTAGTTCATTTGGCTCATCTAAGTGAACCAATGTAGGTTGCAACATTTCCAAAAGATGGAAGTTCACACCAAACCAAGTTTGAGTGTTGCCAAATGCATATAGCATTTTAAAAATACATCACAAGAACACAACCCAACTTGGCCTCACCACATAGCAAATGGATAATTGGTTTAAAAAACAAATGGAGTAAAACAAAAAGGTGTAAAGAGGAAGACATTCCAAAATCACGAGGTGAGACTTGAAAATCTGATATGCAAACTGATTAAGGAGAATGAATATCTCATCAGTTTGATTGCATCACATGAGTTTGTTGGCACAAAGGGTCATTTCATAGTTACATGATTCTAAGACATGGTACGAGATTTATATTAGTTTGTCACTTTTTACATTATTACCAGAAGGTTACAAATCTGGTATATGATAAGACACACTACATATGGTAAATGAGTGAACCATGTAAGTATTTCTGACCATCATACATGACATTGCCATAGCAAGTTTAGAACATGCATTCAGTGCCTGAAAGATCATATAATATATCAAATATTGAACTAGTTTACCTCCACCCTCATGCATTCTTTGGAAGAAATACCTCCATCATCAACAATGATTCAAATTGTGGACCGTATCACGTGATGCAGCCACAATATTATGGTTGTGATGACCACCACAATCGCAATTACGATGTAACACCAAATCAGAATGATGCGACAACACAACCGTATTGGACCGCATTTGGTCCACATCAAACCGCATCAAATTCAAAAAATATTTTTTCAATCACAGAAAAATTCACACTACAACAGCTGCAATCTACTTCACAACAGCCACAATCACAGTAACCGAAACAGTAACCACAATCATGACTACAACCGCAATTTAAAACACTGACCCTTCGTATACCCAACTCAACACAAATCTC
Source organism: Lupinus angustifolius (assembly GCF_001865875.1). Classification (NCBI taxonomy): domain Eukaryota; kingdom Viridiplantae; phylum Streptophyta; class Magnoliopsida; order Fabales; family Fabaceae; genus Lupinus; species Lupinus angustifolius. Next base: position 22,719,285 of record NC_032014.1, read on the forward strand.
ATCATACACATTGATACATGATCAAAACAATGAAGGACTTGTGTCAAATTAGCCTCTTCCTCATCTCAAAGCCACATTAACAACAACAAAATGAAGAACATGTCAAAACAAAGTTACAATTAGAAATAGAATGTTATTGTTGTTGCATAACAAAAAGAAAATAAAACAGATTATTATTGCTGTTACTAATGTCACTAATGTACAAAGCACAAAGGCTTTTATAATAAGAGAAATGAGACTTAGAAAAATAAAGAAACAGAGTGAAAAAAGCAATAAATAAGTTAATATAATTACTATTGTAGCATTTAACAGATAAATTTGTAACATTTCTTTAATATGGTAAAAGTTTCATTAGAATTCATTCAAGGCATAGCAACATGGACTTTATTGCAACTGAAAACTGGAAAAGCCTTTTTTGCTTAAGCTGAAATACTTTCCTACAAGCAGAGGCATTCAAGGATGTTTAGTTGACATGATTCAGGCCTCTATTCATTTTCATCGTCCTCGATGTCGTCAATTCCGATCCAACGCGTAAATGCGAAAAGAAACTCCTTGAAGTTCACCATTCCATTTTTGTCCCAGTCCATTTCTTCTGCAAGAGTTAGAAGAGAATACGAAAAAACAAAGACAACATTAGCATTGAAGTTGTCAATGATGTGAAGTAATGATTATTATTTTTTCATTTTTACATGAGAATGAAGAAACTTGAGGCTATCTTTAGATTTTACTTATGATGATGACCATGGCAAATATTAACATGATTAGAAACAAAAGGTTCGAGAGCGGGTACTGTAGACAAGATATGATTAGAAATGAAAGCATTAAGGAGAAAGTTGAAGCAGCTCCTATTGTAGAAAAGACGGTAAAGTCGCGCCTTAGGTAGTTTGGACATGTGTGGAAGAGACTGGGAGAAGCCCCCGTGAGGAGAATAGATCAAATGGAGGCTAGTCCAATTCCTAGAGGCAGAGGGAGACCAAGAAAAACCATAAGCGGAATGATTAAGAAAGACTTAGAGATCAATGTTTTGTTGATAAACATGATTCATGACAAAACATTATGGCGTTGTTCGGTCCATTTAGCCGATCCTACCTAGTGGGATAAAGGCTTGGTTGTTGTTGTTGACTAGAAACAGAAGAATACAATGGATAAACAGACAACCTCGTCAATAGAAAGAATATAGTCTCCTAATTCGCCACGAGTTGCTTAAATGTTGCCTTTGCTAATATTTTCCTAGGAATGTCCTATGATCTAGCTTGATGACTAAATGCAATAGAAGTTCATTGTTAGTGATCAAGTAAGAGACACTCATTTTTCTTGATCAAGCATGTTATAGCATATTTCAAAATATTAAGAGTAAATATTCATTTCAATCCCTCGTGTTTTTCGCCGTTACCAGTTTGGTCCCTCAAAAATTAAAAAACTCAACATGGTCCCAAAAATTTCAAATGTGGGTCAAATTTGACACCCTATTAGGTGTTATAAAACATGCTAAAATGACTAATTTGACATTCGTTTGATATTTACGGGGACTATCTTGGTTTTTTTCAATTTTTGAGGGACCAAAATAATAATGTTGAAAAACATGAGGGACTGAAATAAGTATTTACTCAAACATTAACATAAAATGCATGATACTAGCATAACTTCATATACATGTGTATTGGCGTAAGGTCGTAAGGTAGGGGAAGAGACAACTGACCAAATCTTTTCATAGCTATTCTTCCGGAAGAACGCTCCCCGGACGTAGTCTCATTTATAGCTGCAACCATCTCATTTTTGCTGACATAACCATCCTTATTCTGGTCCAAGAACACAAATGTATCAACCAAAGTCTCAAACGTCGCCTCCAGATTCGGCATCCCGATTCTTGATTTCTAGACAAGTTAAGTCACGGAGAACAATTTGAAAAGGCAGCAAAACATGGATTTTTCATAGCTTATGATTATCAAAGCAAACAGGAAGGCATGCATGCAAATTGTTTATCTGTCTCATATATCGCATTGCTTCGACAAATTGATCAAATTAGATCAACCATCTACTTAATTAAATAAATGATTGGCTACATAATCTACAAAAAGAACCAATAAGACGTTGGTCTAGTGGTGTAATTTGCTAGATCCCCAGAATGATCGAAAGGTCAATGGTTCGATTTCTAGGAGCGACACTTATTGGGAGGGGCAACCATACACCCCGAAAATAATTAGTTCCTTAACCATAAGGTAAGGGATACTCTTGATGGTACCCAAAAAAATCTACAAAAAGACACAATAATCTAAATTAAATTTTCCAAACTTATATGTATAATAATTCAAAGAACACATAAGGCATAAGGCATGACATGTTCTTTAAATAGCAGTGTTACTAGTCTATCTTTGAAATTTGATTTAAGAATATCTCCCTATATTGTGTGTATATATAGCATCACATAGTAATGAAATTAATACGGCACGAATAACGTGTGCTAGGATACAGCGTGGAGGGCTTTCGGCTCATCTTTGAGAAGGTAGACAAGGCAGAGAAGTACAATAAACTCGCTGAACTTCATTCCTAAATCATCGTTAATATCACATGCTTCGAAAAGATCATTGATCTCCTCCTCAGTAAAAGAAATTTCCAGCTTAGTGAAACACTTTTTCAACTCTTCTTGATCTATTGCTTCATTAGAATCCTCATCTATAAGAAAAACCATAAAACACACACCTTTTAGCAATTACAAGTTTATAGATAATATATCAATGTGTGTATACATGCACTTGTTGACGCAACAGTGACGTTGTTGTTTAGTTACTTTAGTAACCATGAGATAACAGGTTCAAATCCTGGAAACAATATCCCTGCTTATCGGGGTAAGACTGCATACATATCCTCTCCCCATACCCCAGTAAGTGGAAGCCTCGTGCACTAGGCCGCCCTTTTTAGATCTATGTTAGTAGGTACGAAATAGAAATACCAATTGAATAAGACCATGAAATTTGAAGTAGAAACCTACCAAACTGCTCAAATATGGCTTTGCATTTCCTCAAGCTCTCATCGATTTTTGGGAATTTCAAGATCACAGTGTTGAATGATTTCACGGAACTTCCGTGAGATTCCCTTCGCTGCATTGCTTCAACCATTTTAGCCTCAAGCTTGGTTTCTGGTGCCCAAACCTTTTTGGGTGATTCACCCTTTCCTAACACACCTCCCATTGCCAATCAACAAACCAAAATCAGACTCGGAAAAACGGTGCCTCTGCTACCTGCCAAGTTAGTGTAACAAAATTACAAATACTTAGCCACTAATACACAAAGATGTGGTGAATTCTCACTCATTGTCTCACTTTGTACATAAAATTTCATTATTTTTTCCTTGCAATAATCAATTACAAAGTTCATGCCACAGCAATGACCTTGAAATCGAGCCCTTCCTTACCACATAAATGTTCAGTGACTAGAGAATCTATGCTACATATTAAGTGTCGAATTATGATGTCCTAAACCAACAAGTCGTTGGTCTAGTAAGTAAGGCACTGTTAGATCTCCAGAAAGACCAAAAGGCCAATGGTTCAATTACGGGGAGCATCACTTATTGGAAGGGACAGTCACGCAATCCGAAAGGGCCAGTCACGCAATCCGAAAGGGCCAGTCACGCAATCCGAAAGGGATTCCGGGTGACCCTTGGTAGTACCAAAAACAATTTGCGATGTCCTAAGTTGTAAATATAATGTCAAAAATCTTAATCTAGAATTGTATTATTTGTCCAATTGAGTCAAGAATAAAGACTATAACATGCTTGATGAAAACATCTTTCAACATAATGAATATCAAAATAGATGATACCACATGATGATGAATAGATACAACTATATCAGATTCACATGAAAATAAATAACCCAATTAAAAAAATCAAATTTTTAATATAAAAAAGAAACTAGAAGATGATGCAAAGGAACATAAATATGAACATCAGAAATATATTGCATGTAATCTAAACAAATAGAAGAAGTAAATTAAAGTAAACCTTATGAGTAAGAAAAAGAAGAAGGAGCAGGAAAATTTGTTTGTTTCCAAGCTCCTTAGATTAAAAGAAGAAATGGGGTGTGAAGATCGAAGAAGTGAAGAAGAAAATGTTGCAAAAAATATGAATAATAATGAAGAAAAAGAAGAAGAAAATGGTGTAAGAAAGAAAGAAGGGTTTGTTGAATATAGAACAATATACCAAACATAGGAAAATGATGTTTGTTAAGTGAATCTGGGACTTGGTGTGTTCTATGTTTATGCTAATCCTAACACGTATTCTTCTCTCTCTCTTTCTTCATCTATGTCCTTCTTTGACAAATGTCACTCCACTTCACATGGTTTTATATTAAACTAAGAGGAAGAGTTACATAAAATGGAAATCTAACTAATAAAATTTTGACAATATATTAATATTTTAATTTTAAAAAATAATATTAAAACTCATATAATGTGTTTGTCTTTAAATATGATATGTTATATGCGTCACAAATTTTTGTTTTGTTTTCTAACCATGGAGTAGGTGGTTTTGTGAAAAGAATAGAGAATTTTTATGTATTGGGAGATAAGTTATCTAATCTATCTACTAAGATTATGATATGTGTCTTTTTATTTTATTTTTTTGTTTTTAGAATATTTTTGTAGAAAAATATTAAATATGACACATATTGTGATTTTAGTGGATGAAGAAAATAATTTAACTTCTAATATGAAGATATATTTTATTATATTTTGTGAAAGGTGTTATGTTATTATATCATGAGTAAGTTATAATCATATCCGAGTTTTACTGAAATTATTCCTTCATTTTTCGTCCTTACACAAAATATGCGATGAATGTAATTAAGTTAAATAAAATATGAGATATTGGGTAGACAAGTCCAAATAACTCTTATACTATTTTGTAACAATTCAAAAATAATGAAGACATATTGACTTATATAATTTGGATTTGTATTCATAATATATCATATTTTGTTTAACTTAATTATATTTATCACACGTTATTTGTTGGAAATATTACTCTTAAACATACAAGGCGTTGGTCAAGTATTGCAAGACCCCGCTAGGTACCCAGAACGACCAAAAGATCAAAAGTTTGATTCCTGATAATAACATATGTTGTGAAAGGCAGTCACTCATCACAAAAGTGATTAGTTTCTTACCAAAAAGTGAGGGATACCCTTATTAATATGTAGGGGGAGTATATGTAATGTATGTACAAAATTAGAAGTGGTTTGCGTAAGGACAAAAAAAAAAAGAATGTTTTGTGTAATTTCACTAAAACTCAAAATATTTGAGTGCAATTCACCCTTATATTGTCGATTAATTTTGAGATAAAACTTTAATATAGTATTATAATTGAACTCTGATTTTCCTCCAGTTGTTATGAAGACAAAGATATATTTTATCATGGCTAGAGCTAATTCTTCGCATGGTTGGGTAGGCTTATGTGAAGCAAAATGTTGGAAAGTATCTTCCACACAAATTCAAGAATGATATAAATTTCTATTGAGTTTTTATCAATTAATTTTGAGATTAGATTTTTTTATTCGTGTGGGCCACACAAATTTGGGAATAATATGAATATATTTCTTGTATAAAAGGAAAGTAATTAATGAGTCAGAAAACATGGAAAATGAATTTAATGATTTTGGGAGAAAGTTGCTCTTTCCATTAATGAAATAGGAAAATAATTAACTTAATGATTTGCTTCCAAAATTATGTATATATATTTAGTAATTGCTCGTAAAATTATAAATAGGGTCAATAGTATTCACACAAAGTAAGATTTGAGTGCAGACGTATGTATATAGAGATAATCAATAAAATTTTAACAATACATTATAAATTTGATTCTAATTAAAATTTAATTGTAAATGATAGTACCAAAAATTATAAATACGCTTGTATCCAAATATGACATCTTATATATGTCTTCACATAAGTTTTTCTATATTCGCCCATTATGATATTGCATATCATAAGGTTTTGACTACAAAAAAGATGATTATACTTCCACAATATTGACAATTTGGCCTCTCTGTTCGTCTTGTCTATGTATGTATAACGTCTACTTAAATTACGACAGACATAAATATGCTCGTTTGCGAAAAGGATATAAATATCATACTGTGTCTATTCTAAAATTATGGATAGGGCAAACTTGCAGACTGTCTGCTATATAATTAAAAAGGTCATTCTTCCTAGTTCCTTCATTTTGTCTGAAATCATGTTTTTTACAACAACATAGGTGTTAGCTAATTCTACATTTATCTTGTGGGGCAATGTTAAGGAGAATATTTCATGTGATGAAACTAATAATTCTTCTCTAACCCAAAAGGAAATAATTGATGATTCATAAAATATGCAAAAAGAAAAAAACTAATGCTAGGGAGAATTTTACTCAAAATCCTCATCATACTTTTCCACTCTATAATAATTAATGCAAGAAAATTGAAAAGTCTATTGATACACGACTAGGTTGTGTTCCATGCTCCATGGACAACATGTCCTATGACAAGATCATGTCAACCAAGGTTCTTTATTTCTTCAAGGCAATACACCACTCTTGATTTCAAGTCATCTTCCTTCGATTCAATTAGGATCGTCATGACTTGTCATAATGCTTCATTGATCCTTTAATTAGAGTTGATTTTCTTTGCCCACATCAGTCTCACATAAAAAGGTGGCATACATGTGACATAATTGATAGTGGATCCTAGTACTGATACATAGATATGTTATATAAAATCTATATGTTAATTTTATAGGAAAATATGTTGTTCCACCCCAGTCAAACGGATGTCCATTGACCAGATTGGACTACTCAATAAAGGTCGAGCTAGGGCACATGGCAATGCCCTGTGTCACCAGGACTTGTCAGTCCAACCAATCGACTAGGCCCGCGAAACAGTATCGTCACCTAGACGCCACTCCATACTAGTACAAAGACACACTTATGTCATCCACCTGACGCGTTGTTAGCATCTGCCACATGCCACCTGCAACTCTCACCTAACCCTTTCCACCATGGAAAATGCAGGCCTATACTACGACTACCACAGCCTATCGCATGCAAGAAGTCAATTATGAATAGAGTACGACCTCACTAAGCCGCCCGACATGCATAAAGCAGCCCTTAGCTCTGCCAGAGATAGGTAGACAGGCGCAAATGGTCGGCCATGTCAACAACATCCAACAGAGCCCCCCCCCCCTCAAGAAGACACACATACAAAACCACTAAAGACACAACTCATGAGAGGCTACTCTTGACTCTCTCATATATCTCATATACACTCGGACATTGGTCCCTCAATTTCTAACCATACTCTCTAATATCTTGAGTGTCATATTTATGCATGCTATGAATTATGGATCGCCTCCTTTGGTCACCTACTGACTTGATCATCATAGCACTTTTTCATGTATCTCCCCGACGAGCCCGAACATACTCCAAGCGTCTCAGGCTTCCGCCCACCAACATGAGCGAAGTCCCCTAGAGGGCATCGTCACATCAAGCTTTCCAGCCCAGCGAGCTCCATCCAGAAGACCCATCCTCTCACACTCGAAGACCCGAGTAAGGCCTTCCAACTCGGCTCACCCCTCCTATGATAGAGCGGGAGAACATATATATTTTTGTATATTAACTTAATCTTAGAAAAACAATATTTAACTTTAAAGGGGGAATTGCATAAAAAAACCTATTATTTTATTCTCAACCAATTTGTATTTTAATGACAATTTCTTCCATCCATCTATACTAACTCACATACATTGTTGTAGTGGTGAAACAGTTGTTATTGTTTTGAGTCTGATGTCAGTAGTTTCCTTGTGAGCCTATTAGTAATTTAATATTATTTTTATACATGAACCAATTTCACCAGCAAATAAAGTTTAAGTGGTAATTAGGAAGATAAAATAATTCATGGAGCCTACTTGGAAAATGCATAACATTTATGGAGGTTCTATGCACTTTTATCTTAAAAAACAATAAAGAAACTGTGATCTAGGAGTCTCGAACCTCTAGAAACTCTCATTGTCACTGAGTTATGGGAGTACAAAGACTCACTCATAAGTGAGATATCACATCTTGATCCAAGATCTTAAGGCAATGATTTCATATATCTTTATTACTTATAAACTCTTACACTCATCACTCATATTTAATATGAAACTCCATACTTAAATATATCAAAGAAACTCTTCATCAACTATAGATACGATACACTTATTCAGTCCACAATAAACTGAAACCACAAACTGATGCTTTATAAAGGATCGGTTCGTTTCAGTATTTGGTTCCAACTCTAGGAACCAAACCGATCCAAATCATACCAAATTAATTTAGCTTATTAGGAATATGAACAAACAAAATTATGTGTTTAAGTGTTTAAAACTTCAGTTCAATAATATTTTATACAAGTTAGAAATCAAATTCAACAATTAATTAGTCATATGGTAGATTAAGTAATGTTCATTTGATGTGACTAAAAAATATATGCTCACTAAGTAATATAATATATTCCCACATATAGGTAAAATGTTTACATTATAGAGATGATATTTATTTTGATAAATATAATTAAGTTGTTAACTTCGTTTTCTTATGATATACAATATAATCACAATGAAAAAGAAATCACTGTCAATTGTCCATTTTGTCAAATTGATTATTCTTTCTTTGAATAATAACATCTTGGTATGAATATAATTTTTTAATTTATACATAATCCTTTATTTGTTTACATTAACATGATGTTTAGAACAAGGTTGTGTACTTGTGAAATTATGTATGTTATAATATTTTGACAATATTAACATGAATATATATAAATTTGTTACTTTAAAGTATATTACATTTAATATTTTTTCATATTTATGAGTTTTAAAGTGTATGTGTCATGCTTTATAAAAAAAACCAATCCAAACTGATTAGAAACCATATATAAAATCTGGATTAAATGTCTTAATATAAATATATCTGACTGAAGTGCAAATTAATTTTTTGATTAGATCGAATGATTTTTTGCCTAAAAATCAATCTAAACTGACCACGGACATCACTACTTGAAATATCCTACAGAAAGGAGTATTAGAAAGATAAAAAAGTAGAATAATAAGAGATCAAAAATTATAGTTTGAAGGAAGATGGTGTTTCCAATTTAATACATGAACAAATCACAAAGCCTATAAAAACAATTATGGTGTAGGAATGGCATGACGGTCGGGCGGACACGTGTAATACATACTCGTACCCATATCTATATTATTTATGAGTTGCAGGTATTCGTGGGTACCCAACAAATTTTCAATTTCAATTATATTTTTATATATTTTATAATAATCAAAACTTAGAAATAATTACTACGTAATATGATATGTGTAAGATAATTTTATGATTATAGTCTAATCACTAAAATTTATTATGAAATAATAATAAAATAAACAAAATATAATGTTAAAATAATAATAATAATAAACTATAAAATATTTTATTAAAATATATATACGACTACTCATCGGATGTGTATTATGACACTCATTCTCATTCATAAGCTATTTTTGCAGATACATATTACATGTATTTTGACAGGTACCTACAAGTCGGATATTTTTATCATTTGTATTCTTGTACCAAATTAAGGGGCAAATCATAAGAATAAGAAAAATGGAAACAAATTCCAAAAACCTATAGAAATAAATGTGTTTGTTGTTGTGGTGCATATGGGGGCAAATTTCAATACTAAAAATGAATATTTGTTGTCCTAAAAAATGTATCATTTCATGTATTACTACTTATAATTTATCATAAAAAAATACTGAGTTATTACATTTTTAATTAAAAAATATTTTTTTCAACAAATTATAAGCAGTGACATATGAAGTGACACACTTTTGTGAAAGAATAGATGTGCTTCAGAAATAAGCAATAGGTGTCATTCATCTACCTACTTATATTTACGAGGAATGACTCAAGTTGATGATTTTCATGTCTATCATATTCATCCACCATAAATTAGATTAAAGAAAAAGATGTAAGCACCGACAGCGTATAAGTTTTATACATTGTCATTATATTATCATAATTGATTTTTTATTATTGATGACTTTTCAAAAAAGGTAATCCAAATGAACGGTAGATGATGAAGTGCATGTGTACAAATATTTACACTGTCAGTGTATATATTTTACCATGGTTAGATTATCACTTTAGTCTTAGAATATTCCTAGTGACTCATAGCACTCTATTTATTACTTGCACATGGCTTTTTCTCAATTTTCAACATCAAATATTACTGAATGATGAGATGAAATTGTATATTTTCCTTGTGTAAATTTTTTATACATTGTTAGTATATCATCTATCATTCATATTTAATTATTAGTAAAGAAAAAGATGTATGTATTAGTTGTATATGAATTTTATACACTCTCATTCCATCATCTATCATTGATGTTTAGTTATGATCGATTTTTCAAAAAAATAATCCAAATGAATAGTAAATGATATGGTACATGTGTATAAATTTTTACACTGTCAGTGTATAGATTTTACACTCTTATTATTAACTTTTAAAAAATAATACAAATGAATAATAGATAATACATTGATATATATAAATCTTTACACTAACTGGGCATAAATATAATACTCATTCAAATTATCTTTTTTTCCCATCAACTATTAAAACCCAAAATCAAATTAAAGATGAGAAGTTATAGTGGAGAGAGATTAAATTTTCATATCTAATTTTAGGTGAGCATGGTTGCAATTTTTAGCATGAAAAATTTCTAAAAATGTAAGCTTTTAAATCACATTTTCAAGAATGTTTTCTATAAACCAAACATAAATTAAATATGAAAATGTAACCACTTATATACTACCATCACATTCATGACATCAAATTCCTAGGAATATGGTTTAAAACATTCCTTAAATTGGCTTAAATGTGACACCAACACACTTTTAATACTAAAGTATCCATGTTTTTTACCTACCTATGAAACAAATAATTTTAAGTGAATATTTTTCATCCACCAACTTCCATTTTCATAAGTGCTCCAATATTACTTTTGGAGAAAAAGATGTATGCATTAACATGATTCTTTTATACTGTCATTGTATTATCTACCGTTTATTTTCAATTATGATCGACTTTTCAAGAAAATATTCCAAATGAATAGCAGATAATGTATTAACTGTGTATAAATCTTTACACTGTCAATGCATATATATTATACTCTTATTTTTTGTAATATCACGTCAAAATAGGTAACATAGTTGGTGTTGAAAACTTATTGGATGATTTTATGGATATTTGAATGTTATAGTATGTTGAATTTAGGTTAAAGTTTGAAACATCTTTAAAAAAAGATTATAGTTAAAGAAATTATTCAAATATGAAAATATTAAAGTGTAACAATGTGGAAGAACTAACTAATGGTGTTTATGGAAAAAAAAAATGCTAATGAAAGCTTTCAAGTCATAATTATATAAATTTATTAAAAGTATAATATTTTAAAAGAATTAAATAAAAGGAGATAAAGTTATTATAAAATAAATTTTGAATTAAAATAAAGTTTTTTTTGTAAAATAAATCAGTAACCATCTAAAATAACAGATTTGATTTTTATTAAAATTAAAATGGGAAACCTTTTTCAGATAATAAATGTATTTATTGAAGAACACAAATAGGGATGATAAAAATCTGATATCCTTGAGTAAAATTCATACGAGCACAAATACATGTATGAGTCATAAATGAGTATCCGCAAGTTTTACAAATAAATTTTTTAAAACACTCATAATACATACAGGCGTGCAGTGATATTGTAGTACCCTAGCCTACGAGTACATATTATTTATGTGATTATTATATTACATTTAATTAAAATAAACAGTCCAATACCCTAACATTTACTTATATTGTGTATCACTTTCCCCATATCCCTAATCCCTCGTTCCCTAAAATGTATGTGGTGTGCGCTATTTTAAATTTTTACATTGTTTACATCTTTTGTTGAATTTGACGGTAAAATACTTTACATATACCATTATATGTGTAGAAATACAAATGTCTTACAAAGAAAAATACATATTTTTTCTTAAGGAATGAGAAGAACAAATTTGATGGTGAATATTTTTTATTTTCTATAATTTTATTTATAGATCCAGAGATACATTAATTATAACTCATTGAGATTTTCAGAAAGTGATTCCTAGTGTTCCTTATTCTCATTCGACACATCCATAAAGTCAAGTCTACAATTCTGTAACTAAGAGAGATAAGATAAGGTTTGATTATTATTTTTGCAATTGGTGTTGTGCCATTAAACAATGACCCAAGCCTATGTTTAAGCCATCAAACTACATGAGTGGCGATAAATTGTTTTAAGAAATTTAATTTCCAAAACAATTGTTGCCAACCTTGTGTTGCATATTAATGAGAAGATTACATGTGGGAGACATTGCACTAATAACAGTCGTATCTTTGTTTTGCTTTCATTTAACGTTGGTCTGCCAGCCTAGATCGACCCTTTGTGACCCATCTAAAAACGGGCTTTTAAACCAGGTTGAATATGAGGTTTTGAGCTAAAATTCTCAACCTGGCCCGCTAACAATATCAATCCAAACAGGCTGGCCCATCGGATCAAGCCTATATTGTCATCCCTACTAGCATGTATAAACTAAATTTCCACACACACAATAATGATGAAACTTATCCATTCATTTTTAAATTAAATTAACTAGTTATAATCAATCTCATCCATTCATTTTTTCAAATCCAACCGACAATAATAATGAAAATTAAAAGTCATATAAAATTTATCATTTCTCTCTCATCACCTCTTCCACTTATTTCTCATATATCTATACTATATATAAAGCCAAAACATGGTGTAACCACCACCATGGCATAATTTAGATATTCCTATTTTGCCCTTCAAAAATTTAATTTAAAAAAACCATATAATCCTATATAACCACTTCAAATATATTAATTATAAATTGCATGGTTATACTACTTAATAAAGGAAAAACTTAACCTAACTTTCATGAAGTTATTTTGGATTTTCCTATTTCATATTTTATAACTTCTAATTTTATTGTATAAGTTATACTTTCATCTTTATATATACTTATACTACTAAACATTTATTTCATATTTTATAACTTCTAATTTTATCTATATCTATATCTATCTATACTATATATAA
>NC_032014.1:22732601-22770172 GCF_001865875.1 Lupinus angustifolius
ACATTACAAACAATAGGAAAGCGGGTTGACAGGCACGGTAGTGCCTGTCAACACGCTAGTATATATTAAACTAAATTACACATGAGTTACTTTCTTAATTTTTTTTTAAAATATTATAGATTACAATTTTATTATTATTTAATAATTAATAATAATATTATTAAATAATAAACTAAGATAATCAATTTTTTATTGAGATAAAGGATAAAAAATAATAAATATCACATACCAAACATAAAATATATTATTTTAAAAAACATATTTTCAACCATGTCTTTTGTTAAATAGAGTCAACAAATACCAATAAAATATTGATTTAATAATATAAAACATAGATTACTAAGATTAAATATTCAATTTTTGATAAGCGATAAAGATAACATTCAATAACGATTAAATAATAATAATTAATGAGATAGGGAAAGGAGAAAGGGTTCAAAAGTGAAACAAAAGGAGGTTACCATATTCAGTATTCAATTCAATTCATTTGGTTCCATCATTCACTATCTTCTTCTTCTTCTTCTTCATTTTCTTTCTTTTCTGTGTCTATTTCACACATACTTAGTTTATTATTCAAATCTTCTTCTTCTTCTTCTTATTGTTCTTATTGTTCTTCATATTATTATACAATTATTATTATAATAATAATGATGAATTGGATTGAAGAAGTAAAGTGTGTAAATTGGGAGCATGAATCATATCCTTCATATAATGATTTCTCTATTCTCCCTTTTTTCGCTATCTTTTTCCCTTCTGCTCGTTTTTTTCTTGATACTTTTCTTTTCCAGGTACACCCCTTTATTATAATTTCGTTTTTTATTGTTATTTCTTCATCAAAATTGTTTTTTTGTGCCTAATTTTCATTGGGTTTGTATCAATTGTTAATTTTTGTTTTATGTATTTAGATAGTTGTTTCGTTTAGTTTGTGTTTGGAACATTTACATTCAATTTTGAACCTTCATGTTTGTGTTTGACAATTTTATAGAGTCAACCATGTTGTGTAAATAACAAAATTTTAGGCTTTTTGATTTTGGGTGTAGCTTTTTGAAGTCTAATTTTTTGATTTTAGAATTGAACATCCTGATATGAATCACTTCGTGTTGAACTCGGGTATAATCGAAATCAAATTTGATATAAATCGAGTTCATTCGGAGTTATGTTATGCAAACACTACCAGCAAGGTGTTGCTCTAGTGGTGTAAGGCTCTACTAGATCCCCAGAAAGATCAAATGTTAGAGTTCGATTCCCGAGAACGACAATTGTTGGGAGTGGCAGCCACACACCTCGAAAGTGATTAGTTACTTACCAATAGGGTGAAGCGATACTCATGGTAGTGCCAAAAAAATGTTACGCAAACACTGACATTGTCAACATTACCACTATATTTAACAACCAGGAGATGGTGTGTGGGATTCGGGTGGGTTTGTTGTTCTTGGCCACAAGATGTTTTGCCTGCTAGGTTACTACAGATAAATTTATGTTTGTTTTTATGGATACATCTAATCAATCTGAAGTGAATTACATTTTACAGAAAGTAGCTAAAAGATTGATTTTCGGAAAGGGGAATGAGACGGCGGACTTTCAGACAGATGAAAAAAGAAAGAAGATTAAGAAATTTAAGGAATCGGCCTGGAAATGTGTTTACTTTCTATCGGCAGAGATTCTCGCTTTATATGTAACTTATGATGAGCCTTGGTTTAGTAATACAAGAAATTTTTGGGTGGGGCCAGGGAATCAGGTCTGGCCAGATCAAAAGATCAAGTAAGATTATTTCTTTATGTTCCCGATTATTGATATTCAATCTAATTTTGTAATCATTTGTCTCTGCTATGAATATTGTACTAAACTTAAGTTCATTGATAGGGTAGTTATCTTTTAACATTTCAGGTTGAAATTGAAGGCAGTCTACATGTACGCTGCGGGATTCTATTCATACTCCATTTTTGCTTTAATGTTTTGGGAAACTAGGCGCTCGGACTTTGGGGTGTCCATGGGTCATCATGTCGCTACTGTCATTCTCATTGTGTTGTCCTACATTTTTAGGTATGTGTTCATTGACTTATGTAGCCGACCGTGATTTAGAGATCACTGATTTCTTAATGAACATGATTTATGATAGAACATTATGGCGTAGTTCGATCCATGTAGCTGATCTCACCTAGTGAGATAAAGACTTGATTGTTGTTGTTCATTGACTTATGTTTTTCTTATCATCCAAGCATCTTTTTGGAGTTCAACGATTTTTGACTTATGAGTGTAATTTACTCACATGCATATATCTGTGTTCCAGTGTACAATGTTTTGAATGTTGTCCATGTCCATATATTTCTCGTATCTGGTTTCCATTCTTCATAGGTTGATAGGCCCATCATTAAACTACTAGTGGAAGAGGAGTGAATAAAGAAAGCAATAAGTGGATGATTTACAACTAGTGAGAGCTAGTGAAAGCATTTACAGCATCTCCAACCACAAACCAATGTACAAGTTCTTAAATGGGTCCTGCACAATATTTTACGTATTTTCACACTTTCCTATACTTTAAGAAACCCAACTAATATTTTACTCCATCCCTAGTTCCCTACAACTCCCACAAGTTCTTGAATTAACCCCATAGCCTAACCTGCATCTACATAGTTTCATTTTTGGTTTTTTCCTTGCATTCTTAGTACACAAGAGAACCCAAAATTGGTGTTAAGTTGCATATCTTAAGCCAGATACGTTCCTTGTTAAGCAACACCAGGTCATGCTCTCCAACGGTGCTACATTGTAAGATGCGGAATCTTATAGCCTGGCTACCTGCTAAGCAACCTGTGTTGCAGGTAGTGGGAGGAAGGAGAATAAATGGGTGTTTGAAAGAATTTATAGAGAAATTAGTTACACTTATGATAACAGCTTGTAAAAATAGCTCATGACTTTACTATAATTTGTTCTCAGCTTTCTTCAATTAGCTTAACAAAAGAAACTTTTGGAAATAATCTCTATTTAGCTTATTTCAGAAGTGTTCTCTGAATATGCGCTTAATTAAGTAGTTTACCCAACGTGCCTAAGAGGGAAACAACTAGCCTCTATCCAAGGGAGTTATGACAAGCTAACATGCAGTTAATGGAGAGAATAAATAGGGAAGTGGGACGGGGGACGGATTAGATAGTCTGGAATTTGGAATGGTTTTAAGGTGACTTACGCCATTGCACAGTCAACACTCAGCTTCTCTGATTTTCTTCTTTCTTCTTTCTTCTATTGTTACTTTTGCCTCTAAAATTACATAGTCAATTTCCTACTATCGTAATACTAATAGGAGCTTGGCTCCTTGGTGTTCTTGCTATTTTGTAATATTAATATCAGTTCCTATCATTTTGCATCTGTCCCTTTTCATGTTGATTTCTTCGATTTCGGTAACAAGTTACTGATTTCATATACTGAATTATATGAACTTGCTGGCTCTTAATTGAAAACACAAGGTAAAATACTGTTTTAAAATTTGAAGCAACTGTTTTAACTATAGATAAACGCACGCGCCAGGAGAGAGAGATGAAGATCTTTTAAAATTGTTAGTGTGTCTACCTGTTTTGCATCTTTGACGAAATTGTGGACCTAAATCTAATGCACACCCTTTTAATCTTACTATACTTCACTTTGATAGATTTCTCTTATAGTATTCTGTTTGACTTCTGTGTTTAATACATTCAGGTTTGCCCGTGTTGGATCAGTTGTTTTAGCAATTCATGATGCCAGTGATGTGTTTCTGGAGATAGGAAAAATGTCAAAATACAGTGGTGCTGAAACAATGGCCAGCTTTGCGTTTATTCTATTTGTTTTATCTTGGATCATATTGCGCCTTATTTACTTCCCGTTCTGGATTCTTTGGAGTACAAGGTTTGCACTAATTTAGTTCCAAGTTTACGTTATTTTTCCTTTTGTTCTCGGTTATACTTTCTGGGTCTCATCTTTGTATTCTGTGGATGGTATCTGGGTGAATAACAATTAACAATATAATGACCCACCGTATATTTATTGAAAGAATTTTTTAAGAAAAAAATTGTATTATACACTGAGAATGATTGCCACCTGCTGCTCTTCAGACTCAAAAAGTTGTCATCTTTGTGGAGATTTACACCTTTTTCTTCATAAACTCGTAATAAAATTGAAGCTGGCTAGTAAAAGAAAGATTCAACCGTCAATTTAATATTTTGTATCCCTTTAATTTTCATTTACTTTTAGCCCTCGTAAGTTTTTCTCCATAACAGTTAACTTTTCATGTATTCTAGTGCCCTGTTGTTTTATACTGTCAGTTATCAACTGTACACGTTACCATACATGTTTCTTTCTGACCAGTGAAAATCGAAGTATATATGCAGTCATATTTGACTGGAGTTATTAGTTTTGCATGTTTTAATTGGTTTGGCATAGAATTCATCCGGAAACATTTCGAACTTCTATTCGGGAATTTTAAACTTAGTCTAAGCAGAATTATAAAATAAAGTCTGTCCAAGGGGAAAGTTTGTAGATAAATCTTGCTGCAATCTAATAAGCAAATGGAAAAAGTCTTCTTTCTGACTCTAGAACTGGCCGTTGTTAACTTATCATTGCATTCCTCTGTTCAATTGTTTTACTCTCTCCTTGTTTTGCCAGCTATGAAGTTTTGCTCACCTTGGATAAGGAGAAGCATCAGAAGGAAGGTCCAATATATTATTATGTGTTCAATAGTCTTCTATACTGCTTGCTGGTTCTACATATTTATTGGTGGGTGCTGATTTTTCGGATGCTTGTTAAACAAATCCAAGGAAGAGGGAAACTTAGCGAAGATGTTCGATCTGGTAAGTTGAAAGATGTTTTTTGTGTGTGGTTTTCTGATATGAAGTTTCAATTGAAAGAGCAATATTCTGAAAGTTATTCCCCTATGCTTAGTATTTGCATGGAAATATAGACTAAATATACAATGTGTTGTTGTAGAAGCTTTGGATTTCGATTCAATCTGAAATCTGGATCAATGGTGTAGGTGATTGAATTGACCTTTGCGTGGGTCATAGTGTTTTACTCAAGCGACAAGAAGAATACGATGCTAGGGCATCTGTGTAACATAACCACTTTGATGTGTTTCTCATAGAATAAAAAATGATTGTTTTTTATTCATTTGATCTTGTTTTTGATGAATAGAGCCCCACTAAGTCATTGTTGTTTCAGTAATGCCTCCGGTTGAAAATTTTCGAAATTAAGCCAGCTATGCTTGTATCGCTTAATATGGAAATTCTTTAACTTTTTATTTATTATAAGCTGATTCATTTTCTTTGTGCAGATTCAGAATCAGAAGATGAACATGAAGATTGAGCAGGGAAACAAGATTTGGATGCATAATGTAATCTTAACGCAAAGGTGAATTTAAAAATGGCCACAAGTTGTTCTAAATACGGGTCATCTTGAATATGGTGACATTTTATGTGGAATTGAGTTGGTAATATGAATTTGTCCATAACTATAGTATACTTTAATCTAAACACAGTTAAAGTTATTTCTTCTAGTTCCTTCTAACAACAAATGCTTAGAAGAAAACTCCACAAAGAAAATGGTTTGAGCCCTTTTTCGCTTTACGCCTCTTGATGTGTGTTTTAATGTAATCTTTTGCCTAGCATTACCTTACGGTTCACTGGTATCTGAGGCGAAGGCGATAATTTAAATTTCATGTTTGTTAGGCGTCGGGATAAATAAAAGTAGTAAATGAGATACAACTGCAGTAGTTTGAAATCAATTTTATATATAGCCTTTGTCACTGTCCTTAAATTAAGGGAAATGCTGTTTGGTTTTATTTCTTGCAGATAAATTGATTGTAGATTCAAAGTCTGCCCACTTTGCTAATTTTTTTTCTTCAAATCTTCGATCAAATTGGAGGAGATTACATTCATACTGATTCGAGTTCAGAGTACGGAGCCGATTTAAAAGGGTAGCAGATGAAGAGAATTTTCGATCTTCTAACTAATGGTCTATGCAGCTCAACTCCTCAGGATTTGCAATGTTAGTTTGACTTGCTTGAATATTTCTTACTTAATTCTCATTTCAATTGCTTGAATATTTGTCACTCGATTCTCATTTCGATTGCAAGTGCCAAGGACTATGATCCCCCGATGTTTTCGCGCGAATGCTATTCTTGGTTTTTATTTATTGGAGAAGAAATTTGTTAGTTGATTCTCACAGATATTTGTCCAACCAATGTTGAATTGATGATTTGCAGATTTTAGTTCTAATTCTTAAAAATGGAAATGTCTAATGTTCTGATCATAACTCTTTAAATTGTGACTTTAATTTGAGGCTTTTAGTTTTATAAAGGTATAAGGGTTTTCTATGTTACTAGAGATATTCTCACTCTCTAGACCAAAAGGTCAATAGTTCGATTTCTGGGAGCGACACTTGTTAGGAGGGACAACCACATATCTCGAAATAGATTAGTTCCTGACCCAAAAAAGTGACGGGTATCTTTGGTAATACAAAAAAAAAAAAAGCTACAGCATGGTGTGCATAATTTGATTACAAAAATAATAAATAAAACTTCTTTGTCTCTATTATTTGTATGTACTTTACAACAATCAAATAATACTCTAATTGACAATTACACATTTCCTCTTCCCTTTTATTAATGATACTGTATAGAGTTGATGATTGTAAGAAGGAATGAAGAAAAAAAGTGATACCAAAAACCTCGATTTCGCATATTCACTTGCTTGACTTGAATCGAAAAGTGAGAGTAGTTGCGCATACAAAGTCCAACAGAAAACTCTGCTATTGAATCAGTGCATGTTAGATATGAAAACGAAAATGTTTCTTATACACCATAGTGCGACACTTTCACGACACTGTTACTTTGTCTTATAAACCTGAAAAGTGTCGCGAAAACATCCGATACACGTAACGATTCTACGCTAGATATGCCTCCAAGGTCTTTCTGCTAGTCTCACACATTCACTGTGTCTATAACAGTCTACAAGATGATCAATGGTTAGTCCTGCAGCTTGCATAAAAGAGTGCACTATAACTGGACCCACAAACCTAAACCCACGCTTTAACATGTCCTTGCTAAGGGTCTCTGCCTTTGGACTCCTCAGTGGAACATTTCTTGGGTGTCTGTAACTATTGATCACTGGTTTGTGATTCACATAACCCCATATGTAGCTACTGAATGATCCACATTCTAGAACAATCTGTAGAAGAGGATCAATAATCAAAATGTCTCTGCTACTAAGGGTCAACTCATGAAAAGCATAGTACAAAAAGTTAGTGATCTTATTCCTGAGATTGATATCGTCGATCAGTTTAATACGTAAGATCGAAAAAACGTCAATTTGGTAACTAACTTAGCAATTTAGCATGATTGATTTTGACGAAATTTATTGATGACATGCAAGGTTAGAGAACAAACGATATTTTTGTAATGTCATGGATGAAATTAATCGATTATCAGTGGCAAAATTGATATTTTACTCTATGGACTATGTACTTGCCTTCATTATGCATTTGGCATTGTGAACTATGCACATAACTCTGCTATCAGCTAAAGAAAGTGCTTTGTTTGATGCTATCTCCATGATTTCATTTTCCTCCATTCTTGCAACATTATTAGGATCAAATCCACCAAAAACTTCCCTATGGTCAAACATAATATAGTATATAACTTCATTAATTTATCAGAGTAAATACTTAATTTAGTCATCATCTTTTTTAACTTTATCAATTTGGTTCTCAAAAATTGGAAAACCCAAAATAATCTATACAAATTTCAAATGTAGGTTAAATTAGTCCTTTTATGATCAAATTAGTTCTTATTAGACGTTGTAAAACATACTAAAAATAACTAATTTGACTCACATTTGAAATTGTTGGGATCATTTTGGGTTTTCCGATTTTTATGAACCAAACTGATAAAATCAAAAAACACGAGGGAATGAAATAAGTATTTACTCTAGTTTATTTACAAACAAAACATTATGTATATACAAAAATATGTTACCTAAGAGTTTCCTTTCTTTTAAGAATTTCTGTCCAATTGTAGTCCATGAGTAATCCAGATAATGCTAGCAGCTCAAACAATTTGCTATTTCATGATTTAATCAACCATTAAAGTTTCCATCAATTATATATCATTTAAATAAATGATTTAATATGTATATACTCACGACGTAAGTATTTTTTACACTGTCAACAAATCATCGATTATTCATAAATTAATGGTGGATGATATACCGACAATGTAAAAAACTTTACGCTTACGATGCACAGATTTTAAAACTCTTAAATAAATGTGATTTTGTTAGAGAAGAGATATTGCAATATTAATACTTAGCACTTACTTATCATCATAAGCTGGAACTCCCCAACATTCATCATGAAATTCTATATAAGCCTTATCTGCACAAGATTCTAGATTAGTCCTATACATAATAATAAGAAGAAAAATACTTGCATACTATTAGAATATCATGAAGATATCTCATAATATAATCATTTATAATATCCTACAAGGTTTTTTATTTTATTTTGAGAATGTATATTGAATATAATTTTGGCGTGTATTAAAATGTATATTTATAGAAGTAGTACAAATAATAAATTAATTACAAATCAAATTCTAAATTAATTAGCTAATGAAATCAAATTCTTTACCATCATTTAAATAGGACCACTCACTTGTACATATTTTGGTATAATTAAGGGTATCCATTTACTTTATGGGTAAAGAACTGATCCTTTTCGGATTGTATGACTGTCTTTCCTAACAAATGTCTTAACATGAATCGTACATTTGATATTTTGGTCAATTTAAGAATTCAGTAGGGTCTTATACCAATCGATCAATGTGTTGTTAATACTCTTCTGAAGATGTGAACATACGCAAGAAATACGAGACAACATCTGTTGTTCCATAAATTGTAGTACTGCATGTACCATAAGCCTATGTTTGGTTGAAAAAATATTTTGAAGTTAAAAAATTAATAATTAACTATTTTTCTGACCAACTACAACTAATGGTATATGTAGTAACACAATTTATAGAACAATAAATATGTACCCTTAGAAATACCTTCTCTATTTTATCTTTATTTCAAACATCATATCTTAGAATATTTTTAAACACGTACAATTTAGAACATTCACAAAATGTTACATGCCTTAAAAGTATGTTTGATTATGTAGTGTCACATTGATGGGAGTGATTTTACATTTGAGCAATAATATATAGTGTTGATATTGAAGTGAAACAAAAACATGTTCTTTTCAAGTTATAGAATCATTATCATTACTGCAAAAATAGCAAGTTTAGGTAAAAAAAAGACTTGTTTTCTGTTTATTTAAAAAGAAAGAAAAAGACTAAACAAAATAAAAGAAATCACTACTAACATTTGCCTTTTATCTTAAATAAGCATAAAGAAACCAATTTCAATAGAAAATATTAGTTTAATGGTTCCATCCATATCCTTTATGAAATTCTTGAAGAGCTAATAAGGATTGTTCTTATGATATTGCATCATTGGAGCAAAGTAGAGAAAGTCATTCAGTTTTCGATTGTGTAAGTCATTTAAATTGCGGACCACTATGGTCGTAATATTGTGGCAGCAATCACACTGCAATTATAGTGTGACACCGAATCATAATAATGTTGCTGCATTAGGTTGCAACACAACTACATCAGATTACATTTAGGCTGCATTGGACCACAACACAACTGCATCAGGCCACGTTGATTTCAAACATAAGGAGATTGCATCATTGGAGCAAAATAGAGACAGTTATTACAGTTTTCGACTGTCCTTAGCCATAAAATAGTGTAGACAAATAATGAGAAGTGAAAGAGATTTACGTGTGGGGTTCATTAACGATTCTTTCGAATTTTCAAGTATGAGGTGAAATCATATGAAAACGTGACAAAAATGTATACAATTATGCATGGCCCATTTAAGCAATATGGAAGGTTCGCCGGACGAAGATGCTCTATGTATCAAATTGCGGACCGCATCATGTGATGTGGTCGTAATATTGCGGTTGCGTTGACCGCCACAACCGCATCACACCACAATTGCAGTGTGATATTGATTCATAGTGATGCCATTGCAACAGTCCACAATGCAACCGCATAGGACCACATCGGACCGCAAAGCAACCGCATCGGGCCACATCAGACTGCATCGATGTCAAAAATATGTTTTTACTCACAAAGTAATTCACACTGCAATAGCCGCAATCCGCATCGCAACGGCCACAATCGCGACCGCAATCGCAATTGGATGAAGATGGCCAACCAACTAGAACTTTATAGTATCTTACTATCTCATGTATTTACACTATATGCTAAAGTTTTAATACGGTTTGTCAAGTGATTTATATTGTGGATTACATCACATAATGCAGCCGCAATATTGTGGTTATGGTGACTGTCACAACCACATTATATTGCAATTGCAGTGTGACACTGAATCACGGTGATGTGGCTGTATAAGGCCACCACACAACCACATTTAGACCACATCAAACCGCATTTGGGCCGCATCGAACCACATTTGGGTCGTATCGCAACTCACCAAATTCAAAAATAATTTTTAATTATAAAATACACACCATAATAGCTGCAACCCGCATCGTAGCTATTACAGTAACCACAATCGTAACTGCGATCACAATTTAAAACACTCGATTCTGATAGAAGAAAAGAAAATCAAAATGTTCATAAATGGTGAAATAGTTGAATTGGAATTGATCATACCACTGCTCTTTGTGATCCAGTTGCATCTTTTGAGTTCCCTAGGCTCAGTACTCAACAATACACTTGGTTGTTTATGTTGCACTTTTTTAGCAGCTACTATATATGATTCTCTTCTTTCATATGGTGCAATCAAATGCAATGCCAATGAAATTTTTTCATCTAATGGAGTCAAAGAATCACCTTGAGATGAAGAATCATTTGAGTTTTGTGACAAAGATAATGACAATGAAGATAAAGATGATAAAGATGAAGTGCTTTTTTGAAGCCCAATAGGGTATACTTTCTTGAAGTGTTTGGTTAAAAAACTATGGTTCACTATTTTTTGTGTTTCTTTCACACTCTTGTTCTTATCTAGAACATGTTTTTTTACATTTGTTTTGAACATGGTTAAGAACAAAAGAGAACTTCAATGTTTTAAATGATGTAGTTGTTAGAATAATGGGTCTTAGATTCATAAAAATGAAGGGTTTTAATAGCTTGGAAAATGTTTGAAGTTGGTGGTTGAAATGTGAGTTTCATAGCACATGACAAAGTTTTTGTCCTTAGTTTTCAAGCATTTGATTATGTGCTTATAGCATAAGCTAGAACACATTTGATTATAGTACTCTCAAATTTTATTTTGGTGCAAGTGTTATACCATGAATTTATAGTGAAAGAGTACATTTAACCCTATATTGTGTCTTATCATTTGATAAAAAGTAAAGCATACTCGAGAAATTACAAAAATCACTCTTACATTTTTCGCCCCTATACAAATTACCCATAATTTATATACATGCATTATAATCACTATTCATGCAAGAGCAATAAGTATAATCTATTTAACAAAAAAATGGTAATAAATATAATTAAGTTAAACAAAATATGATATATTATAGAGACACATCTAAATAGTAAAATGACAACGGGCATGGGCAGATACGAACAGTAGCTACCCGCTACCCATTTTAAAATCTGGGACTATTATCCATACCTACCTATACCCGTGTGGGTTTTTTGCAGGTAATTTTGGATACCCGCAAATACAATTAGTACCTCCGAGAGTTTTCGTAGTGTACTATTTTTAGGGATATATTGATTTGAGAATTGGGGAAAGGGAAAAGAGACTACATAGTGTAAGTGAATATTAGGGTAGTGTACTATTTATTTTAATTAAAAGTTAATATAATAATGACATAAAGAACGGGGACTCAGGAGCATGGGCACCACGATACTTGTGTATGCCCGTATGTACTACGAGTATCTTAAAATTCATATTTTTAAAATCCATATGTACTCATTTGTGACCTGTATCCATACAATTTTACTCGGGGTACGACTTTTTGCCATCCTACCAAATAATATAAGAGTTAATGCATTATTATTGTTTTTGGTTGGTTACACGGTAATATAAGAGTGACTTAAATAGGTACACATATGCTGTCCTATAAATTGTGTCATTGCTTGTACCATTAGCTATGATTGGTCAGAAAAGTAATTAATTATTAATTTTTTAACTTAAAAATATTTTTCAACCAATCAAAAACTTATAGTACATACAATGATACAATTTGTGGGACAATAGATGTTGTCCCGACCCCGACTTAAGCAAAACCTCCTTAGAAGAATCGGCTTAAATGTGGTTCACTACAGTTGTGTTGCAACCCGATGCAACCACATCATAATTCAATGGCAGCCATCATAACCACAACCATTTAAATCAACTATAAACAGTTGAGGAGTAGCTGTGTGCTACATTTAAAAAGCTAAAAATATACATTAAAATATGAATATAAATAATTGTAATGCAAGTTAAGTTAGGATAATAGGTTTGGTCTACACATTCGATGATGTTCAATCAAAATTTTAAACACTTACTATATATAAAATAGAAATTTGGTAAAATACATTACATCAAAATTAAGATATTGAAATATGTTCCCTAATTAATATATCTAAACACTATCTTAAAATAATTGAAGAGTTAAAGATTTGGCTGAAATTGTAGTAGACAATCTTAATCAATGTTACCTAAATCATTATTAATTTAGTTGTAGTGTTTGTCTCATAGTAAGGTGTAATGGGTTGGTCCATAATACTCTTAATTCTTACTCCTCTTCCTTTATTTGTGAGATATACCCATGGCCTGAATAGACAAAGATATTTCATCTTTCTTTTTTCTTTATCATTTCTAGAGACTATTTATTGGATCATGAAATCTTGATGTTCCTTTGGATTCAGATGAAGATCCTCTGTCTTTATCGATGTTTCGGATCAATCAAAATATATTATTTTATTTAGATAAAAAAATTATAAAAATATAAAACAATATTTTTATATTATTTGGTGATACTTTATTGGACATGGACATGAAAATATTATCGTCCTGGACTAGATAGTTTAAAAGATATAAGAAAGTGTATTTGACTATAGAGGTATGAGAGATATGCTAAGTCACAAAATGTTCATGGAAAATAACATAGAATAGTATAAATTATTATTCCATTTTTTTTATCATGCTTATGGAGTTATATGAGCCCTCCAACTACAATGATTAGTAGAAAGCAATATTAATTTTCTCTCCCTAGATGCAAAATGGATGCTTGAAAAAGTTATATATAAATAATAATTGAGGAATAAAATATAGCAAAGGAACATGAAATTTTAACATGAAAAAGCTCCTAAACTTGGAAAGTAAAAAACTACAAGAACTAGTTTCTTAAAAATCACAAGAGTTTCTTGAATAGAACTATCTTGCTCAATATTGATTGTCTCATTTGGTTGATAAAGCAATATACCTTTGCAAATCGACATAGCCCTCCCACAAATATGATTATGGAGTTATACTCACGAGCATTGTTATTAAATCATCAAATCGGTTAGGAGTACTAATATACTGGTATAGCGGTTCAATTGGTGGTTTATTAATTAAACCGCATATCAGCGAAATTAAATATACATATATAAAATATCAACATTAATGTTGAAAAATTAATAAAAAAACAATTTTTTTTTATTTTCATTAAAATATTAATTTTAAGTAAAAATCGGCTAGTATGACTAATACAGTTCAATTAAAAACCGGCCGGTATGACCGATTTTAGCCAGTTTTGACTGGTATGATTATATGACCAGTATAATTATTATACCATACTGATATTAAGACCGATTTACCGGTTGAACCGGCTAGTATGAAATGATTTTAACAACACTGCTCACTAGTATTGGCTTCTACCAATGTTAAGTTGACTTTGTTAAGACCCTACTTATGTGGAACACATTTAGTATGCAAAAAATAATTATGATGCTAAGTCATGAAAATCTACCCCTACATTTGGATTCGTCTATTTTTCAAACAATGCTAAGTCGTGATATAGAATCTAAATCTTCTTCAAACCACAATTGTTTACATTGTCATTGTTGAGTTTATTTAAGTGTGAAATCTCATATTGGATATGCGTGGAGGAGGAAAAAAAGTTTATAAGTAGGAAAGACTCATGAATCTAATGCCTTAAGGTTTTGGTTCAAGACGTGATGTCTCACTTGTAACTCTTCACTCTTCCCATACCCATGTTACAGTTATTATACCATGAGTTCCTCACATAGCATGTTGAGGTCACTATTCAAAGTTTTCCAACATTCATATTCAGAAATAAATAAGAAGAGCCCTTGAAATTTATGCATTTAATGGAGATTTGAGAAGTATGGATAACACTCAAAACACATGAAGAAGAGAAGTCCCAACAATGGAAAAGAATCGTCTCGGGTACCGGAGATACAATTTATTGATTTTAGTTTTATATTTAAGGATAAAACTGTTATTACATTACCTTTAAAGGTAAAAAATAATATTGTGTCGTATATTTTTTCTTTTATTTTTCACACACTTGCCTCTCAGATATCGGAGAGGATCATGAACCCTAACAGCTACTCACTCATTACTTTCCATGGGGACAATTTAATGTCAATGAGCAACATATTAATTAAGGAACAAAACAAAACATTTCGTAATCAAGGAAAAGCACTGTTATCATGTCCCAAACGGTGTCTCACTTCATGTACCAAGTCAATCAGAATGCTTCAGTTTATTACTTTTTTATTTTAAATTTGTTATTTTATTCACATGTTAATAGATGATTGATTTGGAATAAAATGAGACACCATTGAAGACAAGTGATCTACATCCTATTCACTTACCTTATATATCTTTAAAGTTATGTTTGTGGAGCATTTTGGTAAAGATATTTCATCATGAGTTCCATTGGACCGATGAGCCCACACGTAGTATTGATAAATAATTAATAAGGGTAAAATTAGAGCATTGATAAATATTTGATAAAGATAAAATTATACAAAAAGAAGTTGAAAAGAGAGAATTGAAAAAAAAAACATTGATATTTTATATAAAGTTGAGTAAATCTTATTATATTACAATTTTTTGAGATATTAAATTATAATTTATTTATTTTTACTTTTTTTTCTTACACTAAACTTATGGGCCTCCCGTATTGTCCAACAGAAATATCAATGGGTTTGACGGGCAAAAGAGCAAAGCAAATAAACTAAATTTATTTGTCATACCCACAAATATTGGAGCCACACTTCATGTGTTCATTCATTCTCATTAGTCACAAAAGTAAAACCTGAATTTAATATATATTAATTTTATATTTTCTGAACAATGAGTATAATTAAGTAAGTGAATAATTGTATATTATCCATAGTAGCTATCCAAGAGGGACTAATTTTTATTAATCTATTTTCTTTTGTTTTGCACTACCACTTCTTACTTGTATGGTGCATCTTAGTTAAGTTCAACTTCATAGCTTCTAATTTATTCCTATACAAATTCTATGCATGCAAGATATTTCTATATAAATACAAGTCTTGCATGTTCATTTAAATAACTAATATTACATCACAATTATGGATTGTACATTACAATTCTAAATCTAAATTATGTTCCCAAACAACAAATTTCTCTTTCATATCACATTCCAAGTCCAAACTCTCTCCTGCCATGAGCTCAACTCGGCCACTAAGGCCTTTTATTGGTTGCAACCAGAAATAATCTCGAAAAAGTCTCTTTAAAACAATGTTAACCAAATATCAAGACAGAAATGAGTTTGATAAGTTTGACGTAAACCAGCCCTAACCAAACCCCACAATTAAACTCACATTCTCTACGATCTTCCACCAATGCGAACCTACCTTGGAATTAGAAGTAGGTAAAACACTATTGTACTTATAAGTAATAATTTTTACTGATAAAGAGTCATTCTCAACTACGAATCTCCAATTCCATTTAAACAATAAGTATCATTAAAAATAGATAAATCTTTGACCCTTAAGCAGCCCACATTTTTTGTTTAAAAAATTCGTTCCAAGACATCTAAGTTATACCCCTTCATCTTGTTTGTCCCCTCACAAAAATTTCCTTTGAATCTTAGTTAAGTTGTTGATAACTTTCTTAGGTGCTTTGTATAGAGAAAGGAAATAAATAGGGATGTCGGACAATACCATATTAAGAAGAATAACTCTAACACCAAAAGAAATATACTTCATTTCTAGTAACTGCATCAATTACCGAAAGCCAAGTAAAATATCTCTTTGGGCTTACCCTAACTAGAATACCAAGATAAGAGAAAGGTATAGAATCAATTCTGAAAGTGAGAAATTAAGAAGCTGCTACAAAAAAAACCATCTGCCACATTTATACCAAACAAGGAACTTTTTTTGGAATTCACCTTGAGTTTGGAAGCTACTTCAAAATATCTAAGAATACTCTTTAGACATCAAAGATTCTCTGAATTTGGATTATACACCACAATCGTATCATCTATAAATTGAATATCGGTGATTTTCATTTCTTGTATGACGATCTTGTAACTCTCAAACATGCCACCAATCTGAGCATTCTGAATAAGACCTAAAAATTATTATGCAACCAAAAGAAAAGGGAAAGACCCTATAGGATCTCCTTGAAGAATCCCTTTAAGACTATATTGTTTTGAAGGACATCTAATTTTAAGGATGGACATCGTTGTTGAAGATAGTCACTCACTCTGATCCAATTCATCCAAAACTAGGGAAATCGAACCTAGATAGCACAAAGATTGGTATCGTCAAACAGACCAACCAACTAAGCATAAATATTTACATTGAAAAAACTAATATTTTTAAAACAACATTCGAATCTTATAATTGATTGTGACATGGTCAGTCATAATATTATTATAATAATTAAGTTATTTGTTGCAAATAATAATATTTATAAATTTATTATAATATATGTATATATAATTTAACGGCTATATAGTTTAGTTACTGAAATATATTCCCAATCGGTATAATATTCCTATTAGTTTGGTAATGAATAAGTTCCCACCACTTTGTCAAAATTCCTTCATTAAACTTGAAAGAGAAATTCAAAATTATCATATTAAGTACTATAGTATAATAATATAAAATATGAAAATTATTGAGAAAATAGTCTATATAGTATATATTATAAATGTAGAAATGACAACGAGGCGGATTAGGTGGGTTGTGCTTACTCAATCCAAACCCAAAATCTAAAACTTGAACTAGAATCCAAACCTGGCGAGGAACCCGAAAAAATAATTAACATGTGGCTGCTACAATAATGAAATCATAAAGTAATAGTACATGAAGAATAAGATATAGTTTCATTCGTTGATCGAAGAAGAAGCGAAGAAGAAGATGGAATAAGCCTCGGATGACTCAGTACAAAGTTTCTAATTACTAACTAGGGTTAGAGAAGACATTTATGTATATTTATTTATTCAATTTCACATATATTAATTGGGACGAGTTTGGAGTAGGATATTACATGTACTAGCTCGAACCCAATCCTGAAAATTAACATCAGCTAAAACCGAACTCAATCACAGTGAGTTTATCATGTTAAATTCGGGTTGAGTCCAAACAGGTACATACGAGTTCAGTTTTCATTATCATCCATATATAAATGTAAGAGTTTTTTATACGATTGATCATCAACTCTTAAATAAAATTAATACACATATAACATAAATATAATATATGATATATTGATCGTATATAAAACTTTTTAGTCCGAATGCATAGAGATTAAGACTAATACCATCACATGAATGATATGAATGATATTAAAACTTTATTGTTGTATTGAATAACACCTATCGATACAAATTAATAATGTGAAAAAGGACTAGCACGTGTATAAAATAATATTGTTAATACCGTACCGGTCATCAAATCGGTTAGGGTAAAGTTCAATTGAAAATCGGCCGGTATGACTGGCACGAACCGGTTTTTATAACACCGGAATAAAACATGTTATAAAGTGTATATTATAAGTTGTGGTTGAAAAGAGTGAGATATTGTGATCAAACACGTGTATGAATAACATTCTCTATTCTTGATTGTAGCCACTTTATGTGAACGTTGCATGAATTGTAAAACACAAGAAGGAAGAGTTCACATTATGCATTCATCTCTTTCTCTTCCTTCTTCATTACCTCTATCAACTTTCACCTTCTTTTAATTCATTCTTTCATTTTATATTCTCTTTTATTCTTCCATTTCCAGGTTTATTTATTTATTCACTTTTATTTTCTTCTCATTCTCTATTATTATATCTCCTTTAATTTCATTTCAACCATTTTTTTGTTCTTGTTATCTCTTCATATATTGCTTATATGTTCATGTAGTGCAACATAACTTATATCGAACGATAATTCTATATACACATGTAATATTATTATTCATACCTAGATCGATAGACCATATGATATATGTAAGTAGTTCAATAGATAAGCTATTGGTCTAGAAACGAGTTTATTTTTTCCAGATCTATCTCGTGTTTGGTATTACAGGGTTCCACCCGACAAGAACTCTGAATCATTCTCTTGATATTCATTATCTTCGTCACAAATATATGCTTGCCCCGAAATGACTTGGCTTTTTTTGTGTGTCGAAATTTGGAATTTTATTCTAATGGGTTGGAAGCAATTTTAATTCTTTTGTCTTAGATGGATTACTTGTTGATCAATATTTTTTCTTTAGTTTCTTGACAAACAATCAAATTAAACGTTTTGTTCTAGATTTTAGTGGAAAATGGCATGATGGTAATTAAATGATGAAAATGGATATAAGAAATGATGATAACAATTTAAGCATAAGACAAAGTGTCTTGCTCAAATTTAGAATAAAAAAGGGGAATTTTTTATAGATTGTTTGAAGCATATATCTTAAAAATATATCATTCTTATATTATTTCAGGTTTATATATAGATATGTAAAATTGCCTTCAGGCTTTATGTTTTGAGATTTTCTTAATCTCTATATAATATGGGTTTTTCTCGTTGTCAATGTTTTAAAACTCGACTATAGTTGTATAGTCTCTTAGACTTAAAACCTTAATTCCGGAAAAATGTTGTTATATAGCTACAATTATAGGTATGATATGGTTACGAAGACTCTCGAAATCTTAATATTACAACTTCTACTTACCGATTGGATATCCACTTATAAGAATAAAAAGTTAGTGTTTTTATTATTTTCACTTACATGCTCTATGAAAATTTGTAACATATACTTTGCTTATTTATTCTCTAATCATTTGATTTTCAGATATTTTGATAAATATTGAAGAGGGGTGCCACTATAAAAATTCCTCAATGGAACCAATTGTACTATCCCCTAAGGTAATTGATCAATCAATAATAAACTCACTAGAAAAACATTCTTAATACAAAGGAGTGAAATTCCCGGGAGTACATTTTCTGTCCCACTTATTTTGATTGGTTGAAAAAACTATATTAATTTTAATAATCGGGTATTTTTCTGACCAATCATAACAAATGGTGAGTAACATATATTTTTTTGGGACGGAAGATGTGTTCCCGGAATTCTGATACTAGAGTGACAAGAATCAATGATAAGATGTTTGTTACTAATAATGTTAATTGCTATAATCATCAGGCTGGTGATTCTCCAGGAAAAGTTGATTCTCCTAAATCTTCCAAACATGTTATTGATACAGCAGCACCTATTGAATCTGTGAAAGATGCAGTGTCAAGGTTTGGAGGAAAAGTTGAATGGAGAGGGCGTAGAAGCCAGAGTATGGAGGTACATTTTGTATATGGTTTGCATAATGTGCATTCGATAACGTCTCGTGATGCGGCTACAACTTTGTTGTTGCGGTGGCTGCCACAACTGTAGCACATCGCAATTATGATGTGACAGTGAATCATAAAGATAAGCGCAACCACATTACCACATTTAGATTGCATCATGCTGTATGAAATTTAAAAATATATTTTTAAAGACAAATTAATTCACACTGCAACAGTCGTGATTCACATAGCAACAGTTACGATCACAATAACTACAACTGTTACCACAGTTTAAAACATTGTGGATTAGGCTTCATGAAACTTGTTATTTCTTAAGCACATATATATGTTTTGAAAATACCATGTGGAAAGAAAAATGAGAAAAACCAACATGGTTGTATGTTAAATATTAAACAATGGTTGATGACCAACAAGTCGTTAGTCGTCTAATGGTGTAAGATTTCACTATATTCTCAGGTAGACCAAAATATCAATGGTTACGATTCTTGGAAGCAACACTTATTAAGAGAAGATACCATTGGTTTTACCATATTACAATTATGTGGCCGCATCAGGCCGCAACACAGCCATACCAAATTATATTTTGACCATATTAGGCTGTATCAAATTCAAAAACGTTTTTTTTAATTACAAAATAATTCACATTGCAATGGTCGTAATCTACATCATAATGACTGCAATAACTGCAATCGCAGTAACCGGAACCGTGGCCGCAACTTTAAACAATGGAACACATTAATGTTGCATGCATTATTGAGATGAATTTCTTAAACCATTGGTTTCATTTAGTTGTTTATGTTACTTTCTTAGCAGAAAAGCAAGCTTGAAGGACAAGATTTTGGTAAACCAGATCCCTCAGAGGAATTGGAAAACACCAAGAAACTCATAGCAGAACTCAAAGTTAAATTAGGAAAGATTGAAAGAGAAGAGGGTGAGGCAAAAGAAGAGGTTGAACTTATAAGTCTCAAAATTGAAGAGATGGAACATGATATTATCAATGAAGCTAGTATTGAAGCCAAGGCACAATTTGAGGTCGAGAAGGTAAAGCGTGATGTCGCGGTTTCGGATTTGGAATTCGTTAAAAGGGAACTAGACTCATTGTATAAGAAATATGATTCTTTAGTGAGTGGAAGGGATATAGCTGTGAAAAAGGCAGAAGATGTTGTTGCTGCATCCAAGTTGGTTGAAAAGGAAATGGAAGAATTGACTGCTGAGTTTAATGCAACAAAGGAGTCGTTGTACTCGTCGCGAGCGACGTGCTTGGATGCGGAAGAACAAAGATTAGGAGTCGTGGATGAAGAAACTCGTGACTTGAAGGTAGAATTTGAACAAGTGGAAGAGGAGTTTGGAAGACTTGAGCAACAAGTTTCCTCGGCAAGGGTTCTCGAATCTAAATTGAATGCATCTTCCTCTTTGCTGATTCATTTGAAAGGTGAATTGGCTGCATATATGGAATCGAAAATAGAAGCGGAAGGTGACGAAGAACGGAAAAAGGAACTCGAGGAAGTGAAAATGAACATAGAGAAGGCAACTGCTGAGGTTAACAGTTTCAGGGAGGCTTCGGCGTCGCTTAAATCAAAACTCGAACTAGAGAAGTCAGTGCTAACCAACCTCAAGCAAAGTGAGGAAAAAGCTTCGGCTGCGGTTGCAACTCTTGAAGAAGAACTAGAGAAGACTAAATTTGCAATAGCTTTCCTCAAGATGAAAGAGGAAGAAGCAAGAGATATGATGATTGAGTTGCCGAAGAAACTTCAGCAGGCGGCACGAGACGCTGATGAGGCCAAATCACTTGCTCGGGCTGCGCAGCGAGAGCTTGTTGAAGCACAAAAAGAGGCTGAGCAAGCCAAGGCCAGAGCAAGTACATTGGAGAGAAGATTACTGGCAACAAAGATGGAGATAGAAGCTGCCAGGGCTTCTGGAAAGTTGGCGAAAGAATCGATGAAGGCATTGGAGAAGAGCGAATCAACTATAAGCAACGATGACACAAACTCTTCTGATATGGTGACAATCACATTGGACGAATATCACGAGCTCGGTAAGAGAAGCTATAAGGTGGAGGAGCAAGCTAATGCAAGAGTTGCAGCCTCTAATTCTCAAATTCAAATGGCTAAGGAGTCCGAGTTAAGAAGCTTGGAGAAGTTGGAGGAACTCAATCAAGAGTTGGCTGTGAGAAGGGAATCATTGAACATTGCGATCGAGAACGCCGAGAAAGCGAGACAAGGAAAGTTAGCTTTAGAAGAGGAGTTAAGAACATGGATAGAAGAACAAGAGCAACAAAGGAATGACTCGACAAATGCAGCAGCAGCAGCGGCAACAACAACTGAGCCTACACATGATTTAATAAGCTCAAAGGGTAAAGCTCCTTTGAATAACACCGAAACCGGATCAGCCCCGGATACAAAGAGCAAAAAGAAGAAGAAGAAGAAGTCATTGTTTCCTTCAAAGGTTGTTATGTTCTTTGCCAAGAGAAAAACACACCCAACCAAGTGAATGTAACCCTTCAAGTAGTCTTTTCTCTGAAGGGATTCTCTATTGGATTCAAATTGTGAATTTGTATTAAATTATTTGGTTATGTGAATAAAAATACAATCATTTATTGTACATAAGGTTGGTTCAAGTATGATACTCGGATCACAAACCGCTTCTGTTTTTGTCCAACATACACTGCAAGATTACCCTTCGGGACTTCGACATATTTTAAAAATACTCGGCTTGCACTCAACGATGTCCTTCGAATAGCAGGTAAACCGAAACCGATTTTTTGTGTTTGTTTTCCAGAAGAAGAACAAGGCAAAGCTCTCAAATCTAATGCTTGAGATCACATAGTGTTGTCTAAAAGGCCTCTATCAAGTACTAACAACTTGTCTAAGGGTACATGCCCTCCAAAAGAACAGACACTTGCAATAACATGAGTTGTGTTCAAGTAAAATCTAATGTATGTTCATGGACTCTTAAATGACTATGGTTGTGGATAGCAATAATATGAGACATACTTTAGACATCTCACATGTTTTTCCGATGAGTCTAATATCTATGCACTGCTGATGATGATCAGATATGAATGACTGATGATATAATGATAGTGCAAAAATGTTTTACCCTATTTCTCTATGAACAACATTTATATCTTTCGGATTTGAGAAAGTACTGAGTACTCTAAGACAACACCATGTGAACTATGATATGCCCATTTTCAACCAATAGGTCCCATGAATCCGCCAATCATTCAAGTAGCCTATGATTTCTTACGAGCGACGACAATTGTTATCGTGAAAAATGGTAACTATTAATATGGATCATTGGATCTTATTTGACGACCTTACTCTATAAAAGGCAATGCATGCATTGTATTCAAAATCATCACAAATTCAGAAAACTCATATTATGGTGAGTATTCTTGTTCCATTTGAGAAAGTTTTTGTGAGAGAAAAATATTGACAGAAAATATTGTTCTTTGTCATCGTCATTATAAGAGGATTTGTTGTACTCTCCTTTTTACATAATAAAACTTTGCTAGTGATTGTCCATGATTTTTTACCTCTCACATTGACGAAATTTTTCCATGTTAAATCTTGACATTTTTTCAATTAGAAATGTGTGAACTTTCATCCTTTAAGCATGCTTATAAATTTATTTTAATTGTATTTAGTATAACGTATATTTAATTATTCATAAAAAAACAAAAATAAGTTTTAAAAACTTGAAGTATATTCACTAAAATCCAAAAACCAAATCAAATAAGTATATATCAAATGTACCACATATTTAATAGGTAGCATACTCCATACTAGTATTTACACTCGTAACGAAAAGAATCGTATATCATATTACTATGGTATATTTTTTATTTGGCATACAAAGTTGTTTAGTGCGATCATGAGTTCTAAGAAGATGTTAGACAAAAGCGAAAGAGAAACATTTCAATCACTATTTATAAGAACAAGGGTTACATATATATGTGCAAATTAAAAGGGAATTAAGCTCATGAAGTTAAGCCATGGGATAATTGAGTGAGGGTTGAGACAAGAGATATGTGACAGTGAAAATCAATTTCGCTTTATGCTGAGAAGGTTGACCATGGAGACTATATACCTGCTACAATTGATGGAGAGATGTCAAATGAACTAAAGGGATTGATATATATTTTTTCATTGATGTGGAAAGGAGAATGAGAAATAGATAAGTGTTGTAGAAATTTCTGAAAAGAAAAAATATGAGAAATATTGTAGATTTTGTCTTATTTGGTATGAGAAAAAAAGAAAAAGAAAAGAAAAAATGTAGATGATAATTCAAAGAAAGAGAAGAGAAAATGTAGATTTAAATTTTTTAATGACAAAAATATCCTTAGAATAAAAATAATATGAAAGAGGTTAAAGATTGTGTTTTTGTCATTTCACTCTCCCTGACACTTTCTACTCACATAAGATAAAGAATTTTGATGGAATCGTGCACTTTTTATTTCTCTCCTTCTTTACTCTCTTCTCAATCAAATGAGGGAAAAACTATCTTTCTTTATAACTTCTCTCCCCTCAACTTCTTTCATCTCTTTCTCTACCCAACTAAAAGAAGGCTATACGAAAATAACAAGATACGAGTCTAGACTATATGAAAATAAAATATGAGACTTCGGAAAAATTTCTTATTATCTTAGGACAATACTTTTCTTATTATTTTTGGATTGGCTTACTAAACATATCTAACAATTGAATGCTCTTTCAAATTCACTATACTCCACGTGCTTAAAAAAATTATCTTTTCACTATACAATAAATTAAAATATATAAAAAAAACTCCATATCATTTCTATTGTTTATTATTTCAAAAATATATTTACCTTGATTTTTTATTTACTATACAACCTCTATTTTGATGATTTTTTAATATTTATATACTACTAATATATTACATCATTCATTTATATTATTTATATTTAATAATAGTGATAATATGCACATGTAAATGTTGATAAATAACAATATAATAAAAGTATTAAAAAATTCGTTAATAAATAAATATTAAATCCATATTTAATTAATTTGATGAAAGAAAAAAAATCAATAACAAAACCAAGGTTAGCAAACAATGCATGGTTCAAGGGCATCACATCAAATAATGTTAATTTTTTTTGTATTATCGAGAATATATTTTCATATTCAACTAGGTTGGAGATAATATCATTAATATTATATCGATCATAAAATTGGTTAGGGTGCTGGTATAACGGTTCAACTAGTAGTTTACTAGTTAAACCGCATACCCGCAAAATTAGTTATGTTATATAATATATTAACACTATTGTTGAAAAATCAATAAAAAATCAATATTTTTTTATTTTCATAAAAATTTAATTTTAAATAAAAATCAGCTGATATGACATGTATGATTCATTGAAAACCGGCTGGGATCATACAACTATTATAATGTACTAATATTGAGACTGTTCATTGATTTACTGGTTGAATCGGCCGATACGATTCGGAAACTAAGTTAGCTAGGAAAAAAGAAAATAATAGAGAAAGTCCAGCGTGTTCTAGAACTAGAAGAAACAAAGAAAGGTATTTGTGTTTGAATCGTGAAGTTAATATTCGTTCCTGATTGTTCTGAATCAATGGCGTTGAATCCTCAACTCTTCCCTAATGGCATGCCTGTTCCTTTCATCAACGAGATCTTTGTTCTCGCTAGAGATGGAATCGACTTCCATCTTGATAAGATTCCTTCTTCTCTGTAATTCATTATCATTCACCTTTTGATTTTCATTATTTACTCAATTTTAGGGTTCATGTTTGATGTAATTGATAATCATTTTCAGTGGTGTTGGTGGTGATTTGAAAACAAAGGGAGTAATCTATTTGTCTAACATTCGTATGGTCTTTGTTGCTAAATCTCCTGTTGGAGGCTTTGTTGCTTTTGATATGCCTTTGGTATGTTATCATAATCCTTTTCACTTTTTTCATATTTCATGTTTTACCTATTTTCAATAAATTATAATTCCTTTTGTTGTCTTTAAGGGTGTGTTTGCGAGTTGTGTTTTACCGGAGTTGTGTTTTACCGGGGAAGGAAGAGAAAGAGAAGGTTTTCGAGCCATATTACAAGTGTATTTCATGGCTTTCAAATCTTGCATTTCCCCTCCAAAACACAACTCGTAATGAGACCCTGGGTATCTATTTGCGAGTTCGGTTTTGGAAAGGAAAATGAAGGCTTAAGAGTCATTTCATGAGGGTTTGTTTGCGTGTTGAGTTTCGGAAGGGAAAGAATGGAAATTAAAGGCTTCAGAATCATATAACAAATATGCAAATATATTTCATAGCTAGGAAGCCTTCATTTTCTATTCCTTCCCCTCCAAAATCCAACTCGTAAACATACACTAACTGTATTTTGTAGCTCCTAAATGTTTATGTTTCCTCTATTACCATCCACATACCAGCTCACAAACAGACCCTAAATATTTTTGTTATTATTGTTATGGCGATTGAATTTAATGTTTTTAATGAAATCTTCTCTTATGTTGGATTTTGAGAAAGTGTATGATCTTTAGTTGGGTTTAGTTTCTTTGGACAATGCTCTAACAATCTAATTTTAAGGCCATATTTAGGACGCAATCAACAAACACGCATGGATGCCCCTTAACAAGGACTCTCCTCCTTTGCCACTTACAAATAGTAAAACTACTCAATGAATAATTCCCCTTCACTGCCTAAAGACACAATAGCTACACAAATACACAATACTATAGTAAATGCTACCTCTTTTCATGTGGAAGGAATGTTCCTTGACGTAATTTCTGTAGAATTTACGAAATGAAAATTATTGTAGGGTTTGAACTGATATATTGGTATCTAAGTTAATCATGTCCCATGGTCCATCTCCTACACCAAGTCATGATTGAAATGAAATTTATTGCCCTCAACAATAGCATCTAGAGTCTTTTGCTTTGGTGGACTTAGCTTCCCATGTTTAGTGTCATCACATTTTGTTACCTGGCCATTTATGATTATAACCAAAATACGGTACTGACCTCCACTCTGCTCAACTATTGACGTGGCTAATTCAATGATTGGAGCAAATGAAGTATGGCTTGTAGAAACTAAACTGCCTATAACCTCCAAGAATCATAGTACATTTAGCCCATCTCTGAGGCTTAAATACATGTACTTTCTAGGCCATTTTCCTTTTACTCACTAAATTGGGCTTGACCCATTAGGTCAAACAGTGCACAACATCCGTAGTTCCATTCTGCAGATTTTTTTCTTCCATTCTTCTGTACAATAGTTATAGGCAGCAACAAAGCAATTCCTCCAAGACAGTCCACCTCTCTGAGGCATACCCCTAACAGATTCCCTACGGGCTTCCCATCATTTGCTGTGTGTGAACTCAAGGTAAGGTGTCTTTGCCGACAGAAGTTTAGTCACTTTCTGTGACATGTTGGACTCTATCCTCATTCCACTGGCCTCCACAAGCAATGGTAGCAGAGCTGCTCTTCGTCAGATGTTGGAATCTGTCGTCCCGGACAAGTCTGGATCTGGCAGTGTTGGCAATGTTTCTTACTTTAGGTCTCTTAACATGCAGCTATTCTCAGCCACCATTTCATCCAATGAGTCACCCTCCTTCTCATCTGCTATGAGATTGTGACACAGTTTCGATGTTGTAGGTTGATCTAATGCTAAATGAATCTCCTCCTCTAGCAACCCTAGACAACATTCATTTCGATCTTCACCCGCTTCTTTGTGGAACATCGATCCTTGACAATCTCCATGTCGAAAGTGAATGTTGGATGTCTGCCACCACCTCCTTTGGATGGACTCTGAATTCTAATTTGAGAACGGACGATTCTTCTTGTCAAACGGCTTGGCCATATGACATACACCACATGATCATGTCATTGCCAAAAAAACTTTTTTAAAATCACTTTAACCCTTGAAGTCTGATTTTATGTTCATCCAATTCCTCTGAAATTTGATTTGAAGTGTCTCAAAGTTAACCTTCGTTTGCTTTAATTGGAATAGCAACATTTTCACTTAAAACCAGATAGAGGAGTAAATGGTAGATTTTTTTAATGGGGCAAGTTAAGAAACAGCTATGGGGTAAAACGTATTTTTTCCTTTTAGTTTGAGAAATATATTCTAGAGACATGAAGGTGGCTGTATATATTACATTTGTACCTTGGTGATCTAAAGCTTTCTTCTTTATGCAGCTTTACATACATGGTGAGAAATTTAATCAGCCTATATTTCACTGCAACAATATATCTGGACAGGTTGAGCCGGTAAGTGAATTTTGTGTTTGCTATATCTGACTCTGTTCCTTTACCTTCTGTGCTTATTCTTATTTTTGTAAAACTGCAACAGGTAGCACCAAATGACCAACACAGAGCTCTTTATTCCACATACACATTTAAGATCATATTCAAAGAGGGGGGTTGTGGAACATTCATTCCTCTTTTTTTGAATTTGATTGCTTCAGTGAGACAGTATAATCAACAGTTTAATGTGCAGACACAATCTCATGTGGATCCTTTGCAGGCATCTCAGACTCCTGTTGATGAGATGATGAGACACGCGTAAGTGAATTTCGTGCTTTAAATTGTGTTTAATTACATTGATGTAGATTACTGAACTTTGATTTTATTTTTAATTGGTCCCTGATCTCTTGAAAATTTTGTGATTCTCTCATACATATCCATGTTGGGCTTCCCTTAAAATTTCATTAAGGTTTCGTAAATGATCTGTCCAATTATGCATTTTTTAGGTACATAACTTTTTTGGGTTAATTTAAATTAATCCCTACTCTCCGTAAATGATCTGCCGAATTATGCATTTCTAGAAAATAGTTTCTTCCCATGCGGGGATAAGGCTACATATATCTATTCTCCTCAATCTCCATTAGATAGGAATCTCGTATATTGGGTTGTTCTTTATATTCAGGGCCCAGTTATTACAAGCTTTGGAAGTCAAGATACCTATTTTAGTTTCCCATAAGAATAGAATAAGTTTGGCGCAATGGTAAGGTTATTGCTTAGTGACCATAAAGTCGCAGACTCAATCCTAAAAACAGTCTTTCCTGCATATGCTTAGGTATACATTGTACCTTGCCCAAATCCCACTAAGGGTTAGTTTGAGAGTTGAATTTCGGAGGGAAATGGAAGGTTTGGGAATCATCTCACAAGTGTATTTCGTGGCTCCCAAGCCTTCCATTTTCCTTCATTCCCCTCCAAAATCCAACTCCCAAACTAATTCTAAGTGGAAGTCTCGTGCATTGAGTCGTCCTTTAATAGTCATAATTAAACAAGTCATTAATCAATAGAGTGTAGAATTTTGATTTATCATTGAGAATAATTTGTATTTGCAGGTACGTTGATCCTAATGACCCAACAAAAATATTTCTGCAACAACCCAATGGTGAGTCTCAGCTTAGGCGTAGAACATATCAGCCACAGGCCAGTGATGGAGGCCATGCCTGAGACCCTTCATTGGAAGATGTCTATATGGGAAACCAAGTTAGTATCAAAATTTAATAAAACTACATGTAACTAACAGATAAATGCTGTGTGAATAAACTCATGTATGACTTGACACTAATATTTTACTATAGTTGTGTTTTATTTGGGATGATGCTATTTTCAAAGTGACAATCTTTAAAGTTAACAATAGTGAATTCATTTTTATGTAATATTTTATTGTAACTTGTAAGTGTTAAGGTTTCATTTCATAGGGAATTGGTTATAGGTGTATAAAGTATGAACCATATTTGGAACAATGAGGCTATATAAGACATGTTTGAAAAAAGAGTTTAAAATCTAGCACCGTCACTGTGAAGTTTTTTATACTGTTAATATATTATTTATCATTGATTTGTATTACTTTTGTTTGAGAGGTAATGGTGGTTATCATGTGAATTATGAGTCATTTAATGACGGTATAAAAAATATTTACGTTGTCAATATATACATATTTAATCCTTAAAAAAAGGTAGTTGAGCTTACCACTTATAGAAGATGGTTAGGAACTATGAACAAAGTTACTTCCTATTTAGTTAAACTAACACAATTAACATAATACATAATCATCATCCTCATAACATTAACTACTATTCTTTAATACTTATGAACTAATTTCTTGAGGTATATGATTGTCCTTTTCATGAAATGTTCTCACAAATTGAACCTTATTTATCAACAAGGTGTTGATCTAATAGTATGTGACATCTTTTAGGATGACCAAAAGTTTACTCTTTTAATTCTTGTGAGTTATACTTGTTGGGAGAGACAATCATGCATTCCGAAAGAGATAGTTCCTTATCCAAAAGCAAGGGGATACTCTTGGTAATATCAAAAAAAAATTGAACCTTATTCTTTGGCCTTGTATGATATATGATATCTAGTAAAGACTTATACCACATTTATTGGTAACTAAAATAATT
This sequence comes from Lupinus angustifolius, assembly GCF_001865875.1. Lineage (NCBI taxonomy): Eukaryota > Viridiplantae > Streptophyta > Magnoliopsida > Fabales > Fabaceae > Lupinus > Lupinus angustifolius. The sequence goes on from NC_032014.1 coordinate 22,762,881, forward strand.
TAAATATCAGTTTATTTTGCTACCACCCCTTTCTTATTTGGCACCACACTCTCCTTTATTTAAAAAATATCCAAAAGCATCCCTTATTCAATTATTCTTCCTTTTGAAATTGTACCCTAATTATTCTTCTATTATATGTTCGAAAAAGCATCTTTATGTTAATAAAGGATTAATCTGGAAATGCATTTTTAGGTGAATTATTAATGTATTAGCACAATAAATATATGTCTAGAAATGCACTTTCGAGTGGATAAAAAATGTATTCAGAATTTCGGATGAATAGTTAATGTATTGACACATTGAATATATGTTCAAAAGTGCATTTAGGGATAAAACAGAAAAATACACAAACACATTTTCGAATAAAAAATTCACATTAACACTATTACTAAAAATATGTTTATATGTAATTATCTAACGGAAAAGAAAATCAAGAACAATAATAATTTGGTAGAAATTCCAATGAAGAAAAATATATATTAATCATCTAACGTATTGAGTGATGGGTAGAAAGATGGGAAAAAGAATAATGTTTTGATTTAACAATGAAACAAGGTTTAGAAAAGATTCAGAGAAGAAAGAAGTATTTTTGGGATTCTATATAAATAAAGAGTGTGGTGCCAAATGAAAAGATATAAATCATGACCCCAAAAGAGATTAGTTCCTTACCTAAAAAGGTGAAGAAATATCATTGATAATTATAAAAAGAATTAATAGTTTATTAAATAAATGCAATTGGTAATAAAAAATATAATTCTAGAATACTTAGAGGAGTCTGATTTCTATAGTTTAAAGGTTTGTTTCCTGAATTCTATATTTTCATGAATGAATGCATAAGGTCATAGTTGTTATTTTTTATTAATTTCCTCATCTACTTTCTATATTTTCACAAGGACAACCCATTTTCATCTAAACCATCTTCCTCAGAGTTCAAGACCTTAACTAACAACTAGTTTTTCATTTTGATAGTTTTTATTCTTATATGAACAATCTTAGAATCAAGAAACATAACTACCCTTATTTTCAATATCATGTGTGTGATTGTATGCAAACACTTAAATCTTGTATGAATTAAAGTTTACAACTTAAATCTTTAAGAATTAACAAGTAATTGGCCCACAATGTATTAGTGCTAGTGTTCTACTTGTCATTAGGTATTGTGCATTAGTAATGCACATTGAAACATACAATATGAATACTTTTCATTCATGCATGCTTCCAAATCAATATTTTGTTCCTTATCTTATTCTGACTAATCATAAATAATGGTACATAGAATGGTACACTTTTATGGGACAACAAATATTCACCCATACGTAACTACCCTCTTCTTGTCCCTTATGTTATTCTCCATCCCTTGTCTTTTTTTCTGAAATATCCTTCAACTTTTTAGAGGGATGTTCTTTTAATATTAGAAATGAAAATAGTATATCAACCATACCTCACATATTAAAATTTGATTGTTGTTATAATTCAAACGAAATGCATTTTCAATTAACATCAAAGATATTATCATTGTGACCTTTACAAAGTTCATATGCACAATACTTAAGGAACTTTGACAAAATTTGATGGTATTTGAAGTGTTTTAATTTAATATTAATGTCATAAATGTTACATCTTTTGATAAATACTAGATCATAAAATAAAGTATCAGTGCTAATAATGCCACACAAAACTGTCAAATGTATGATACAAAAAGGGGAAAATATAGAGACTAAAGTGTGAAATATATACTGTAATATTAACAATAATAGCTCCAATTTTATACTGTGTTATCGAAGTTTTTTGAAATTGGCAAAATGCCACAATGGTCACACCTTTTGGTCATACTCTTTCTAGCAAGAATATCTTTAGAAATATGGTCACATCATGATATTCGACTTTACCAGTTTAGTATCACAAAAATTAAAAATTTCAAAAAGATCCACAAAAATTTCAAATGTAAGTCAAATTAGTTTTTTTTAGTGTCAAGTTAGTCCCTATTAGGTGTTGTAAATCATGTTAAACATAATTAATTCGACCCACATTTAAAATTCTAGAGACCAAAAATGGTTTTTCAATTTTTTAGGGACCAAACTAATGAAGTCGAAAAAACATGAGAACTGAAATGAGTATTTATTAAAGCAAGGGGAAAACAATTGACAGTTATTCCAATACAAAATCTCCAACAAAAGAATACATGCAAATTTGATCATAAATTAACAAATTGACAAAATGTCAAAATAGAAAATTGATTTTTTTTTTTATGTCCTGGAAGCAAGCTAAGCTAGTGTTTACAAAAGGAATATATATCATAAGAACCCAAAATATCAAAGTTAAGGGTCAACCAACCCTTTAACTAACCTCTTACATGTCCCTAAATCTGGCAAGTGCTTTTTTATGAATAAGCATCTTGTAACTATCCCCTGCCTGCACTTCAAGGCTAGGATCCAAGTTCTTGTGCTGACTCCCAAGTCCTGCTCTATTCTCCATCCCTAGTGCCTGCACAGGCTCTACCATTCCACTTCCATCCTTTCCAAGTCCCTATTGTTTTCAAATAATTCATACAAACAACACACAACCACAATGTCCAAATGTCAGAATCCTGACATATTGATACAACACCAAATATCTCCCGCGCCGACACTTCAAAATACTCTACTCCATATCAGTCACATCCTTTCATATACTAATGGGCATCTTCAGATACTACTTACTACATTATACAGTTTGTAGTTTTTTTACCAACGAAGATGAAAATATCATAACAATTAGATTTATATATTTTCATATCCTATAATTTTTTAACTGATAGTATTCCACAGCATGTGTTAAATCATTTCTGCATATTATCCGGGGTTCCTAGGTCAAAGAATATCACATCCATGTTTCGAGGTGTAAATCGAAAAGGGAAAAAAGGATATTTAGGGTGGTGGAAAATATTTTATAGCTCTAGGGTTAAATCACTAGAAAGTACCTAGGCTTGATATGCAAATGAAGAAAAGGAGATCTAAGATAGAGGAAAATATGTCCTAGTTCTAGGATCAAATCACTAGCACAGCTCAGTAAATTGGAAATTTGAAAATGCTGAAAATAGATTGAAATAAAAAACTATATCAAGCTCTACCAAACACATTTAATACCAATAAAAATACATGTTAAACTTTAGTACAGAGAACGAAATGATACCAAGCCTTCCTGCCATCCCATGTTGCGAAGCATCCGATTGCCAACATTGCTTTCATCAATTGCTTTGTCTGCCGTAATCACCTCATAAGTATCAAGGTTAACATCTCCAACCACTCGTCCTCCACCAACCCCAGGAGGGAAAGGCATCGGGTCACCCTTCCTTGAAGCAAATTCTCGATCTTCACGGTCACGGTAAATTATTTTTTTCAAAAGTCAACCCACATGTCAGAGATAGAAATTTACCAGTATCTTAGAGGCATGAGCACTTACTATTTCGCTATTTGAATTTCAAAAATGAAATAGTACTATTTCATACTAAGCATCAATACTTTGCCACAAGAAAATTTTCAAAAGTAAAATGTCTTTTGGAAAAGGGGGCAAATACTAGACTTAAATCCCTTTCTCCTAGCTGGAATAAACCAGCAATCATTTACAAAGAGTTGAAAGAAATGATAGTTCTAATTATATTTTACCAAAAAAAAACCATGTCTAATTAAGGTTCATGTCCTTACCCCAGAGTTTCCATCAGTACAAAAGAAATAAACTAAGTATCAATTCTACATTCACAAGCCAAGGTCTTACGTAAGACCTAATGTAAACTACAGCTTCCTCTACTACCAGAGCTTTTCAGTGGGCACGGGACAAGTTTCAAGATAATTTAATAACTGTCAAGCAAATATTATTACTTCAACAATGGTACAATAGTTGAACTCAAGGAAAGATACCCATTAAGAAAGTACGCAGACTTACTTGAATCCCCAATTTCAAGGTCAGCCAAATCATTCCCAACTGAAGATGACGAGCCATACAAACTTCTCCTCTCAGCTGCGCGATCCCTGTAGGTTGTTTGAAATTGTTCCTTGTTATTTGAAGCAGAATAGGGCATTTCTGAAAACCTTCGTCTGCCACTTACAGAAGCCACAGATGGTGTATGTGAACTCAGGGCAGAGACATCTGTTTTAAAGGGAGTAGAAATTGTCTGTGCATCAACATTTGCTGAAAATGAACTTGACATAGATGATGTGGCAGCTGCAGAACCCGAATAAGAAGTATCTGATTTAACAACCCCTCTTCCCGAGCCCCTTATAACCCCCATCACAGAGCCACCAAGGCTATTACTAACTGGTCGGGGCTGTGGCTGAGGATCCAAAGCAATGGCCTGGTTAACACTTCTGTGAACTCCCATAGTAGATGCATTACTTTCCCTTGCCAAAGTCTCACTTTTTAACTTATTCTTTACAGAATGTCCTGAAGAATGTTTATCATCAGCTGATATAGAGAGCTGATTATCTTCCAGAGCCACTCGAGTAGTCTGACCCTCATGGCTCCTCTGCTTCCACATTGTCAACACATTGTTCATTTTTTTCTTGTTCGCCAGAATACTGCTTTTTGAGGCAAGTTTTATCTCCTTTAATTTTTCTTTTTCCTTTTTCTCTGCAGCAAAAGCAGCTGCTGCAGCAGCCTGGACAGCATCTGCCAACGAAGCTGGCTTCTCAACTGATGCAACGGTAATTACTGGCGCAGAAATCACCACTTTTTTACTGCTGGAACCATCAGATGCTTTGGAAGGTTCAGACAGGTTATTATCTGTTTTATTCTGATTTTGGTCAGTGCAAGGCATGTACTGCTGAGTTTGGTTGTCATATGAATACCAAATCCCATTATTACCATCATAGTACAGACCTACACGTCAAAACAATATAGAAAAAGAAAATAGAATTAGAACAGAGAAAATATAACTTCTTGACAATAATATTAGTGTTTAAATCTTAATGCTGCACAAAAAATAGACTCAACCAATACATTCAAGTCACCTTAAAGCAAAATTTCACAGAGCTTGGCATACACACACAAACATACTAAGCAGCCAGGGAGATAACAAATTCTGTGGCCTACTACCATCCCCCGACAAAAACTAATTAAGACTCAAGGGAAAAGAGGGAATGCGTGAAGAGAAACAGCATAAAATTTATGAGCACTACCCACCAGTAGATGTAAGAGCAGAACTTTCATGCATGTTTACTATTGAGCAATATCAAAACTTGCTTTTGGCTTGTCTTGTTAAAAAACAATTTCAAAGAAATGAAGCAAAGTCTTATTGACAATCCAAAAGTATTTCAAGAATTACTTTCGCAGCAGCCAAATGTGTGCTTTTTAGATACTTTTTAGATACTTTTGAGATGTTATGTGTGATATAAACTTTTATCACCAACTAAACCAAAATACTTACCAGTATTCCCATCATAGTAAAACCCAGAAGCAGCATCGTAGTAATAACCTGACGCTTCATCCCAAACAAAGCCTGATTGTGGAGCACCAACTTCTGTGCCAGTTTGCTCTGGACCAGCAAATTGTTTGTCATCTGGATTATATTCTTTTGGAGCCCATCCCACGGTATCATACTGAAGAACATGGAAAAATAGGGGCCATAAAACAAATCAGTGAAAAGCCTCAAGGAGCTGAAGCTCCCCATCACATACAGGGAAGGGAAAAGCACCAAGGAGCTATTTGTCAAATTGGAAAACTGGCTCAAAACTATTCACATTGACTGTACTTTTGTAACATATACTGATATTAACAAGATTGGGATTATGCCTACACCTGATTTTATTTTGTCTTTTTGTCCTCATTTTTCAGGATAGAAATGTGTTGGTTATGTATTCAAATTAAAAAAGCTAACAAATTTTAAACTTTCTGGCCTCTTTTTTAGAATGATTATTATCTACTTCAAAATTTGTCAAATAAGAAATGATTTTTAAAATTCAGTAATGCCTCTGTTGGAAGACTCAACCCTTTTTCTGCTTTAGGAAGACCAAAACAACTCAAGCATTGTGATTCTCAATTTGCAAAATAAATGCTTCGGATCTTTTCCAAACCAAATTAAGTTTTGCTTAACACATTAATATGAAGCAAATATTTCATCGCAATCTTTGCAACACCTTTTCCTGGTAAGATGACAGGCAGAACCCCAGGAGCTACTGTTTTCCACCAGGATCCCTCTAATAGTAGCAATTTACTTTACTTCATCAAATATGAAAGCCTAGAGTGAACTAATGAGTAATCTACCGATAACACAGGTGACAGCATACCTAACTTGAATGATTATTTGAAATTAAAATTAATTACCCTTGAAAATAAAATGTTTTAACCATATTACAAGCTCCGGGACAGAATTCATCATATATTCGCATATAAGAACAAGAATAAAATACCTGTTGAGCAAATGTTGCAGCCTCGATAGCAGCAGCTGCAAGACTGCTCGATTGGGAAGAAGCTCCTGATCCAGGGCCCAGGATACTTTTTGCATATGCTACTCTTAGAATTTGCCCATTCTTCTCAAGGGTTGTTCCATTTGTTGCCCCAAGAGCTTTTGTAGCATCCTCCACCTACACAAAAATATATTGTCAGGAACCATAACCAAAACACCTTTTAGAAAGCAAGCTTTCCTTCCAGTTCCATCCAATTTTTAACCCTCGAGAATACAAAGAACGAAGTAGTGAAAACAAACGGCATTTTCAAAAGATCCTAACAGAAAATACAAACATATTATGTCAATATAATTCCTTGTGGGTGCTTTGTGGATGGGATTTCCTAGGAGGGTTGTGATGCAGTTGTGGTGATTCCTTCCAATGAGTTTGTTTTGTAGTTTGCAATGAAAGGTTTTCTATTTTTGTTTTCCTATCTTGTATTTCCCCTTCCTATCAAATACCATTTTTCTATCCTAATAAAATAATAATATATAATAAATCGTGACAAAAACAAAAGACTATGTCTTCACACAATGTCCTCCTGACTTCTTTGCATGTAGGGCAACACAAGAAAATCCTAGAATACAGCAAATACAATGAAAAACGGCAGTCCAGGTGCATACAGCTTATTACTTGTAAGTTCTTAAAGACCAATGCACGACATAAATACCATTTAAAGATAAGAAAGAGGCAAACCCACAAGAGCATACAACAACTGCCCATTCATTAATGTAATACCTACCGAATGAAAGTGTACAAATGCAAATCCCCTTGACACATGAGTAAACTTGTCCCTCACAAGACGCAGATCCTGTAATATAAAATGAGAACACTTAGCACATAACCTGCAATAGAAAATACAAACAATCCCCC
>NC_032014.1:22770272-22839256 GCF_001865875.1 Lupinus angustifolius
CCCCCCGGACCCCACCCTACCGCCACCTAGCCAAAGGATTATTAATTTGCTCAGTATTTAGTAATCAAACCTTAATCGGAGCATGTTTGGAAAACTCATAGCGGAGCATCTCCTCATCAGCATTTTCATCCAATCCACGGACAACCAAAACATGAGTTGGACCTGATTAGATATAAAACCTTAATTACGGAACATGAATTCGCATTGAGGTCAGACAAAGGAGTTGCACTCATACTGACCTGCCTCCAAACCTTTCCTTCCTAAGAATGTTGAATTTGATGATGAAATATCCGCTGCAGGAGCATCCTCAGTTCGTGGCTCGTTACACTGCAATAATGAAATAAAACTGAGTCAATTCAATATTGCCATATATTTACATACATATGCTTATAGTACAATTGAAAAATGCCCGACCACCATAAATATTTTAAGCATGAAGACTATGGCTCAATAATAGCAATACGAATGCACAATGATGCAGGAAAAATTGAACCTGATAGCATGAACTCCGGCGTGCAAAATTGATGTAGCCACATATAGTGCACATCCAATCAGATGGTACTGTAATCATCTTATGATTATGACCAGATTTAATAGCTCCATCGGGACCTGGACCTCCAGTTGGCTTACTACTGCAACAAAGTATGCTTGTAAGCAGAATTTGTTAGAGCATTGTCATATCACCTGAAAATACAAAAAAAGTTAACGAAGACCAAAAACACGAAAAGGTACCTATATTCAAAGAAAAGCTTTCTCCCATCCACAACAAGACCATCATCTCCTAGTTTTTCCATCATTCCTTGTGCAGCTCCCTAATCCGTATTATTATCCTCATTAACATAACATTCTTTAAACCGAAATATGATATTCGAAACTGAACGTGATTAATACCACAGAAGGAAAATCGATAAATGCAAATCCTCTAGAGATGCCAGAATTTCTCTCCCTTATAATACGAACATGACGAAGGGGACCCGACTCCGCCTAAATAGCATACAGATGATGTCAGTAAAAAATGACTGTGAAAATCTACAGAGTAAATGACAATGCTGAACAAAACAAATAGAATAGCACATACAAGGATTTGGTATAGATCTTCTTCAGTCGTCTTCTGTGAAAGACCCTTCACAACAACAGTTGGAGATGGAGCCTAGGAAAGTACTACTACATCAAATCCTCCCGCAATAGTAAGATAGATGCCTATCAAAAATAAATAAAAGCACCATTCAAAACATACCACAGAATAATGTTCACGCTGATGCTTGTCCTCACGATCCCTACGTCTTTCACTTCTATCATATCGACTGTCAACATAGCTGTCTTCTCGATAACTTCGGCTATGGCTTCGACCTCGAGGGGACTTTGATCTTGGATGATCCTCATAATCATATCCACGAGATTGGGAATGGGAACGAGAAAGGGAACGGGAACGGGAATTGGATTGGGACCGTGATCGAGAACGGGAACGCTCATGCCTCCTACGTGGACTCAAATCCCTTTCCCGACTAATATCTCTACTCCCACGTTCCCGATCACGGGATTCGTGCCGCCTCCGATTATTATCTCTTCTACTACCTCCTTCGTAGTCAGAATCATAACTATGACGACCATGATTATAATCCCTCTCATGGCTATCCTCCCTACGATGATGAGAAAGACGGGACTTGTAGCCATGATCATCATACTCATAATCATTGCGGTCAGGTCCTGCAAACCTGTCAGGTTTATCATATGCTTGATCACCATAGTTATCAATGCTACCATAGCCATCACGAAACTTATCATATGGTGGGTATGTCTCAATCTCACGGTCCCTGAAAGCATTAACCTGATTATATGATTCATGATATGGCCTCTGAAAACGTCTGGATTCCTTGTCGAGTGGATAATCTTCATCATAACCTCTCCGTTTGGACTGGCTCCAGTGTCCAGCTGCAGATCCTGGTGGCAGATAGGATTCCCCATCCAAAATGTCGCGATGGAAATTATTTCTCTGGTATGTGCCATCCCTTGGATATCTTTCATCTATAAACCGACTTTCATCATAAGATCCTCCAACCCTGCCAAAGAAAGTGATAAAATGGGAGGAAAGAAAATACAAAATTCGATAGAATGCATCAAAATTAATATTATTATTATAATTCTAAAGAAAACATTACACAGAAAAAGAACACAGATCTTAATTGTAAAACCATATAAGATATATCATACTACCACCGGTTATGAAGCATTTCCAATCAAACAAATTTATCAACCAGTTTTACATATTACATTATATTACCATAGTGATGATGATGATAAGCAACAAACAGTTGCACTCACCGAAAATTTGGCTCCCGGACCTCAGCGTAACCCTCAAGAGCCTGTGGATTCAAGAGAATAAGGTATGTCAGGAAGAAATAATCAATGACGAGATAGGTTAGGGTAACCCAATCCATATCATATCCTGACTGCCCCCACAGCTAGCTAGCTTTCTTTCTAAGGATGACATTCATTCATTCCCCCACCCCCAAAAAGTTTCTTTGAATAATGATTCATTCATCCCCACTATAGGTTTGAATTTATTTAAGGAGGAAACCACAATTACGCTGTTGTTATTATCCCAGCCTTGACGCGGACCATAGCGACCATCAGGATCCATTTCTTGCGAAGCCCAGCTGTGAGATTTCGATTTCGAATTCGGAATAAGAAGCAAGTCTCAAAAACCTATCTCCTCCCCTGTAAAATATATGCACAACACAAACAGATTATATCCAAACATCTTGTTGCAATGGCCTCTCCTTTTCATAAATAGGGTCTTCAATTCAAAACCAATCCCTCTCTATACACAACAAAATCCATCAGCTTTATCTAAAACTAATAATTTCGCAAAAAAAAACAAAAGGATACAAAATTATCAATTATCAACAATCTAAAACAAATTCGAATGGTGATAATATAATTAAACAGCTACAATATCATGAAAAAATGAATAGTGAAATATGAATGCGCGTAAGAATGAATGTAATGTTAAAATTGAATACAGTTAGGTTTTTACCGATGAACTGTGTTGGATAACAGAGACGATTGCGGTTGTATGGTGGGGGAATAGAGATCTAGGGTTTTGATAAGTTGCAGAATCAAATCGAAGGAAGATATAGAGAAAGTGAAATTGAGAGTAATCTAGATTATAAGAGTCGTTGACATGTTTCCGTGCAGCATGGGCTTATTACTCGGCTTATAACATAGTAGTTTATTACTCGGCCTATAATAGACTAGCTTATTACTCGGCCTATAACAAACTAGCTTAGGTTATACTTTTTTCCGTAGATAGGTCAGGCTTAGCCTTCTTCAAATGTCTATTTACTCTAACTGACCAGGTTGTAGGTCATCCAAAATGTCTGTTAAGCTTAGCAAACCCAGTCTAATATGTTTATATTATACAATTTTAATATAAAATATTATTATACAAAACTAATATTAATATAAAAATATAATTTAAGGGTTGTTTTATTAACTTATTTAAATGTAGACATGATAAATTATTTTAATATTATATAGTATAACAGAATAACATGTTAGGTTAGTATTTCAAAACAGGTGAGGTTTGGGCTTTGAAATTTTTTTAAATGGGCTAATAAGTCATGCTCCTACATGCTATATATAGATTGGATATGTTTAAGGCAACATGTTTCCACCCTTATTGCCAAGTCATGTTATCTATATTTTTATACTATTAATAAAGCCAAAACAAGTGGTAACCATCGTACATGACATAATTTTAATATTACATTTTTATCCTTTTTAACATCTCTCCTTAATAACTAATAAAAATTTCCACACAATACTAATATCTAACAATCCTATAATGATTTTTATCTTCTTAAATCAACATTTTTCCTTAAGTTTATATATTGCAATAAGAATGCGGGTCGACAGGCACAAAGTGCCGGTCGACACGCTAGTATAAATAAGGATTTAATATGGTATTGATAAGTGTGAAATTATGTTACATTTGTATTGCATTTTTTGACATAATTAGGACTTTAGGATGATTTTTAACTTTTATTTCTCTTTATTCAGGTCAAGTGGGTGTTTTTAGCTATGTTGTGTAGTTTAGATGGATTAAAGCCAAAAAGAGTAGAGATTGAATGCAAGAAGATTGAATTCAGTGTTGAGGCTATGCGAATACCAATTGAAAGGTCAAAAGAAGTCATATATATTATATTATATTCCTATTTTCTAGATTTGTTTTGTTGGGCTTAGCCCAATATTTTGTAATTATGATAAATAAGGTTCTCCCTCAAGGATTTGAAACACTTTACACTTTACATTACAATTCTCTAATTTAGAATATAGCATTCTTCATTATGAGGTGAGTAATTCTCATTGTTTCTAGGATTGGGGCTATGTCTTTTTACATTCAAAACATTTGTTCTTATTTTATTCCAATGAGTGTTGTGATTTGAATAATTAAACTGAGTTTTATTCGTGTGAGTTGTCTGGCCAATAAATTACACATATTGGATACATTGAGGAAGGACCGAGAGGTGAACCCAACTATCTGATCATTCAGTTATTCAAACTAGAATCCTAATCCACGAGAGTAGTTTTAGGATTCTCGAGGTAGAATTCACCTTGGGTTGCTATGAAACGATTGAATAGAAAGATCCAAGTAAAAGATTTGAATGATAATCGTATCACAAGAGTATGTGTGACTTCAATTGACTACATGTGTCAGAGTTTGAAAGAGGATGACATATATCAAATAGCAATTCAGTCTCACAATTTAAAGTTCATGAAAAGAACAAAACAATGATTTACGAGTGTAAAAGCGATAACCTTTATCTTGTGAACTCTCTTTAAATTAGATTTCAATCTTTTTTAATTCTTTTATAATTATTCTTGTCAATTGTTTAATTGTTCTAAATTTAGTTTAATTTCTTTATGTGAATTAAGTATAAATTAATTGTTATAATTAAATGAGTTTTTTAGTCCTCGTGTGATCGATATTTTATTACTTAACGACATAATCGTGCACTTGTGATTTGCCCTATCAATACTAAAATAAACTTCTCCCATATATCATTAGCCACATGTTACTTTCTCCTTAATTTTTCCTCTCCTAAAAGACATCATGATAGTAATATGTACCTATTTATACTACATAATCACATTCTCCTTAATTTTTTTCCTTCTAAAAGGTTCCATGAGATGATGTGAGAGAATTTTTTTATATTTATAAACAAAACAAAATACTTTTAGTATTAAAAAATAAGAGTAAGTTATACTAACACCTCTGAGTTTTAGTGAAATTATATAAACAACTTTTCACTTTTGTACACTTACACAAATCCCTAGTTGTATACTTTCATTACACTGATCATCTGCATGAGAAATATTGTAATCTTTTAAACAAAAAATATGATAAATGTAATTAAGTTAAACAAAACATGATATATTATACGAACCAAAAATAATAAAGAGGTTTTGACTCATAAATTTGTCTTCACAATATATCAGTATAATAAAAGTATAAAAAATAGGAGATTTGTGTGTAAAAAAATAAAAGATGGTTTATTAAATTTCGCTAAAACTCATGATGTCAATGTAATTCACTCAAAAAATAATAATATAATTATTGTTGTTGTTGATTAAAAAAACATGCTTTATAAAAAGTTATGTGTGTGTGCCTTGGTATTGGTGACCTAGGAAAAGATAATATCATCAAAAGTCAAAACATAGTGATATTGTGTCAACCTTGTTGAACATGGTGATGATATTGAAGGTTCTGTGTTTGTTTTTCTCTTTCTTTCTCTTTCTATGTTCTGAATATTGTATAGTTGAAGTACATGGTCGAATTTTGTCTATCACATCAAAACCTGACCCAGATGATGCTTCTGCCACTGCTCGTTGGTTGGTCTCTCTCAATTCATGGGGTGTCTTAAAGTTCGTACCTTTTCAACTCTTCAATCTCTTTTAACTTATGGGTTTCTGAAATTTCATCATTCTTTCTTGTTAAATGCAATCTTATTCTTAAAGTTCACATTTCATTGTTTATTTGCAGTACTATTTCAAATGATTTAGGTGGAGCTCCTTTTGGGTAACCATTTCTTACTTCTTTTTTATTTTTATTTTTATTTTACCCTCTTTCAAGTTATGTGTGTTTAAGCTGAATCAAAATACAAATTCTTTATGTAAAATGAGTTAGTAATGGATTAATGGCTCAGATTATATTTATTCCACCCACTGACGTTGGTTCAAGTGGTACATGTTTTATTTCCCTTAAGCAAGAACTTGGGTTCGAGTCTTGTGGATGGAAAAAATGTTCGTTGGGAGAGTTAGCCCCACGTACCTGTGATGTTCCCGGCTCGGACAGTATTGCCTCCAGTGTGCGAGGATACCTCTGGTAAACACAAAAAAAAAGATTATATTTATTCCGGGAAAAAATGTTGTTTGTTTTTTTATTGTTCACCGGGTCACAGGTAAGGTGTTGTTTAGTGGTTTAAGGCCTACTCGATCCCCAAATAGGTTAAAATGTCAAATGTTTAACTCCTGTTAGCGATGCTTGTTAGGAGAGACAACCACACATCCCAATAGGGGATTAGTTCCTTACCCAGTGAATGGATACCCTTGGTTATAGCGAAAAAAGTTACATGTTCAAATTCCATAAACAATCGATTGTGGGGTATGACTGCATCTATATGCCCTTCCATCTGGAGATGGAGCCTCGTGCATTGCGCCACCCTTTTTTACTATGTTGCCAATGTTTTAATTACGGTCACGATTGCGATTGCAGTCATTGTTCCCATTGCGGTGTGAATTATTTTGTTATTAAAAAAATATTTTTTGAATTCGATGTAGACTGATGTGCCCTGATGCAGCCCAAATGCGGTTGCGTTGGACCTGATGTAGCCACATTATTGTGACTCGGTATTACACTACAATTATGATGATGCAGTTACGACGGTCCACAACCACAATATTGCGGTCGTATCACTGATGTGGTCCACAATTTGAATCACAATAATGCCAACCTTAATCCTCCAATGCTATCCCTTATTTTTCATCTTAATTAGTCATTCTTTGATAATAGAATTCTGCTAAGGAGTTCTTTGAGTCACATTTCATTGGATTTTGCATTCAGATTTGTTAACTTCTTATACAATATATACAAGTTATATAATCTATATGCAGGAATGTGGTGAGTTTTAGTGATGGACTACCTAATGAAGGCATTGGCATCCCATACTTTTACTTGACAACTCTCGATCCGACGGCGAGAAATGCGTTGCAAGACGAAAGAGCTTCACTCACAGTCGGTGAATATGCTCTTGGAACATGTGGCCAGAAAGACCCAGAGAACCCAACATGTTCAAAAATTACTTTAACTGGGAAGGTGTGTGAAAAAATGAATCTTTGAATACCATATGTGTGATCACTATGTCTTGGTCTTTCTGCTATGCAATGTGCATTATATTCCTTCACACCAAAGTTTGCCCTTTGTGGCTATTTTCTATGTGTATAGGGTCGCGTAGCCGAAAATCGGAGTGTGATAGCTGACAATATAAGCATAGTAGTTTTGAATTTGTTGTTTCAGAAATAAAACTTCCATTGTTAATTAGCAAACACATGATGTAGTAGTTTTTTTCATTTATATAGTGTAAAATGCTCAAGTAGGATCTTAATCCTCTTGCCTCAGGTTGTCATTGTCATAGTCACCTAATATGCAGTTTTCTTTGGTACGGGTATATTGTACGCAGCATGCTATCCCTGTCAAATACCGGTATGCTAAGATACATTCAGTAGAGTTTCGATAGCTCTCTGTTCAACCATTTCTAGTGTCATTTGTTGTAGGTTTGAATCAACTTTGACTTCACCTTAGTTGAAATACCCGAGCATAAAACTATTTTTTGTTTGTTGTAACTCATTCATGTAGGTGAGTACATATCATCAATTACTCTTTTTTCTTTCTTTCTTTTACTTAAACTATAGGTGAAAATCTGGTTCGTTAATTATAGATAACCAATTCGCAAAAGAACCACGAATAATAGAGAACCAACACCCATGTTTGTGGACAATTTGCTTCAAAAGGAATAGCTCAAGAATGATGTCTTAGTGCATAGGCTCCTTATTCCATTTGCATGGCAATACTGCTTTGCTGACATTTTCTGAGATCAATTATAAATTTATATATGATTTAAATATGTTAGATCCTCTTAAATATAATGTTTTATGATTTTAGACTCTGTTTGAATGTTATTCATTCTTAACTCCTATAGATATTGTGTTCTTGGTCTCCAATAAGGGAGTAAAACCAAACTATTTCTGGTAAGATAAGAGAATAAAAACGAGTAAAGCGAAAAAATATTAAAATTTTGGAGTAAAAACATAACTGAGCCTTTATATAATGTTTCAAACCATCATTAAAATGATTATATGAGAAGTTCGAGTCAAGTATTTTTTTTGGTACTATCAAGGGTACCCCTCACTTTATGGGTAAGGAATTAATCCATTTCGGGGTGCGTAACTGCCCCTCCCAACAAGTGTCGCTCCCAAGAATCGAACTCTTGACCTTTTGATCTTCCTGTGAATCTAGCGAGGCCTTACACAAATAGACCAACGCCTTGTTGGTAGTTCAAGTCAAGCATAACGTGAAATCGCGAACCATTTTTCATAGTTCGATGTATATTTTCCGAGTACCGACAAATTTCCTGCATATAGGTACAAATTTATATGGTTTGCAGAAGGCACCTTCATGCTCTTATTGTCTACTGATATGTTACTTCAAACTTGTTTTGTGAATCTACTATGCAATACCTTAACCTCTTTAACATTCCTCATAATCACTATGTTTTCTGAATCTGATAACCCTATCCTTGTATTCCAGCTGAAAATGCTTGATGAGAAATCATCCAATGAAGGAAAATTTGCTAGAAATGCCTTGTTTTCCAAGCATCCAGAAATGAAGGGTATTTGCATGAACATTATGCAAAATTTCAATTATAAATTTGATAACTTACTCCTTATTTTGTTCATATTGATTGGTATAACAGGTTGGCCTAAGGGTCATAACTTTCAAGTGTTCAAGTTAGAAATTGAAGATATATTTCTAATTGATTGGTATGGTGGTCCAAAACCTCTCACAGTGGAACAGTACTTACAGCAGAAAATGTGAGTATTAAGATCAGAGGGAGGAATCGGCTCGTCTCCGGTATTGGACTCTCCAGTATTGGAATATGCAAAGGACTTTTTTGTTTATTATTGAAAAATAACTTCAAATTACATCCGTTTAAACTTGATTTGTGTCACGTGTCGTAATCCTCATCCAGTATTGGACTCTCCAGTACTTGAGAGGATCTGAATTCAAAAGGGAGGAGTCCAACACCTCTCCAGCACTGAGATATGAGGAGGAATGTTTTTTGTTTATTCTAATTTTTTTTATTGAAAAGTAACTTCAAATCACATCCGTTAAAACTTATTTTGTATCATGTGTTACATAATCCCCATCCAGTACTTGACTCTTCGGTACTTGAGAGGATCTGAATTCAAAAGGGAGGAGTCCAACACCTCTCTAGTACTGGACTCTCCGGTAATGAGATATGCGGAGGTTTTTTTTGTTTATTTTAATTTTTTATTGAAAAGTAACTTCAAAACACATCCATTAAAACTTGATTTATGCACGTGTCGCAATCATCATTCAATACAATACTAGACTCTCAAGTACCGGAAAGGATCTGAATTCAAAAAGGAAGGGCCAAAAAAGTCTTGAAAATTAACAAAATTTTGATGCCACTTATCAAAATCTCATTTCTATATTTTGCTATTTCACTTTCCATCTAATTATGGTTCTGTTCATCCACAGGAACACCAATGGTGGCTTCATTATGTGAAAGCTTTTCTCATTCTCAGTTATAAAGATGTATACCATGTTTGAAATGGTGCATTCTTATGCCAAATACTCTTGTGCCATTGTTACATAGGAAACAACATTGCTTTTGTAAGTGTTGATATCTCTTCTTTCATAAGAAATCTATATGTTTGTGATATGTAATGATACAAGCCGATCTTGTATGAATCAAGAAAACATTGTAATCATTGGTGTGGATTGATTGATATTCCTTTTAATGTAACACCCTAGTTCTGATATGCAACCTCTCAGGCCCAAGAATATATTGAGCGTGCCACTGGGAACACCTCAATCCTGATGTGTTACCTCCCCGACCCCCCATGAATACACTGAGCGTGTCACCCACCAGTAGGGTGTTAAATATCCCTGCAGTATTTTATTCCCCACAAAGAGAGCCTCCCATGACTCGAACTCACGATCTTAGAGACAAATGGTCATTATTCACATGAGTCGCTACCATTAAGTTACTAAGGAAGAAAAAACATTGATTGATTATAATTAGTTGACATGATTTTAAATGGCGGGCAATAGAGGACCAATATTTATTTGAGAATGAGTCATTGAAAACATGAAAACGTTAGACGATAGTTGTTCTTAACGAAATAATAATATTTTTACTCTGTTCTTCAGCGTGTCATTTTTATTTTTTGCTTTTTTGTTCTTAAATAAGAACAATTTTTAGGTGTTCTTAGCCAAGGGAAGGTGAGGAGAGAGGTAGATAAATAAGAATGATGTTTGCTATCATAGGAAAAAGGTATGTTGTTCTTATTTTATAGGGAGTTGTAATAAATTATAAAATAATGTGTGAGACCCAAATAAAAACATACATATTATTTGTCATTGTAGTTGTTTTTAGATACCCTGAAATTGGAGATACTAGACTTATAGCCTCTATTTGGTCGGAGAGAATTAGCAAAAAAAGAGAAAGGAAAGAGAGAGTTGTAGGAGAAAGAGAATCTTTCTCTCATTTGGTAGGAGAGAATACGGAGAGAAAGAAAATAAAAGTGGTGGGACCCACCAACTTTTTGTTTCTTCTCTAATGTGAGAAGAAATGGTAAATGAAGAAAGTTTTTTTGACATTTACAATAATACTCTTAACTTTATCAAATACTCATTATTATTTAAAGGGTAAAATTGTCCTTTTCGTAAAAATACATTTTCTTTCCTTTCTGATTCTTTCATATATTTTTTCCTACCAAACAATCCTTACAATCAACTCATTTTCTCATTTCTTTCTTTCTACTCATACTCTTTCTTTTTATCTTCTAAGTATTGATAATTATCTAATTGTTCAAGAGAAATGTTATCTTTCTGATGTAGGATTTTGTCGATGAATGTTGAGACAAATTATGGATTCATTCATGTGTATATTCTGTTGTTTGTAAGTATTTAGAATAGACCATGTTGGGCATATTATTAACCATTTTATAATTATTTAAAATTTACACACTGTTAGTGTAAAGTTTTTTACAATATTAGTACATCATCCACCATTGGTTTTTATTATTTTTGTTTGAGAGTCAATAATAATTAAGATATGAATGGTTGATAATTTGGTAATAATATTAAAAAAATATTTATATTGTGAGTGTATACATATTAAATTCTTATTAAAATGACCAATAAGAAATTTCTTATTATAGGTTAATAAATATTATATCATTACTTAAGAATATCGTCACAATTATGACAAAAATATATGTAGTTATTATATACTCTTATTATAGTATATGTGGTACTCTACCCCGAACCCATCTAAACCCGATTAATAAATTGAATAAATGAATACATTAACATCATGAAAAAGCACTAGAATAGACAACATATATAAGCTATGGTAATAATACCAGTCTTGCAACCACTCAAATTGCAGTATGTTGTAATCAGTACTTGGTTCTGTATAAAATTGAGCATGCTCTATAGTAATGGCAACAATTATTGAATTAACTTTGAGGTTTCCGTTGGGATCGGGTATGGTATTGTTAATTATAACTATGTTGAGTTCGGGTTTAAGTTTTGAATTTTGAGTTCGGGATTGAATAAGCAAAAACCCAACCCCGATCTACCATGTTATCATTACTATTTAGAGAAGATGAGTTTCTAATAGAATATCAAATGATTTAATAACGACTATATTATTTGTTCTATCATTAGATAAAATGAGAGAAAAATAACATTCTCCTTAGTGTTAAAAATTCTCATTTACTTTGAATATTTTGTTCATATTTCATTTAATAACACTATATTAAGTTGGATATTTATGATTATTTGCTATTTAATTACAATCTTTCTCATGCATATTATTTCCACTTTGTGGGTGCAAACACAAGACTTGCAATTTGTAAATCTCTTCAACACACAAAATTATTGTTCAAAATTTGAGCAAAAAAAGAAAAAAAGAATATGTGTGCAAACAATACTCGTATTATTGAATCCGAAAAAATTAGGTATGCAAATAATACTTGTTGTAATATGTAATTGATTATTATGGAATCTTGATGCTTCCGAGAAACTAAAAATAGCCTATACTATTCGATAAATTAGTATAAAATTTGTTTGATATCATCTATCCCTTAACTATTTCATTTAAACTTTTACATATATTTTTAACTTGGGGAGTTATGCATTATGATGTCAATTATTTTACTCAAACATCCTTTATATTTAAATTTTATAACAAAAAGAGTTAATTGACGAAAAATCAATTCTAGTGAAAAATAGACAAGTCAATTGTTTAAGTTTTTAAACTATTATTTAATTTTATTATTTAAAGTATTTAAAACCATGAAAAGTTGGTAAATACAATTAAAGTATCTTTTTCTATTATATTTGTTTATTTCACATTTGTCAAATATAAATGACACCATGAAATATATTTACTTTCATAGATTCATTTTTTTCCTACCACATATATATCATTATTCATCATGCACCATACACAATCCAATTTGAGTGGAGAATATTATTATTATTTATTAATAGAGAGACAAATATATATTTATATTTATTTTTAATGATAAAAATGTCATTTTATTATGATTAGAAGGATAAATGTATCAACAAAAATTATATTTTACTTTATTATTTAATGCACTTATCTCTCACTTTTGTCCCATGAAGATAATAATTATTTGAATTTATGCCCTGAGTATATTTTTACTATCTTTATGGTACTTAAAAATATATAATTCTTAGAGACAAAAACTCAAAGAAAATTCAATTCACTATTTTCTTTTGAGATAAAGAAATGAATTCAAATGTTTTATTTCTCAATAGCTTTTATGGTGTCATTTATTATTTATGAGTTAATTTAATTTTTAATAAAAATAATATAAATGAATAGTTAATATTATCTTTGTAAAACATAAAGAACTTCACCTGCATAATATTTGGATATTAAGCTAAAAATAGTTATTCTCTCAAATCAACCTTTAGGCAAAGGGACATGTGTAATTTTTTGTGGTGCATTGTAAAACAAACAAAACAAGAAACTATGAAAGAAGACTCAAGACTCGAGATTCATTTACTTCAATAGTAAGTTTAAAAAACTTACTTAGTCATTAATTTTATGAATATCTAATGATTTAGATCTACTCACTAATTCAACCATTAGATTTCACTAAAATTGATGGTTAAGATGATGAGTAAGTTTAAAAATTTACTCTTGAAGTAAATGAATTTCTCCTCATAAAAGAATTGAAAGATCTATTTGCAAGATTTGAATAACTCCGATTGGAATTGAGTCGCATATCTTCAAATTATCCGAGAAATCAGACTTAAGTTTAGACATATAATCTACTAACATATTTCCTTCTCTAGTAACTTTAATATATAGAAAACTTGGATAATTTATTAGGAAATAGGATCATTAATCATTTTCATTACAGAAGCATTAAATGATTTTCGAAATACAATATTAAAATAGGAGCATTAAAAGTTGTGATTTAATTTTTGGTATTTGTAAAAATATAAGCAATAAATAATTTCTAAAATAAGATTCAATGCATTAAAGTATAATTTGAAAAAATATATAAATTATAGCATTAATAATAGGAGCATTGAATGCTCTAGTTTATTTATTTGTGTTACAGATAGAAGTACTAAATAATATTAAAAATGGCAAAAATGAAAGTAAATTTTGAAATGTATAAAAATATAATTTCGGAAATATAAGTATGGCCATCAAAATAAACACATTGAATGATTTAAATTTATTCTATTGTTTTATAAAACAAAAAATTAAATAAAAATAAAAATAATTTAAGAAATAAAATAAGGGAATGGAGTATCTCCTTGTATAAGGAGATAAGTTATCTCCTCCTGCCAAGTGAAATCATGACATGTGTCATGTTTCATCATTTTCTATAAAAGTATTTTTTAAAATAAACAAAATAACACACATGTCACATTTTTACTGGCTAGAGAAAATAAGTTATCTCCTTTTATAAGGAGATACATTATTCTCATAAAATAAGGCCTTTAAAATAGAAAGTTTACCACTTGAGTGTATAAATAAAGTGATAGACAGTGTTATTCCACCTTACAAAGCTGATTAGAGTTGGAATTTTTTTGATCAAATGTATAGAATAATGATTATTTGTCTCTAAAGTGATGAGTTCGAGTTATGAGTGACTTCCTTTAGGAGAATAAAATAATGCAACAAATATATAAGTTTGTTGGTGACATGCTTAATATATTCGATGGAGATCAATTATCTTAAATGATGTCTTACTTCATGTCTCAAGCTAATTGAGGTATTCCATTTTATTACCTTTTGCTTTTAAATTTCTTATTTTATCCACATGTTAATATATGATTGACTTGAGACAATGAATGAGACATCGTTGAAGACAGTAATCCCCATCCCAATATATTCATCGGCCCGAGATCGCATGTCGGGTGGTACACTTAAAATCTAAAATAATATTTTTGGTTTGATCTTTAATAAACATGCTTGGTCATTTGGATAATTTGTTAGATAAGTTCAGTAACTAAACACATTGAATTTATATTTCAAATATATTTTTCTATCAAATATATTTTGGTCTTATGTTTTTTTTTAAAAAGGTTTGCCTTGGGTTTTAAAAACTTTTCCTTACATTATAACAAAATTTCTAACATATATAATTTAAAAAAAAAAGGTTTTCCTCCAACTAAAAATAAATATACTAGAATCATGTAGAGAAAAGATGTATGAGGTTATATCCTTAAGAAGAATAGTTAGAATTTGTTTATGATCGGTGAAATATCAATCCAAAGATCTTGAATCTCATAATTCTCACACATAATATAAAACAAAGAATACAAAATCACATTTGAATTCATGTTCTGAGATATATTCCTCTTGTATGCCTTTGGAGAGAGAGTTTTGGTGTGATGGTTTTCTTAATCAAATATTTAATTCATTTCGGGACATTTGTTTTCTCTCTCTAATGATGACAGGTGAAAATTATTTGTAATTTGGTGTCATAGGGACCATAATATTTCCTTATGCGTTAACTTATAGGGTTCTCGTTATTCCCTAGAGGCCAACCGTTTGAATATTCACTAATTAAACTCATATTCGTTATCAGTTTCAAAAGTCTTATAGGTTATCATTATTAATTAAACCACTTGTTCTGTAACTCAAAATAAATAATCAATATAATTATATTAAATCTATAATACTTACCTTATTTAGAAATTATGAATTTCTAAAAGAATCTATAATACTAATATCTTAACATATAAATACATTATTTTCGACATTAAAGAAAATGTTTGAAAATTTGAATTTAGGGTAACTAGAAATCAAACTAATTTAAAATTTGAAAGACTAGTTAAACTTGTGTGGAATTAAAACAAAGCATTTCTAGTAATTAGTATTTTAAACTTTCAAGCTTAAAGATTCATGATAAGCAATTAATAAGCTATATAAATAGTATGTTGTCCTAATTGGGTGGAATTTATTGAAAAAAACTATTTTTATTAATTATCCATTTTCCAATTTTTATCCTTATCTTCTATTAACTCTTCTCTCAATATATCCACTTCTTTTTATTTCCTTTTCAATTTTATGAATATATACTCTAATTCTAGTATTACTAAACAAATATATTTACGAGTTTAATATATATGAATTGTCAGTATAAAATTAATTTATATTATTTTCCATTCATTTTATTATTTTTGTTTAAAATGAATGATAATTAACATAATGTAAAATATACTTATAATATCATAAAATTTATATCATAAACTTATATATTACTATAAGCATTGACCTCAAAATTTTGAATAGGTTTTTTTTAGTTTCCCACATATATCATCGTACTAGAGTCAATCATATTCAAACATCTATAAGTATGTGAGACTAACCTTGTAGCAGATATTTTTTACATCCACAAGATTCGAACTCGAGAGTTTGAGACCTTACTTAAGAGGAATCAAACATGTACCACTTGAATAGATTAAGAGAAAATAAGAATAATACAAAATTAAAAATTAAGAATAACTCAAAATTAAAAATTAAGAATAATGCAAAATCAAAATTAAAAGAATATACATTAACACAAAACGGCGTGTCGTTTCGCTTTGCGAGACAAGAACCATTGCATCATCACACTCTCTTTCCAAAAACATTCAACTCTCTCATATTTCAAACAACAAAAAAGTAATTTTTTTTTTCATCTCTCACATAACCCATTAATCCCCACAAAAAATTAAATAATAAAGTTTCTTTCTTTGTTCTCTCTTCGATTTCAATTCATTCCCAAGAAGAAGAAAAAAAATCATCACCATTTTCAATGGATCTTAGGTTGTTTTTAATTCTGCGATGATTTTAAGGTTTCTATTCATGATGGAATTAAAATCCGTTGGTGGGTTCTTCTCTAAACACCAAATATAGCATCAAAGTTTCATTTTTATTTTTTTGTTCTTTTTTGTTGTTGAAAAAGGTAGAAACTTGAAGTAGTTCGTAGAATAATTGTGTTACCCTTTTGTGTTGTTTTTTATTGTTATTTATGTTGATGTGATTAATGGGGAAGTAGTGAAATTGGGGTAAGTTAATTTGTGTGTTGGAGTCTGTATGGATGAGATCAGAGGTAGAAATGAAACTGAGAAGATGTCTCAGTTCAGAGACATGGCTGCATCAATGTCAACAATTGGTTTGGGATGGTGTCCTTATGTGTCACAGGGTGAAGGAAGAGCTGCTACTATCGAAAAGAAGTCGCAAAAGTTTCGTGCCGATGCGAGGAAGCCTGTAAGTTTCTTTGCCATGGTGTTTGATTAATGAATGAATGGATGATTGATTTGTGATTGTTGTTGTTAAGTGTGTTAGAGTTGGTGAATTTTGTGTTTTTTAGAGAAGCATTTGATATAATCAGAATGTTGCTGTGAGATTTTTTGGGGTACTATAAAGGGTATCCCTTCACCCCTTTTTGTAAGGAACTAGTCCTTTCCGTGTGCGTTACTGCCCCTCTCAACAAGTGTCGCTCGTAGGAATCGAATCCTCGACCTTTTGTTGTGACATGTTTTAACTGAAAAGCTGTTTTTTTAGTAAAATGAAGTGTAGGGATGTTAGATGTGTTACTTTGAAACAATTGATGTAGTTGAAACCTATGAGTTGTTGTTAATGGAGTGTGTAGATTTATTCGGAACGGGTTTGGTGTACTTAATGTTAAAGACACAGTTATGGTTGTGTATGTATAGTGTTCATTTCTCATCCTCAATAGTCTTCATTCCTCTTAACCACAGCTACAGCCAAAAATATGAAAGAGAAGATGCATGGTAACTGGAAAATAAATTAAAAACAAAAAAACCAGAAGGTTAAATCGTTAACTTTTCGAAGGGATTATTGGTAACAAGCTTAAAGCTTAGTAAGCTTTAGCTTGAGTGAGAGTGTTCGAATATACGAAAGTGTGTCACAATACCTTAAACTATCTATCTTGTAGAAAATATCTGGATATCAAGAGAATATCTAATATTATCATGATTATATGTTACATTTGTTTAGAGTGTCTTAAAAAATCTCTTAGAGTCGATATTACTTTATCTTATCTTTTATGATTTGTTTCGTTAAGGTAGTAGGAGTCTAATGATAGTATAAATAGGGTAATATCAATACAATTAACTATTTTGAGGTTCATTTTTGTCCTTTCGTACATAAACCCTATAATTTCAACAAATCACATTATCATTCTTTCGTCCTCGCATCTTAGCTGATTCTGAGTGTCAACCAATGTTGTTGATGGCGGATGGCTGCCTGTGGCGGTTACCAAAATTCCGCCATCATGGCGTTGCAGATGGCATTGCGGGCAAATAGAGGACATCATCATCAGTTGCCAAAAATTAAAAATATAACACAATAGAAATAACATAAACTGCAGCATAGAAAAAATATAAATTGCACTTGAGAAAGAAGAAAAAAAAATCTGCAGTTCAGAAAAAGAAACAGAGAATACAGATTATGCATTTCACTAAATATATTATAGGGAACAATACTAACAGTTTAATAAAATTAAAAGTTTACTAAAAAATAAAATTGCAGTTCATAAAAATCGAGTATTAGTTTTAAAATAAAATAATATAGCAGTTAAGAAGAGTAAAGAAAAAGGAAAATGAAGAGACGACAGATGACAACGGGGAGGTTACGACAAACCCAGATGACAACGACGATAGTGATGGCAACAGTGACAGTGGAGGCAGAAGCAAGCTGTAGACTGTAGAGATGACACAGGGGGGAGATTTTCTCTAAAAATAGAAAGTATTTGGGGTTTAACTTAGAATTGAGCCTAAAAACCCGACCGACCTGCTATTTATTTCAACAAACCTACCTAGAAAAGCCCATTTACCCTGAGTTCTGCCTTTTTCGCCATGACACTTCCACTGCCATACCGACATGGCGCCCCTTTCGTCTAAATGGCGAACAAGGCCATATGGCGGATTTTTTGAAATTGCTAATGGCGATTGGCTAGAAAACGCCACGACCATCTGCCATGGCAGCTATTTAACTACACTAGTGTCAACCTCTCATTACAAGAGACTCACATCCTTTGCTGGTGGTTAGCTAACCCTTTCTATATATATATATATATTTATTTAAAATTATATTAATTTTAAATAACTTTAGCGCAACATCTACATTATTAGGGGTTTGGCTCTAGCAAGGAAGCTAAAGCTTTGGCAATGTCCCTGCCTCACTGTTCTGTGAAGCATTTAATCGGAAATGAATGCTAGAATCATTTCATTGTCGCGGGTGTCACTTGAGGATTACTTATCCCATGGACGCGATGGTCTGCCGATGGCCTTTTAGAGGGGCGCCTTTGACATGCTTTGCTGCATATATATTGTCCGTAGTCTTTTGGTTCACTTCGTATTTTTGGTTTAGTTAATTTCTTTAGTTCTTTAGGATTACTTACCCCCTTTCTCTTGCACTTCTCTCTTCTATCTATACACATTCTTTCATAATAATAATAAAATATCGGACGACAATTTTGATGCATTGTTATGTGCTTGACTTCGTGTTAATGTCTGACTGTTTGGATCTTCGAGTGCCTAAAATTCTAAACTGATGCTCAGCTTCTAATTTGCAGTTGGTGGCAAGATTGACCAAGGACATAGTTGACACATACCGAATATGCAATCCGCAGTTTAAATACTCCGAAGATCTAAATCCGAAAAGATTTTTGACTAGCCCATCAACTGGAGTGCTTAACGATGGCTATGATAATGCGAACTCAGATCTTATTCTGACAGTGAATCTTGTCTTGACCCATTTAGAGAAAAACAGAAGGTTCATCTTGCATTTTTCATTCCTTTGTTCTTTTCTATCATTATATAAAATTCCATTCGGAATATCAAATGCAATATATGCGGATTTTCAATTCATGGCGAAGGTGCTATTGTGCCCTTCACCCGGCAATATCAGCATGTCTTTATAAATTTGCTTTCTAATATGTTGCAGATATATTGTCAAAGATGTCCTTGGCCATGGGACATTTGGTCAAGTGGCTAAATGCTTGGATTCGGATACCGACAGTATTGTTGCTGTGAAGATCATTAAAAATCAGCCTGCATACTATCAACAGGCACTGGTTGAAGTAACTATTTTAACAACGGTAACCTATAATCTTGTTTTGTTTTTTCGAGATGCTAACCATTTTCTTGGAAGCACACCGACAAGAAGTTACTTATGTTTTTTCTTTTTTCCTGCAGTTAAATAAAAAGTTTGATCCTGAGGATAAGCACCATATCGTTCGTATATATGACTATTTTGTATATCAACAACATTTGTGCATATGCTTTGAACTTCTGGATACAAACTTGTAAGTTGTGGGCTTCTATTCCAGTTAGAATATGCTTATTGGTTGGTTCTAGTTCAACGTAACTAAATATCATAGAGGAATTTTGCAATGTTGCTATGCTAGATTTGTTATTATCGGTGTTGACATTTCATAGTTATACAGATATGAGCTTATCAAGATGAATCATTTTAGGGGATTATCACTTAGTATTGTTCAGCTGTTCTCTAAGCAGGTATGTGAAATCTCTGACTTATATTTTCGCTTGGTCTTCTATTGATTTTGATAACTTACCATAATCTATTTTCTTAAATTTATGTTTCAAGATTTTATGTGGACTCGATCTACTAAAAGAGGCTGGCATTATTCATTGTGATCTGAAGCCTGAAAACATTCTTTTATGCACAAGGTCGGTTTTTTACTTGAAGGTGTTCACATTGAACTGCATGCTGCAGCTATTTCATATATAGATATTATATAGTTGTCTCTTGTGCAGCACCATGAAGCCCGCAGAAATCAAGATAATCGACTTTGGATCAGCATGCATGGAACACCATACTGTTTATTCGTATATTCAGGTTTACATTTACCGTTGAGCATAGAATTTTAAGATACTTAATGTAATTATAAGTATCTAATACTTAAGCTTATTCACTGTTTTTTTGTACAGAGTCGATACTACAGATCGCCTGAGGTTCTTCTTGGATATCAGTATCCTAACCAATGAAATTAGTAGTTCATACCCGTTATTTCAAGCTTGCATTTTTGGGGGTTCATTTTATTGCTTTACCTTTTCTTGCCTCATCGTCTTTCGGCATTACAAGCTGTGTGTGATTTGTTGGTTATTTCTCAACTGCTTTTAACCAACCGTGAAGATTCTTACATGTATAGCTATAATTTCAGTTTATGTTGATATAAAGCCCAAGTGTAGCATGGGATTGAATTGGGATGCAATTTAAGTTTTTACAGAAAGCTTCATATGATCGCAATTAAACCTTCTACATTTACTTGTTGCTTGATATTTTACTTCTATGACTTAAATGTGGGGCATCATATAAGAAAATTTTATACATTTGTTCATTTCGAACTACTGTTTCTCATGCTATGTTTTACTTCCTTTTATTCAAGGACGAGGTGAGCTAAGAGAGGGAATGAATTGGGTAGGTTTGTTGAAACATTTTCATTCTCGACTACTCTAATGATTCAATGTTACTAAAGCCTAATAAAATGTTCGCTATACTTGCATTTGAACATGGTATTTAATATCCCCTTTGTTGGTATATACTAAAGAAACAATTCAAAGATGCGTAAGAATCCGAGAACTTAGAGATCCTAGATTACCTAGCAGTATACCCTTCTTTAAATTGATGTCATACCAGACATTCTTAATGTACATTCTTCAGATTATTTACTTTTACTCCTTGCTTCATGCTGGTCTTAACTCTTACTAGATACACGACAGATATTGATATGTGGTCCTTCGGGTGCATAGTGGCTGAATTGTTTCTTGGATTACCATTATTCCCCGGGGCTTCAGAATTTGATCTTTTGAGGCGGATGATTAAAATACTTGGGTATGCATCTATTTCTGAAGAAGGAAACACATTTTAATTACGTGGCAGTCCAATTTTTATAGCTAAAATGTGTGACATCGTAAAGATATGTTTTCCTTTGTCGATCCAAATTATCCTTTGTGTTAACCAAAAACGATAAGTGGTCAGAAGAAACTTAAATTCAAGTATTCATTTTCGTTTAACGTTGTTTTTCTTGAGCTGATACTGAAACATAATGGTCCCCACGTTTGAGAACCAAAACTCCTCCACAGAGTAGTGATGAAACGAAAACATTTTATTTGGTTTTCGTTAAACCAATTGGCTATCTTTTATTGTAACTATTTTGATAAACTTTATAGATGTTTTGATTATATTGTAGAGGACAACCACCGGATTATGTACTGCGGGAGGCCAAAAACACAAGTAAATTCTTTAAGTGTATCGGCAGTCTCCAGAACATAGACAACAGTGAGAGTTCCAAAAACGGAAGAAGTGTTTATCAAGCATTGTCGGAGGAAGAATATGAAGCTGTAAGTTTTATATTTTACCGTTTCTTGCAGCAGGATCTTTGTCCAAAATAAACATGCGTTCATACTAAGAATATGCTTTCAAATCCGTTTCTCCTTTTTGTTTATTTTTATCATATTTCATGTATATGATCATGTTTTTGTTTTCTCTTCAGAGAGATCTGAAGAAGCCATCAATTGGAAAAGAGTATTTTAGTCATATGAATCTTGAAGCAATTGTTACAAACTACCCCTATAGGAAAAACCTACCCAAGGAAGATATTCTCAAAGGTTAGCTTTCATATGCTTCAATAAAAACCGGGAAGGTCGGATATTTCTGCTCAACATGATTTAACTGTTTTGTTTTCTGTGCATTTTTCTTATTGAAGTTGATGCACTAATGAATGTTGTGTAAACTGAACTCATTACAGAGAGTCAAATACGATTGGCTCTTATTGATTTTCTGAGAGGGCTTGTTGAACTTGATCCTGCAAAACGCTGGTCACCCTTCCAGGTGATTCGATTTGT
The DNA here is from genome assembly GCF_001865875.1 of Lupinus angustifolius. Taxonomy (NCBI): domain Eukaryota; kingdom Viridiplantae; phylum Streptophyta; class Magnoliopsida; order Fabales; family Fabaceae; genus Lupinus; species Lupinus angustifolius. Next base: position 22,793,029 of record NC_032014.1, read on the forward strand.
CCAATTGTCGGCATTGACCCGCCTTTCAAACTGAATTTTAGCTTTTTTGATGCAAAGTTTACACAGCCAGTACTTAGAATGATAGTTTATGTTCTTGCAGGCTTCAAAACACCCTTTTGTAACTGGGGAACCTTTTACACAGCCTTACAAGCCTTCCCCCAAGACCCCTCGAATGGTAAGTTAATCCCAATTCTATAGTGCAGACTTTTATTTATTTATAATTAGCCTAAACTAAAGAGGGTCAGCCTCGGCACAACGTTAAGGTTGCTTGCCTAGTGACCTAAAGGTCATGGGTTCAAATCCCGGAAACAACTTTTTCGCTTGCAAGGGTAAACTTGCATACATCTACCTTTCCTAGACCCTACTAGGCGAGAGCCTCGTGCATTGGACTGCCTTTTTTATAATTGTCCTAAACTGTTTCATTTAAAATATTCTTTTGAATGCTTTAGTGCTCATGTAAAAATAATATTTGGCCTTTTTTTAGATTTTTTATTAAATAAATTTTTAATGAGTTGTGAAACAAATAAAGTAGGTTCTTTAATGTATAAAATAGAATATTCTCTCAACATTGATGTTGCACCAGATAATGTATGCATTAAAGTATGGAAGTGCCTAGGAGATATAGGTGTAAACTGGTTCATGAAGTCATGTGTTAGCATTGGCTTAGAAGTGGAATGGACGAATGCTTTACGTGTACAAAGTGTTGGAGAAATAGAGGGAGATATATACATCTTAGGATTCGAAGTCGTTGGATGAAATGGGCGAATGTTTTAGGTGTTATTTCTGATAGAAGTATGCCTATCAATCTGAAAGGAAAATTCTGCCGCAAAGTCACAAGACCAGCAACGTTTTATGGTATTGAATGCTACGAAGTAAAGTGCTAACAAGAGCATAAGATAACCATGGTAGAGATGAGAAAAGTTGATCTGATGTAAGATGACCTCATTTAGAGGAAGAGGAACACTGTAGGTGAAACCGTTATGATGGTTTTGGATCTACGGTGTATTTGAGGGTTTGGTTATTGATAAAACACCGTAGCAATGTTTGATCCATGTAGCCGACCCGACGACTCCATCTCGCTTCATTGTCTAGGGAATGGTTTTGCCTCCTATTTTCTTATTAATTATTATTTAATGTCGCCTTTAAAAGTTCATTCATTTAGCTCGGTTTTCTTCATGTTTTTTTACGTATATCCCATCCTTTAATCAGTCCGTTTTCTTCGAATGTTGTAGTTCTGTTATTGCTGTAATTACTTGATTGATTGATGGATTGTAATCTCTTCATGGTCTAATATTCATTTCATTTATCTGACTTTCTAGCCGGTAATTCAAAATATCAAGGTCGATAATCACCCAGGTGGAGGGCATTGGTTTGCTGCTGGTCTATCACCTAATGTGAGTCTGCTACTGCTGTAAATATTACCGCCTTTATCTGATATTTAGGGAATTTGAGTGCATTTATTATAACTTTTCACATAATAAGGACCGAAAAATATGTTCGAAAAATTTGAACGAGAAATAATCTCAGTACATATGGGCTGATATAACAACAAAGCCTAACCTCAAATTAGCTTCCAGAGGAAAGGGAAAATTAATGAGAAGCAATATAAAATTGATGGTCAATTAATCGTTCTGAATGGTCATTGCTGTTACCAGAATGACCAATGATGTTACCCTTTATCTTGTTGAATGCATTTTCGATAATCGACACTTAACCATCCTTCTATCTGATGGAATTTACTCTTTATTTTGTAGTCCTACCACAGAATTTGGAAATATATGCATGTGATTTTTAATTCTGAAAAAATGATATGCAATTCTTCTCTTGGGTTAGGTGATATATTTAGTTTCTGCAGGTTCCAGGCAATAACAGGGTTTCCCATTATAGCACTCCGCATTTTCAGATGGTGCAATATCCACCTGCTAATAGTTATGGCAGCGTAGGGAGCTACGGAAGCTATAATGATAATATCGGGCATGCAAGCAGCTATGGAAGTTATGGAGAGAACAATAACATGTTTGCTTACTATTCACCTGTTGGTCCATCTGGTATGCACATGCATAACCACGGAAATATGTCAATGCTGGGAAGTACTCCTGATGCTCGGAGGAGACTGAAGTATCAACCTGCGAGTGGACTAGGTATAAGTCCATCAGCCGGAAATTTTGCTCCACTGCCCCTTGGTGCCAGCCCATCTCAATTTACTCCACCAAGTTCCTATTGTCAGATGTCAGGTTCTCCGGGACACTACGGACCTACATCTCCTGCAAGAGGAGCTTCTCATGGATCATCATTAGGGAAGTCGGCTGCAGTTAGCCAGTTCAACAGAAGAAAAAATTGGGGATATTCTGCAAGTCCTCAAACTCAAGAAACAACATTTTCTTCACATTTCCAAGCTCAATCTCATGACGGCTCAAGCCATGATGAGGGAACATCACAAGGTCTTGGCAGTTCACCATCTTATTTGCAGTCAAATATAAATCCCGGAAACTGGAAGCAGCGAGGAAGTGGAGGGATATATGCTAATCAGAGCATGACCTTGCAATCATCAGAATTGGCTCATGACAATGCGGAAACACGCTTATTGTTGCCTGATCCTGGAGATTGGGATCCTAATTATAGGTACATAATCGGCTTTTTATTTTTATAATTAAAATTGATAGGTTGCTTGTTTGATTTTTGCATGTTTAATGTCATATTACTTTTTATAAAAAATAGTCTCATCCTATCTTATTGAAGATTTTATTTCTCAACAAGAAGACACTTAGGCATCAATTTTGGCGGTGGCTGTATAGTGTTCCCTACCGTTATTGACTCTTGCAATCACCTTGTTTTTGGAGTATGTGTCAGTTCTCCGAATGAAATCATTGCCGGGTTATAGGCTAAACTTGTAGTTAGCTACCATGAGTAGTTAGGTTTTATTGTCCCCAGATATATTTGGTTACTAATATACTTAGTATTCTGTGTGCCACCGATACGCAGAAAGTTAATACACGACATTTATGCAATCTTATGAAGACCTTATTTTGCCAGGACCCTTAGGGTTCGTTTGTGAATTACGTTTTGGAGGGAAAGGAAGGAAAAGGGAAGGCTTGGGAGCCACAAAATACACTTATGAAATGACTCTGAAGCCTTCTCTTTCCCTCCAAAGCTCAACTCGCAAACAGACCCTTATAGAAATGTTTTATTAAGGTCATTCTCGGCCCCCCGGTCAACAGTTTTAGCTTTTTTGGTCAGCTATTTTTTTGTCATAGATGTGCTATACCAAGTGCCCTATTGTTCCATCCCTACAGCCATTGCTTATTGATCAATCATTTCAATTTGAAGTACTACTAATTTTAATACAACTTAGTTATAATAAATTCAACCAATTTGAAGTTGTATCAATCCTGAACTTAATTATTAACTTGGGATGATGATGTTGATCTTCCTATCGACGATTTTAATTTCATTCCAGTGATGAGCTTCTCCTGCAAGAGGATGGTTCAGAAGAAAATTCCTTGACAACGGAGTTTGAAAGAAGTATGAATCTTGGTTCCTCTGAACCATGGGTTGGACTAGGAAGGTTCAACCATATCTCTAGCACAAGCTCTCCATTAATCATACAGAGGTGGGTTGCGCTCTCCTTGATTGCAGCCTGGGTTGAATTGTTTATCGTGCTGACTATTTGCGTCATTAGATTAAGAACTTCCGATGAATAACGGAACTTTTAAATGCGTCTCATCTAAAGTGAAGTTGCCTCTAAAGTGAGCATGATATGGTAAAGTGCTTAGAGATTTCTTTAGAAGCAAACTCACCAAAGAGGAGCCTTTGCCGAATTTGAAAAACTTGTAATGGTTGTAGAATTATGAGAACATTAATCTAGTATCCTTGTTTCACCGTCATTCATCACTTACTATCTTTTACTGTGTTCTTCAGACGAAATGGACCGAGTCAAACATTTTCTAATGTAGAGATGAATAGTCCTCCAACACATGATATTCAAGCAGCATATAACATAGCTTCTATGTCAAAGCCATTACATCTTATGCCTCCTCATATTTCTCAAAATTCTCCGAGCCGTTTCGGACAACAACCTGTTCAAAGATTCATACATGGTAGACCCCCTCATGGTGGTGGTGATTGGAACCAAATTAAGGTTCCACCTCCTTCTTCTGGATTTAGCAGTGTTGGCCAACATTCTCCCAGGAATAACTCATTCACCAATAGTATGACATGGGGTATGTACTTTTTGCCACTTTGTTCCTTCCATCCTCTTTGTTTTCCCTTTTTTTACTTTGTTCCTTCCATTCACAAATAGTCGGATAAAGATTTGGTTGTTTTCGTTGGAATTTTACCTTCAAATAACATTCGGTCAAGCATTACGGATCAATTAAAACATTATATTGGTCCTCCAAAGAAAATGAATACCAAATAAGTCTCTAGAGAAGCCAAATTGGTGATCACTTTAAACTTTAATGATTTATTCAATGTTAGACACACAAGACAAGATAGGATTAGAAATGAATAAATTAGGAAGAAAGTTTGAGTAGCTTCTATTGTAGAAAATATAGTAGAAGAATCACGCCTTAGATGGTAGAAAAGTTGGAGTAGCTCTTATTGTGAAGGAGACTGGTAGAAGCCTACGTAAGGAGAGTAGATCAAACGAAGGCTAGTCCAATCCCTATAGGAAAAGGGAGACCAAGAAAAATCACAGACGAAAAAAAGTTGGTTTTTGTATTTTCCTCAAGACTAGCTTGATAGTCATTGCACCTTGGAGGACTAATTTGAAATCATAATATAATAACAATAATGGGTTATTATGATGTAACAATATGAATCTAACATGGGTAAGATGTTATATATTGTAGGGAGAAGAATGAATCCTGCAGTGTCAAGTTTACCACCAACATCTAGAACAAGAAATGATTATGCAAGGATAAACTAGCACTGGTTCAGTTCAATGGATCAACTATGCATTATAAATTATTGTGATTCATAGTAAATGGAATGAATTCATAGTTCATCTTTGATCATTTTATTATTGTGCTTGAGCATAAAGTTGATTTATTGTTGTAGTTTTGCATGCACTTTATCATATATATTTTTTGGTTATTCAAAGGCACTGAATCTGGTTATGCTTTATGAAATGTTTAGTTGGTTTTGTGCAACACAATTCTAATGTTGAATGTTGTCTATGTTTAAATTTTCACTAAACATAATAATTTTTTGTGGTATGAACCCTATTGAGGTTTGAGAATGGAGAGAAATTATAGGATGATAAAAGTTTTCCTCTTATAAGAATCACATAATGATTTTTTGTGGTAATATCGAGGGTATCCTCTCATCTTTTTGGGTAAGGAACTAATCCTTATCGGGGTGTGTGACTGTTTCTCCCAACAAGTATTGTTTACAGGAATCGACTTTATTGTCATCTGAGAGATCTAACGACTTTACACCACTAGATCAACACATTGTTGGTAAATCACATACTAATTAAAATAACTTTTATTTTATTTTCTTCACAATCTTCACTTTTGCCCTTGTCAAATTAGGGTTGGAATAAATTAAAGTTGGTTGTGAATCGAGAACATCGAATGAGTTATAATCAAAGGGAGTATCAAATAATTCTTCTGGTTATAAGTGTATCATCTCCTTTTGATTCGAACTTATCTCATTTTCTCAATTTATGTCTAACATTAATTTATTTTAATCTGAATTTGATAACTGAGATAAGAGAGACCATTGGATGTATAAATAAGTAGAAAGTATTTTCGTATTTCACTTTGTCACCTTAACTTTTGGTTAACCACGTTATATTAAGAGAGGTATGTATAAATATATGAAATAAAGGTTGACATGTATAATTTTACTAAAATTCAAAGAAAATTGATATAATGTACACTTCTTTGTAATTAAAAAAAGGATTAAAATGAAATGAGTAGAACCATACATAGTTATAAAAACCGTATCGTACTGGCCGGTTCAACTGGAAAACCGGTGAGCCGGACTCCTAACCGGTACGGTACAGGTGTTGAACCGGCCAAATATCAAAACTAGTCAAAACTGGTGAACCGGACAGTATTTTACTAAACCGGTCGGTTTATACACATATTTTTTTTTAAAACAACTTAAAAACTTAAAAGATCCATTACAATGTGACCCATCTTTCCAACCTTTTTCAATGCACATACTTCCAAGACATACTTAGATTACATTTTGGTTCCGTAACATTCGTGTGTAATCTCAGTGACATTTGTGTAATCTTGGAGTACTTCTGAAGATAGGATTTGGTAGAAAAATATAATATTCATATGAACAACTTTGACTCCTTAGTGTTAAATGTTAAAATTCCAAACTTATTTGTTTTGTAGAGTGAGTTGTGAACTTATGTCATTTATTTATATTTTGTGGTTGTTAAGTGATACTTTTGGATTTATATATGTTTTTTAATTTAGACTTTGAATTTGTTAAAGACTTTTGTTTATTTATGTGAATTTTGAGTAGATTATAAATTTGAGTATCTACGTATTTGGAATTTTTTTGTTGTAGGTTTATATATATATAAATATAAGTAGGTATGTCTGGTTTAACCGACATGCGGTTTAATTACTGAACCAGTGATTGAACTACTGTACCACTATACCAGTACCCTGACCGGTTTGATAACGGTACGGTTTTAACACTTGAATCATATTGAAATTTGATTGGAAAAAATAAATATTGGCATTATAAGAACTAGCGTGTTGACATGCAATATTGTGCCTGTCAACCCGCTTTCCTATCATTTGTAATGTATAGTTTATATTTTATAAATTCAAATATAATTTTTTGCGCTAAATTTACGGTTGTATTTATTCAATTAGTCTAATATTCAATTTTTTAAATACACTTTTAAAATAAGAAGATAATAAGGATAAAATAAGAAAATAATATTATATGGTTTTTTGGTAGAAATAAAAAGATATTGAGGGCAAAATAGGAAAACACAAATTACACCATGATGGGTGGTTATTTTGTGTTTTCCCTTTATTAATAGTATAGATATTATATATTGTCAGTAGATCATTCACCATCAATATGTTTATTATTATCGATTCTTAAATAAAAATATATTAATTAATATTGAACAATATGGTAAATATAATAATATGTTTACCATATAAAAATTTGTATACTCAAATTGATAAGAAATAAACTATTTGAATTTCAGTGGCACAATCTTGATAGTTTTTTTGTCCAAAGTGGTCTATGATAAAGAAAATAAAAAATATTAAAATGAGGAGAGATGTGTAATTATGTAATTGATTTAAGGAGAATAGCTATTTCTTCACATCAAAAAATACTTTATTCACTTAATAATATGAATGTTTAGGTATTTTTGTAATTGAATTTAGGGTATTTCCTTAATCTCCTATGCCAAAAAATGTTTTAATGACCATATTTTTGGTTTTTAACATCGGTTTAAAAGTGTTATAAAGTGTAATTAGGTTAGTTCTTTCTAATATGTATTTAAGAAATCATGAAAGCACATATTATAAATAAATTGTTGTCTAATGTTTAATTTACATACTATTTTTAACTACTTAGTAGTAGATTTGGGTGTGGTTGTTTCTTTATAAATAACTACGATCTTAACAATCGTAAATTAGACATTTTTCTTATAATGATCTATAATTCATATTTGTGAGAAATCACTCCTAAAGTCCAACCTTTTTACACTATATGACGAGTTAAGAAAATATTAAAAGTTACATATATGACGAGTTAACCTTTTCACGTAATTCTATAAAAGAGGACTATACTACTACGTGTGCATATGCTTCTTACCTTAGAAAATAATTATTCACGAAGGTTAGTATGAGAACTGATATTTTTATTAGCACCAACTTAGTGGTCTAAGAAGCATAACTCTATCAACAAATTCATTATCTAAGTCGAATACATATACCTCACTTTGATTGTCTTTGAGTTAGTGTGGATCGAGTCTCAAATCTCACAAAATTATGCATTCCCTTTCAAGTTTCAATAATGTTATGTGACAAATCGAGTTCTTCATTTAAAAACAAAACACATTGCTCTCGATATATTCTTTGAAAGAAAATAAATTGTCTCCAAAACTCTTTGTATCAAAGATGTTCATTAATGTTTGTATTTTAATCAAGCCTATACCATGAGCTTGATTTCAAGACATGATAACTAAAACTAGAATCTTTAGCATTGGTTCCCACCCTTGAATTAAGTTTCATTTACTCATCAATTCTCTCTGTTTTTTTTATTACATTTTCTAGTAGGAGAAGTAGTATTGGCAAAATATTATATCTATTCTAAATTCGAGTTTAATAATCTATAAAATTATTTTATTTAAAAATAATTTAAATCTTGACTGTTAATTTTTTAAGACACATGTCACAATCTTCATCTAATATTGGATTATTCAATTCAGAGATAATATAAATTTGTGTATTGGATAGAGTTAAGGGAAGGAAATACAAAATGAAAGAGTAAAAGGTATAGTAAATTTTGGTGTAAGTGTAGCTTAACTAGGTCTACTAAAAGTGAAGTAAACTAATTAATCCATCATAAATATGCCCTTATTTTATTCTACTAAACCTTTGACAATATATTATTTAATATAACTAAAGATATTTCTCCCCCAATAACTAATGAATTAATTTTTTAAGGATCGAGTATTTTTCTGATTTTCCATAGGTATTATCGCACTAGAGGTAATTATGTCCGAATCAGGAATATCTACAAGTATGTGGGGCTAACTCTCCCAGCAGATAGGAGACAATTCTGTCCGAGTCAGGAACATCTACAGGTGAGACTAACTCTGACAGTAGATATGAGACAATTCTGTCCGAGTCAGGAACATCTACAGGTATGTGGGGCTAACTCTCCCAGCAGATAGGAGACAATTCTTCTAAGTCATAAACATCTACAAGTATGTGGGGCTAACTCTCCCAGCAGATAGGAGACAATTTTGTCTAAGTCAGGAACATCTACAGGTATGTGAAGCTAACTCTCCTAGCAAATAGGAGACAATTCTGTCCGAGTCAGGAATATATACAAGTATGTGAGGTTAACTCTTACAGCAGATAGGAGATAATTCTGTCCGAGTCAGGAACATCTACAGGTATGTGGGGCTAACTCTCCCAGTAGATAGGAGACAATTCTGTCCGAGTCAGGAATATCTACAGGTATGTGGGGCTAACTCTCCCAGCGATAGGAGGCAATTCTGTCTGAATCAGGAACATATACAAATATGTGGGGCTAACTCTCCCATATATTTTTTCTATCTACAAGATTCGAACCAAAACCTTACTTAAGAAGAATCAAATATATATCACTTGAACCAACAGATGAGATTCACATTAAATTACTCAATTTTTAGAAAGAAAAAAAAAAGAATTTCGGGTCAAAACCAAATCCGGTTAGAAAATTGGGTAAGAAAGAGAGTAATAGGTTTATGAGAGGTTTATAGTGGCGGCTGTTACACTAAACTTGGTTTCTCTTCTCATTCTCATGTTCCAAACACTTTTCATCATCTTCAACTCAAACAAATGTGGACAACCTTAACAAAACGTGTTTGTTCTAAGAACTTCAATTTATCCTCTCATCTCCCGAGATTCTCTCTCCCAATCCCAATTTCTCACGAGATATTAATACCCCCCTTTGAATCCCAATCCCTAAGGTTATACCCTTTTCATGGTTCCAATCAAAATGGAATCTTTACTTCTTTAAACCAATTGGGTCGATCCAATTTCATGTTTTCTCAATACCCTTTTGATTTTTCTTCACTTTCTTTGAACAAGATTATGGTGTCATGTAGAGGGTATGCTAGTGTTGCTGAAGCAATTGAATCAGAAGATGATTATTCTTCTTCTTCATCTTCTGATTCAGTTGATGAGATTCATAAGTTGTTAGAAGATGAAATGGTGAAGGAAGAGAAGGTAAGGCATAATCATAATCATAATCATAATCACATTCATCAGAATGAGAATGTTCAGAACAATAGCTATAAGTACAAGGTGCTTAGGAGGAGGCAGATAAAGATGGAGACCGAGGCGTGGGAAGAGGCGGCGCGAGAGTATCAAGAAATGTTGGATGATATGAGAGAGCATAAGCTTGCACCAAACTTGCCTTATGTGAAGTCATTGTTTCTTGGTTGGTTTGAACCTTTTAGGGATGCAATTGCTGCTGATCAAGAGCTTTGTAAAGAACCTAGACATAGGTTGAGCCATGCTCCTTATTTTAACGAGTTGCCACCGGATATGATGGCTGTGATTACAATGCATAAGTTGATGGGATTGTTAATGACTAATAGTAATGGGGTAGGTAGTGCCAGGGTGATCCAAGTTGCTACTCAAATAGGTGAAGCTATTGAACATGAGGTATATTATGATTGCATTAAAGCTTTATATATAACATATTGTATATTATTATGTGAATTGAAAAAAAAAAGGAATGATTTTGTTGCTGAACCACATTATGCATGTTCTGTGCTTCTTTTATTATGTATGTGACGCTTTCGTTTGGTAGTGTCACCAAGGAGCTTTATAAACTTGTATTTGACGAAAAATAAGCTACATGTGGGTGTTTGGAATTCGGCTTACTTTAATAAGCGGCAAGGTTATAAACTCGTATATGATATGTTTCTTTGTGTAGCTTATGAGCTTATAACGTATGGGTTTATTTCATTTTACAACTATCAATGAGCTTATCAACTAATTTTACCAAACAGTTCCGATTCAATTAGCCAGCTTGTCATCTCTCAAATTTCAGCTCCTAGATTATAAGCCTTCAGCTAGCTTATAAGCTGGTTATGTCCAACATGGCCTACACGGTTTGCCTAGTTTGTGATTCTTGCAACAGTCTAGCTTGGTTTTGCACGGTGTTTCTTCCCACATGTCACTCGAGTGCTAATGTTCTGGTGACAGCAGTAGTTGGTTCAATGTTGCAGCCTCTAAAAATATAGTTTTTTTTGGTAAATAACACGGTTATTGCCATTTCTAGGTTAAAGTTAGATGTTGTTATTGTTAATTTGCAATATTCAAGTGTTCAGATTTTCCACTCTTGCATATGGTCCAGGCTAGGATATACCGGTTTATGGAGAGTACAAAGAAGACAAAGGAGAAGAGATCAACCACTGTCAATCCTGATGGCGAATCCGATCTTGAACCCAAAGAAAGAGATAAACTGACTGAACAGAAGGAGAAAATGGTTAACGACCAGAAGAGACTTAGGAAAAAGGTTGCTAGTTTAATAAAAAAACAGAAGAAGCAACAAGCGATGGGAATAGTTCGGGGACTAGATGACCGGAAGCCTTGGGGGCAGGAAGGGCAAGTGAAGGTTTGTAATTATTTGTATTGTACCTATGAACAGTAAAAGGTTTCTTCTTTTCATGCTACAACATGGTTATTGTTCTTTCCAGGTTGGTTCTCGTTTGGTGCAACTATTGATAGAAACAGCTTACATACAACCACCGGCTAATCAATCTGCAGATAGCCCACCGGATATACATCCTGCATTTAAGCATTCACTTAAAAATATTTCAAGTGATTCACAGTGAGATTGATAGCATCTCTATTTCATATCTTTCATAATCAATATCTTTGCATTTATAAGTTAAGGGTTTATTTGCTTGAATAGGAAGGGAAGTAGGAGATACGGTGTTATTGAATGTGACCCTCTAGTGCTAAAGGGCATCGAGAAGACTGTAAGTGAACTTTTATCTTCTTGGAATTGTTTCTACTTGAATTCATTTCCGCATTTCTTTAAATAGGTTACTAAATAAACTTGTTTTGGTTTTGTCATGCATAAATTTGTGACATTGATGCTAACATCGAATTTTGTTTACGTCAACAGGCCAAGCACATGGTCATCCCCTACATGCCAATGTTGGTGCCACCTATTAATTGGACAGGGTACTTCATCTACATATACAAATAATTTTATATTTAGTTAACTGCGAAGCATCTATGGATTTTTTCTCTGCCAGCTTAGTTAGTTTGGCTTGTTTATTGCTAAAATTTCGTTAGCAATTTGAATCATGAGAAGAGATTCGAACATCTCACTAATATGTTGTTTAAATGTTTTAATAAGTTTGCTTTTCAATCGGGTCATAATGGCCTACAACTAGAGCTTGCAATGAGCTAAGATGGCTCTTGAGCTATTCAATGCTAGGTATGCTACTAGCTCAATCAGCTAGGCTCGTGACCTGAGATTGAGCTTTTATAAAGATAGCAAGGAAGAAAGAAAGAGATAATTGAAAGTTCATTTCTCTGTTAATGAAATTGATCGATCTTTACAATTGATAAACAACTCAATTTATAGAGCTTTAGGTATAATAGCTTAGGCTGCAAGCAAGCTAACATAGTACAATGTAGTACAATTACAAACTTACAATTGGTATAGTATAAGGCGACCTATCTACAATACAAGCCAATACACTTCTTTATATAGTACAAGCCAATATAAAAAAGCTTCTACTACAAGCTATCAATATAATCTAGAAGCTACTCTATTAATTGATATTCTTTATCGTCCCCCCCTGAATCCCGATGCGAGTGATCTAAGTGCTGTAACCCTGAACTTTGAGTTGATCTCTAAAAATTGGCTTGAATATGCTTACTTGCATGCTCTTGTTTTGGACTCTATCTTTTACAAATAATAGATTAAACTCAATGTGCTTTTCCCTCCGATGAAGCATTGGGTTATGGACTATAGCAACTATATTAAGATTCTCATAGAGTACCAAGGGTGCTGAAAAGGAGAATTGTAGGCCAGTCTAAATAGTTGCACCCAAATAAATTCCCGAGCTAATAAAGCTAAGCTTCTATACCTAGCCTTTGAGCTAGGCCTAACAATGCTGGTGGAATCGTAGGTCAATTAGTGGGTCACAACCTGGTACGTGTTTTGTTGCAAGGTGAAACCCTAATTTTAGAGAGGAAAAATCTTTTTTGCCCCTATACATGGTCAGTTAATTACATGTTCTTCACCAACATAGAACAAAATTCCAAGCCTTCCAAATTCACGATCATATTTTGTCTTTTGTCAGCAAGATTTTTCCTTCGCGCTAATTGTTTGCCCCTTCTTCTCTTTATTGATTCTCTTATCAAATTATATGAACTCGATTTTGACATCATCTTCATGTGGTTCAATTTTGTGAGATATAATTCTATTAAGGCCTCTAATTTCGACCACTTCTAGATTCTGTAATATTATTATCTTGATTATTAATTAGAAATGTGTCTTTAATATGATCAATTGTAGTATTTTCGTGCATTTATGTAGGACATAAAATGCTTACATTTTTCCCGCTATTCATACAAAATTATTCACATGAAAGTAGAAACATGATTAGTAAGTACTATGCACACTAAGAGATTTAGAAGATGAAATAGTCTGTAGATCATGAAAGGCATGAAGTCCATCTTTGGTACGGGTTCCCCATGATAAAACTTGATCCGAACCCTGACGTTTTTCAAAACAATGGTTAGGATGGAATTCAAAATAACATGAATTATCCTTAGAGAATTGAGAAACACTAAGTACATTTAGTGATAGATGGTACTAAGAGTCGACTATTAAGATGTAAAATAGTGTTTTTGGGTTAGAATTGGTGTGAAATTTAGAGTGGTCACAAGCTCTAATAGAAAGTCCAGCACCATTACCCTTGTAATTTGACCAGTTAAGTACTTTTGCACTTGTTCCCGAACAAGAGAATGGTCTACAATTAGATGATTAGCACCCGAATCAGGAAACCAAGTGAGGGCAACATACTTAGGTTCTGCGCCAGTGGAGGCTGTCAAAGCATGAGGAAATGTGGCTAGATAGGGTCCAAACACATAATACTAAGTGGTCTGAGATGCCTGATGAGAACCAAGATTAGTTCGCTCAGCCTTGCGCAGCTCAACTTAACTCACTGCTAGCTTTTACTTTCGGAGGCCTTCCTCATGCAAATTTTCGATTTTTTTTACAAATATTGCAATATTTTGGTAGGTATGACAAAGGAGCATACTTGTTTTTGCCATCTTTTGTTATGAGAATACATGGAGCAAGGCAACAACGAGAAGCTGTTAAAAGGGCTCCGAAGAATCAACTTAACCCTGTTTATGAGGTTGGAACTTTTTTTGAATGCTTGTGCATGCGCAACTGTTATTTGTCCACAGTTAATGCATATTAAAATTAACTCTTGTATTGTTTTTTGATTAGGCCCTTGATACCCTTGGCAATACCAAATGGAGGGTAAACAAAAAGGTGCTCAGTGTTATAGATCAAATATGGGCTAATGGAGGACGTCTTGCAGACTTGGTGGATCGTCGAGATGTGAGTACCAAACAAACTTTGTTGCCAATTTTATTTGTTTGGACTCTCAGCTTCCCTTAAAACTTTGCCCTTCTACTAAAATAAAAATTATCTTTAGTTACAATGGCATCCCAACATAAGAACATCGATTTCCATCTAGGAAGCATATGAAATCTTGCTCACGCACAATGGTCGGATTTATATTCATAAAAAATACTTACAAATTTCTATTTTAAATGTTCTCCTTAATCTCTTTAGTGTTAATTTTGAATATGAATTGGATACAGATTTTTGAGTCCCCTTTTCCTTTATAGTGATTCTCTTCATTTCCATAGCATTTTGTTTGACTTTTTTTTAAATCTTAAAAGGTTCCCATTCCGGTTGAGCCAAACACAGAAGATGAATCAGAAATCCGGAAATGGAAATGGAAAGTGAAAGCTGCCAAAAAGGAGAACAGTGAGAGACATTCACAACGATGTGATATAGAACTTAAGCTTGCTGTAAGAACCCTGCAAATCTTCGTAACTAGATTGAGATATAAAATGCTTTCTGTGATTGATTGCATATATTCATCATTGTCGCATTGGCTATCGGGTTGTAGGTTGCACGAAAGTTGAAGAATGAAGAAGGATTCTACTATCCGCACAATCTTGACTTCCGAGGGCGGGCTTATCCCATGCACCCATATTTGAACCATCTTGGTTCAGATTTATGTCGAGGCATACTTGAGTTCGCAGAGGGACGTGCTCTAGGGAAGACAGGCTTGCACTGGTTAAAAATACATCTAGCAAATTTGTATGCTGGTGGTGTGGACAAGTTGTCTTATGAGGGTCGAATAGCATTTACTGAAAATCACCTGGATGACATATTCGATTCTGCCGACAAGCCTCTTGAGGGAAAGCGTTGGTGGTTGCAAGCAGAGGATCCTTTTCAGTGCTTGTCAGCATGTATCAATCTCTCTGAAGCACTGAGAAGCCCCACTCCCGAGAATACCATTTCTTATATTCCCGTACACCAGGTACCTGAAGCTGAGATGTCAAAATTATTATTTGGGAACATATCATTGCTTAATTGTGTTGTAGTCGATGGGAAAATTTCGCAACATTTTTTAATTTTGCATCTAAGTTGGAGAAAATAACATTGTTTCTTGCAGTAACAGACGGGGTTTGCATGAGAATTAAGGGTTTTAAATTTGATTTGTATCTAAATGGTGGCATATGCTAATGTGGATGAAGCATGATTTTCATTTCTTTTTTTTAAAACATGCTATTGCGAAGTCTTTGTCACCTGTCTAAGAAGCTTGTTCATATCGTATCCCCATATTGTTTGTAGTAACATTCCAACATCACATATCTTTTTTAGTATACATTAGATTTGCATTATACTTATACCTCTATTTGGTTTTCACATACTTGTCTTCCATAATGAATAATATGTTTCGTTGAACCGTAGTTAAGAACATGAGGTATGCATGCTGATGAAAGCTTGGGTTCTCACTGAGTGTAATCCATGCTTCAGTATTATTTTTCTCCTAATTTCAATTTTCCTCATACTTTCTAGGATGGTTCATGCAATGGCCTACAACACTACGCAGCCCTTGGTAGGGACAAGGTAATATAACATCAAATTTTCAATATTTAATTTTCCAAGTTTCAGTTTTTCTTTCTGTTTTCAATAGTGTGGGATATAGGAGTATGATAAGTGTTTAGATGCAGTCAATGTTCGAAAACTCCAAGATATTACATCTTCGAAAACATTATTTAAAAACCATATGTTCGTCAACATATGGGAAATATGCTTAGTTTCTTGTGAATGTTTAAAGAAGAGATTGTGGTCACTCTGACTTCGCCTATATCCCGAGGACAACATTGTCTTTGTTATTCTTCCGATCCATGCATGAGGAGAATGCTTCACTCCTTATAAGGCCTCTTCAACGTACATCTTTATTCCTTTCTGTCAAGGTTCCATCTGAAAACCAATTGACAATGAAAGGAGTAGTCCAACAAGTATTTAAACCATTCTCGAGACAGTGAGGTAATCGATGTTACAATTTAAAAACTAAGAGCATGAACCATCATAAAATAAGGAAAATCAATAATCTGTCATAATTCCTAATACTGTTAATAATATATACTATTATATTTAATGTACCATTGCAACAATATATTTATTTATTTCTGTCTCATCATCTGCTTGCGACATTTCTTTTGAAGTTGGGAGCTGCTGCAGTCAATCTTGTTGGTGGAGACCAGCCTGCTGATGTTTACTCAGGAATTGCTGCAAGGTAATCAGCATTTTGCATCCACGTGCATGAGGGTCGACATTTTCTGTTTTGATTTCTTTAAGCTCGGTATTATGGTGCAGAGTACTTGAAATCATGAAAAGAGACGCAGATAAAGATCCTAAAACTAATCCAAATGTATTGCATGCTCGGCGTTTGATCAGTCAGGTTAGTAGTTGAAAATGGAATGGGACATTTTTTTGACCTTTGTTGAATAAAATTGTTGACTCATCTAATAGTAGTTGTGTCTGAAGTCTTTTCTTTTCGAATGTTGAAGCACACACGTGTGTGTCAGCCTCAGTCTTATATCAACTAAACACTTTATCATACTTGACATCGTTAGGTGGACCGAAAATTGGTGAAGCAAACAGTGATGACATCAGTCTATGGAGTGACTTATATTGGGGCTCGGGACCAAATCTTGAAGAGGCTAAAAGAGCGTTGTGCCATTGAAGATGATTTAGAACTGTTTGCCGCTTCTTGCTATGCCGCAAAAGTAAGAAACGTTTATTATGCCGAGATGTATGTGAAGATTTATAAATCTGTTCTATTCTTTACTTTACTTACTACTCACTGTTTTATAGACCACTCTCGTCGCCTTAGAAGAGATGTTTGAGGCTGCAAGAAGCATCATGGGTTGGCTTGGTGATTGTGCAAAGGTATGATTAATATTTCACTAAATGGCATTACTTAAAGAAGGACTGAATGGTTTAACTATTTATAACTCCGAAATATAGTTAATGCTCAAAAGTTTTCGGGTTAACATTTAAAGTCTAGATCTGTTCATTTGTCCTATGATTATCCTGACATGCTTTTCTTTGATTTTTGATATTTTTTAAATTCCATAAATGTAATTACTGAATGCCGTCAATGACTTTTCCAAGATTTACGACAAGGAATCCTGAAAGTACTTGATAGTTATCCTAATAACTAGAGGAGAAATGCTTGAAACTTCGAACGAACGAGCCTAAAATCGTCAACCGCAAACCATGTTCATATCTCTCCAATCTTGATTTACTCTCTCCAGCCACTAAGCATGCAAACACATGTTGATCGGCTGAGTTCAAATTTGTTGCAATTTCTCTGAAAATAATTCGCACTAAATTGCATCACTGCTAGACAATCTACAGTAATCTTATCTTGTTCAAATGATTCTCTTCTTTTCCAGTTACAAAAATAAAATAAAATTAGAGGGATGGCGTTAAATACAAATTAAGGGAGGTTGAGATGTTCTTCATAATAAAATGCTATGGACCACTTCACCATGTTCCCGAGTTTGAATGTTGATTGTGCTTTATCTTGTATTCCGTTTCAGTCTATTATGCATTGTAACAGTTGAATGTTTAACACGGAATAGGTGATAGCTTCCACAAACCAAGCAGTCCGGTGGATCACTCCCCTCGGGCTTCCTGTAGTGCAACCTTACCGACAAATAGGAAGACATCTTGTAATATTCTCGACATTCAGCCTAATTCTTTCCTTCCTTTTGTTTTTAATTTCTCCTTGTCAAATGAAAAGCAGTGGTTGATTAGTATCTGAGTATCACTAATATGCTAATTTGAATTTAATACAGGTTAAGACTTCCCTTCAGATCTTGACATTACAGCGAGAGACCGACAAGGTAAATAGTGATTTCATCAAATGTCACCTGTCATATTCAAGGACTTGTGTGTTTACTTCGAAAATGGTTGAAGTTTGTTTGAATCTGTCACTAATTTCCTTATATCTGTGGAAGACCTCATATTTCGTATGATGTCAACATCAGAGTAAACTATTTCGTGTTTTTAAGGAATGAATTTTGCTATTTATTCTTTGCATACTTATAGTGTATCATGGGAGATTGTTTTGGTGTTAGATATCAAAACCTGTAACCCCCTTGAGTCTGTAACACCCCAGCCATGACATGCAACCCCCAGACCCATGAATATATTGAGCATGCCCCCCTAAAGTTTAAATACCCCTATAGTATTTGATTCCCTTGAAGGGAGCCTCTGCGACTTGAACCCGTAGCTTAGTGGTAGCGACTCATTGAAAACAATGACCATTAGTCCCTGAGGCCATGGGTTCGAGCCACGGAGACTCCCTCTAGGGAGAATAAAATACTGTAGGGGTATTTAAGCTTGAGGGTGACACGCTCAGTATATTCATGGGTCAGGGGGTCGCATGTCATGGCTTGGGGTGTTACAGAGTTAGTATAGAAGGAAATATCTTGCTATATGTTAGAAAGACGATTTTGTGTTAAGAGGCTGAATTTTTTATCTCAGCAATACGGCATAGTAGTCTTGTTTTTTGGATAAAAGTGGGTCATTATTGCCGTTTTATTTGCTTTATTATTGATTAATTACATGTAATTATTTCAAGTTAAATAAACACATTTCATACTTTATAATGTAGGTCATGGTTAAAAGACAGAGAACAGCTTTCCCTCCAAATTTTGTTCACTCGCTTGACGGTTCTCATATGATGATGACTGCCGTTGCATGCAAAAAAGCAGGATTGAACTTTGCAGGTCCGCGCTGGTTATATAAGATTCACACATAGTCATTAATATGTGCATGTTTCTATTCCTGCTTTTGTACATCAATGATATTTTTTTCGTAGAAATTTAAATTTAGTAAATCAATGCTTTATCGTTGCAGGGGTGCATGATTCATATTGGACACATGCATGCGATGTTGATGACATGAACAAGATACTCCGGGAAAAGTTTGTCGAACTTTACGAGGCTCCAATATTGGAAAATGTAAAGTATCCTTGATTACATTCTTCACTTTATTTATGGTCCTGATTTTTGTAATTTTTCTTATTTTCTGCATGTTGGTGACACATATCTCTTAGAACTAGATTTGGCAAGAATAAAGCATTTTCGTGAAATCCATTTTGCCATTGTCATTATTGCTTTCCTTCGATAAAAACTAAAATGGTGGTCAACTGTTATCATCAAAGCCAGGCAATAACTTTCGATGTTGCAGCCGACTAAATCATAATCTTGTAGATTATATTCCCATATGAAACTTACTTTTTGTTTATGAAATTTAATTTCCATCAGTGTAAGCACTTATTGTGCATTCCGAATGGCTCGGCTGTTCAAGAGTTCCTTCTTTACTCATGAATGATTCATTCCTTCTTTACAGTTATTGGACAGCTTTCAGAAGACTTTTCCCACATTGAAGTTCCCTCCCTTGCCGGAGCGGGGAGACTTCGATCTTCAAGAGGTTTTGGAGTCTCCCTATTTTTTCAACTAGACGATGTCGAAACCTCGGCTTAAATAGTTCCACATCCACCTAGAGTTCAATCCAGTGCAATGAAATTTGTATTATATCTCTAGTTGCATGGGATTGCAAAAAGCACCAGGGCCAGCATCCTACCACAACTCAATACTTTTCATCCATCAAGACATGTCCGATGGCCGGAAACTCCACTTGTCCTCCAAACCTAATATTTATAAAGGGTTCATCGAATCGGGTGATCTAGCTTAAGGAATTTGTTATAAAAGAAAAAGTCCGTCAAAATATGGCGTCAGCAACATGGCATCATGATCGATGCATCGCAGACTCTGATTGAAGCGCGCTGGAACTCATTTAAGGCGAACTTCTCGGATGTGGATGATTCAGTCTGCTCGACATTTCTTGCAGCCGAGCTAATACTAGGTTGTTAGAATGATTCTTTTGTTTGTTTTGCTTCTGATATATGTTGTAGTCTATTTGTTTTCTTCTTTTTTATAGGGTTATTGTAAATTTATTCCATTATTTGAATTGATATAAGTAAAGTGAAACACCAATGAAAATATTGTTACTTGAAGTTGCTATGATAATAAATGAAAAAGCCATGAAGTTTTATTGGTTTGGACAAATCATGATGTTGTTATGTTTCTGATAATAGATGAAGAAGCTATGAAGTTTTTCAGCAAGAATGGAAATGAAAATATAGGTACTAGAGATTATGGAATTAATTCATAGGTCTTAAATACAATTAATGATTCTTTTTTTTGTTTCGTATCAATTGCTTAACTTAATTATTCGTTTTATTTTGGTCTCGTCGTTAAAACTTTTGGTAATGTTGCTCGTTTCTCCTACAAGATGACATTGTTTTAGTGACGATAAGGTGAAACGACATTGTTTTTCAGTGGAATGAACAACATTACTAATTTTTTAACGAAAGGACTAATATCGTAACAAAAATAATACTAAGAGATTGAAATGAAACAAAAAATGGGTCAAAATAAGATAATTAAATTAAGAGACGAAAAAATGTTATCCCTCCTTTTTAACATAATCAAA
Source organism: Lupinus angustifolius (assembly GCF_001865875.1). Taxonomy (NCBI): domain Eukaryota; kingdom Viridiplantae; phylum Streptophyta; class Magnoliopsida; order Fabales; family Fabaceae; genus Lupinus; species Lupinus angustifolius. The sequence goes on from NC_032014.1 coordinate 22,813,882, forward strand.
TTTTTACCCATTGTACATGTAAATGATTTTGGGACCAAAGTTGAGAGCTTTCATAAGTTGATGCCAATATAGGCACCATTTTGAGATGGGATCAACTTGCTTTTCTGAACAAGGAATCAATATTACTGTATATAGCTACAACATTTGAGAACACAGCCAGAAAAATCATGACAATGGATATAATCTTGTCATTCTTTGTTGCAATGCCATGAGGATCCCTGAGACACACAAAAAAAAAGCTTAGAAGTTTAAACCAAATCAAATATTAGTAGTAAAAGCTTTGTTTGTCACTGGAATTTAATTCCAAGATCAACTTAAGCTTCTCGTAGAAATCCAGCATAGATTACCAACAAGACGTTAGTCTAGTCGTGTAAGGCCCTGTCAGATCCCAGAACGACCAAAAGGTCAATAGTCCAATTCTTAGGAGTGATACTTGTTGGTATGGACAACCACGCACTCCGAAAGATATTAGTTCTTTACCCATAGGGTGATGGACTATATCCTTAGTAGTACCAGAAAAGAGAAATCCAGCATAGATTAATAATTGTAAAGTGTAACAAATAAGAACAACAACTCTACACTACAACATTTCAAGCCAGCATAACCAACAAGGCGTTGGTCTAGTGGTGTAAGCTTCTGCTAGATTCCCAGAACAATAAAAAAGTTAGGGGTTCGATTCCTGGGAGCGACACTTATTGGGAGGGGTAGCCACCCACCCTGAAATGGATTAGTTCTTTACCAAAATGCAAAAGGATATTCTTCTTAGTACCAACAAAATTTTTAAGCCTGGTAGTTGATTATACTTAACCACTTGCATGTTAGTATTCAAGCTTTTACTAAAACAATGCCATATCTATATCTATATATATCTAGTTAACCACTCCTATAGATTCACTATATGATGAAATTACCAAAATGCAATGAACATAATGTGATTGCTGCTAATGATAAAGTAAGAAAGCATACCTTAGAGCAATGGCAGCCGGGAAAACAAACCCGAGGCAAACAGTTGCAGTTGCTCCAGTGAATTGGAAAGCAATCCAGATGCTAGGTACAAAATTTGCAGCCACATACAGCAATGAAACGAGTCCGGTCGTGATCAAGACAAACACGCGTTTATCTAAATCCGATGAGCTAGCTGAAGGGAAGAACAGATCATTGAAGTTGAAGCGGAGCGAGAAGAAGATAACTGGGAAAACAAGCATGAGATGGACGGCGTAGCTGATTCGAACAATGTCATTGAGCAAACTGCTGTAAGGGATTCCAAGATCAGTATCGAAGTTGGCTAGAACATCATCAAGAGTCGACTCACCAAATAGGAGTAGTCCAAACAAGGCTGTAAGAATATAGATACTCGAGCACAGAACCAGCGATACGCGCACGACTGGTTGTATCAGGGATGTGTCTCCTAGCTCGTTGCTTATCATATGCACTACAAAAGACAGAAATCGGTTTGAAAGTATTCTACTACGGCCTATAACGGCTAACCGTTATTGTTAGAATACCTGAAAAATATTTCATAATATCATTACAGTATAAAAGGTGTTGAAAGAATCTGTAACTCTTAACTATTCAAAGTGTTAGGAGTGAATGGAACTCTATGGTAAAGTTGCTCATGTTTTCCTTTGTCAGCTTATAATTGTCCGAAAACTTTCCGAAACAAAGAGAGACTTACGCCAAGGCTATGCTGAAGATGCTGTCTCAGATATACTAACTAGACCAAGATATATCATTGATTCATGAAAAGATTTTCCTACACTGACTTCAAAAGAAATATGTACTCCTATGTTAATAGATATATAGCTCACACTTAATGATTTATCTCAGTAGAAATAAATACACATAGATATAGATCTCTTTGACAGAGTAGTGGTCTATTATTCTTGGGAGTTATAAGGTGGTCAGATGGTTAAGATAGAGGGTTTAAGGAATGAAGTGATAAGGAGGTTAAGGGTTCGAGTCCTACTTACTACTCTCACTACTTAAGGTAACAGCATTTGATAATATCCATGGTAATGATTCTTGACAGCCTGAAAAAGTAAACTCCCCCCTACCCCTCCGAAATCTTCTCTAACAAAACGCTGCCGACTGCACGAGACTCTCACTTAATGGGGTCTGGACATGGTAGATGCACAATGCACAGCCTTACCCCCACAAGTGGAGAGGTTGTTTCCAGGACTTGAACTCGTGACTTTACCATTGCGCCAAACTCGTCCTCTAACTCTTCTCTAAAATACAAATATCAGATTAGCCTCACATCAACACAAATTACCATTTTTTGTGCTCCTTTCAAATAAAACTTAGAAGCTTAACATGCATAGTTTACTTTGAAATTTGGTACCCCTCAACAAGAGTAAATTCAGATATCTTACAATTGTAATGGCAAACAAATGCTGTGACAAGAACTGGAACTGCTGTGAAGAGATTCCATATAGATGCAATGCCAGTAATGTTAGGAAATAATCTAGGACTCAATATACTTCCATTAAAGAACTTAACAAATGTGATTCCTGCAGTTATAACTAGAAAAACAATTGCAAGAGCCACTGCTATAGCAGAAGTATATCTCAATGAATCTGCAAGCATAGAAAAGATACAATGTTATTTCTTCACTTACAATAATAACTCATTTATCAAATGCTACCCTTATGTAACATGATGATCTTTTACAATATCATACCTATCCTTTTAAAGAATCCTAAAGGAGCAAATACTAAAAGGGTTGTCATCAGAAGAACGAAAGTTCGCCCGGTCCACCAGCATTCACCGAACCATCCTTCAAGAACACCAAAATGATGAGTTCCATTTGAAGATGTTCCAGATAGAACATCACCTGGAGGAAATCAATTACAAAGTAAATAAGAAAAGCATTCAATTCATTCATTGTTTTTATTAAGCATGACAAATTATTCGGAAAATTTGATTCAAGATTTGACACATGGATACTCAAAATCAGAACCAACTTTTGATTAGTTGCAACACCAAGATTAATTCTGCAATGACTATAAAGCTCCTGCTATTAGCAGTATCAAGGCAGGGTGGAAAGTGTTTTAAATTGCGGTTATAGTCGCAGTTTCGGTTACTGCGATTGTAGTCATTGCGATGCGGATTGTGGCTGTTGCAGTGTGAATTACTTTGTGAGTAAAAACATATTTTTGACATCGATGCGGTCTGATACGGCCCGATGCGGTTGCGTTGCAGCCCGATGCGGTCCAAATGCGGTCTGATGCGGTTGCGTTGCGGCATGTTGCGGTCACATTACTGTGAGTCAATATCACACCGCAATTGCAATGTGCTGCGATTGCGGCGGCCACCGCAATATTGCGACCGCATCACGTGATGCGGTCCACAATTTGATACACTGGGTTGAACCAAATATGGTGGATCTATAGTAGGAACCTAACCTTGCCATAATCACAGATTTATGCAATTCTCTCATTTAACCTATGTATCGCATACTAAATTCGCCCTACCATACTATGTACCAGGTTCGCTATAAATCAAGTCTTGTAATAATAACATAAAATACGACAAAACATATACATACATGAGCCCACTACTCCTTATCCATACCACATACTAGGAAACTATCAACCTTATGTATTTGCAATAGTCAGATTCCACTTATATTTTTTAGTACTATCAATGGTATCCCTTCACCTTTTTAGCTAAGAAACTAATCCCTTTTGGGCTGTATGGTTGTCTCTCCCAACAAATGCCGCTCCAAGGCAGGAAATGAACTCTCGACCTTTTAGTCTTTCTGGGATCTAACATAGTCTTACACCACTAGACCAACGCCTTATTAGTAAGCAGATTCCACATAAGACCAAATATAGAATATCAATAAAGAGAGCATACATACATATACATACATATATATATATATAGATATATTACCAATTATGATCATGTAGACAACAAGAATCCCAAAATTGTTAACAAGAACAGAAATTTGAAGCACCAATTTTCCAATTCTTCCAAAAGCATAGCCCATAACCTCACCATAAGTTCCAGCTTTACCAACTCTACTAAACCTCATCAGAATCTCCAATGAAGTGTTAGTAAGGAAAGCAAGAAAGATAATAGCACCAATTCCAATAGGGAGACCAAGAACTTTCATAGCTGCAGGCAAAGCCATGATTCCAGCACCAATAACAGTAGTTGATAAGTTGAACACTGAGCCAGTGAATGATGATGATGCTTCTGCAACATTGTTATTGATATTAGATGAACCATGAAGAAGTAATGGAGATTCTTCATCTTTCAGTTGTTTTGGATTGTTGTGAGTTTTGTTATCTTCCATTGTCATGGTGTAACTTCTGCTATTCATGATTATGCTTTTCTCTCATATATTATATGTTTACATTCTGATATTTTCTGGAACTCATTGATTAAGATCAATGATATATATATATATATAGGAGATATTCGTTTACATCAAAGTTAAGTTGTACCGATTACATTCGATGATCTCAGTCCTTCATTTTTTTGGATAGAACCGACCGAATCGATGAGTGCAATAAGTGATGGCAGAGAAAAGGAGAAATCATAACTAATTTATTGTACTCACTCATTTGATCCGTTGGATCTAAGAAAATGAGTGACCGAGATTAAGTGTAATTAGTGTAACTTAAGTTGGGTGTAAACAGTTGTATATATGAAATTATTACTAATATTTTTTTGTACTACAAAAGATATCTCCTTGTTTTTTTTGGTGAACAACTAATCTATTCGGGATGTGTGATTGTAACTCCTAACAAGTGTCGCTTTCGAGAATCGAACAATTATCGTTTTAGTCGTCTTAGGATGATCTAACAGGACCTTATATTATTAAACCAACGTCTTCTTGATAACAGTATTAATACTTTCATTGATTCATCAATTATTGTAATGATAAAAAATGTAGTATTGTTGACTATATGAATTTTTTATGTGTAGATATTTTTAATGGTAATAATTATATTTGTCTGTTAATGTATAGTATATCATTAAGAATAACAATAAAATAATAAAATAAAAATATCAACAACTGGCATGAATCATTCTCCTCTTTTGTTGTGGTATGAATGACAACCAAAGGGATTGAGTGGTCTAAAAATAAAACTGAAAATCGATTCAAAAAAATCGAAATCTTAAAAATCCAATCTAGGCAAAATAATGCATTCTTATTGGTTGTGTTATATTTATATTGATATTTTTAAAAATGTATTAGACTTATTATTTTAGATATTTTACAAGTTTTGAAGTGTATGTACATTGTCAATCTGTTTTATGTGAAGTTTTTGAAGGAAAGTGTATATTTTTTATAAAAATCGATCCAAAACAATCTAAAACTATATATAATTTTTGAAACTGATTAATATAAATTAACCAAATCAGACCGGATGTTATCATATCTTCGAATTGGATGATTTTTTGTTGCCTAAAAGTCGATTTAAACTGATTGCAGAACCTCTAATTACAATAATGTTGTGTTTGTCTTTCTAATAAACAAACAATTTTTTATTTTATAAAATGTTACAAATAAGTTGAAAATATTATCAAATAATATATGTGTTATACTTTAATTACAACAAAAAACGCATAACAAGTTTAAAATTCAATTAAATAACAATTTTTCTTGTTATAACAATAGTTAATAAATGACAAATATAACTATAAATAAATTAAAAATATTTGATTTTTATCATCTCAAAACAACATCTTTTCAATTGTTTTAAAAAAAAATTGATAGACTCGGTTAGTCCAATGGATCATACCATCTGAGTTACTGATTTAAGTTGAACATGTGGGATCAGTCGATTCTAATCGAGTTTTATAACATTCATTACATCCATTTGAGTGTACATGAATATGTAAATTTTCTTCTAATATTCTAAATATATGTCCATATGAATATTTACGGAAAATGTATTTATCATCGACTAGTTTCACACAAAAGATCAAAAAATTTACTTTTACTTATTTATATACTTTTGTAGGGATGTGTAACAAGATACTATGATTTTTATGTTTTTATGTATTTTTTAGGTTGAGGGGTATTTTAGAATTTTAGATAATATATGGAGTGTAAATGGTTAAATGTGAGGTGTAAATAACTTTTTATTTTCATAATATTAGAAGGCACATAAGACACTTTTAACTTTTATTCATTATCTATTAATTATGAATCATCATTATTAAATAGAGTAATTTTGAAAGGGATTTGTTAGAGTAATTATAGAAAAAGATTTATTAGTGCATGATTGGTATAGATTAAAGTTTGTAGTTTTGCTTATTTTTTGAAAAAATAAGCTTAAAGTTACAGTATAAGCATATTTGATAATCTATTCTGATTATAAATTCGGCTTATTTTTTGGGAAATAAGCAAAAAATGGAAGCTCCTCCACTATGAGTTGTTTATTTCAAAGTTGACTTATTTTTCTATTAAAATGTCAATTCTCATTTTATTCTTAATTTCAAGGTTATCCTCATTCTCATTTACTCTTTCACCAAACTCCATATTATAAATATGTGTTATGTTGTTTTTAAATATTGATATTAATTTTTATTTTTATTTTTTAGCATTTGTAATGAAGTAATAAAAGTTACAAAATATTATGACGATATAAAAGATGTATATTTAAAAAAATACATGTCTTTGAGTAAAATAATATATAATGATAAATATAAAAATATGTAAAAAAATAAGCAAAATAATCATAACATAAGAAAAATAATCTCGTATTATTTTCTGTAATTTACTCTATAAATAAATAGAAGTTTACCAACTTCTTTTTATTTGTGTGTCATGTCGTTTTTTTAATATTGATATTGGTTTTTATATTATATTTTATTTTAATATATATTTTTAGCATTTGTTATACATTATTTAAAAAATTTATAATAAAAATATATGTGATAGTATACATAAAAGTTTATAATTTTTATTTATTTTCTAAAAAATAAGCTTAAAGTTGCAATGCATTATGTTTGGTAATGCGCCTAGATTATGAATTCAACATTTATTTATTAGAAAATAAGCAAAAAGTGGCATGTCTTTTATGATGATTCTCTTTTTTGTATTTCTCATTATCCATTAAATTTCAAAGCACTTTCATATTTTTTGAATTGACCTTTCATTGGATTGTTTATTATATGCTTTATATACTATTTATTTTGTCGATTTTCTAACCGATAACTTTTATCTATTTTTGATTCATGTTGTTTTTAAATATTAATAATGTTCTTTATATTGTCATCTATTTTAATATTTTTTAGCCTTTATATGAAGGATTAAAAGTTAAAAAATTATACTAAAATTACATGTGATGATAAAAATTAAAAAACTATACTTTAAAACTAATATAAAAATCAACCAAAATCTAAATAATCATAGATAAATAAATATTTTTCTATAATAAAACTAGTTATCTAATTCGTACATAAGTAAGTAATCATAAGTACACCGAAAAAAAATAATTAATCATAAAACTAGTTACCTAATTTATTACATAACTATAAGTTAAAACTATTTGTTTTTCCATCTCAAAATGACATTGTTTCGGTTATTAATTTTATAAAAATATTTTTTGATTCTCTCAGTCAGTCCAATTGATCTCATCATCTGAGTCACCGATTTTATGTTTAATCGAATTGAGTCAATCTGATTTGATATAAAACCAGTTAGGTTAGAAAGTTGGACTACTCAAATGCTTGATTTACAATTGAATCGGTTAGGCAAATCAGTATAAACCGAGTTTCATCATACTGATCATAAGCACATATGTCACAATATGAAAATATCTATTTAAAAAAAATATCATCTCATTTCATTAATAATAAGATAATAGATTTCTGTGGTTATTAATTTTTTTTATTGGTTACACAAATCAACAAAGTATTAAATAATTGGAGTATGGAAAATTAAATTAGTGCATCATTCAATTTATAAAATAAAAAAATTCTGTGGACGAAGAAATAGAACATTATATATTATTAAATAAATACAAACATTCAAAAGAAATAGAAGTATGTATCTAAAGATAAGATCAAGTATGTATCTGAAGATAAGATTATGACGAAAATAAGAAAATGTGATGGCAAGAAAAGAGACTATAAAGGTTAAACCGAATCTTCTGTCTCACTCCTTTGTGCTACTCTGTATATTAAAGAAATATGATTAGCTAGAAAAATATAAATAATCACAATTTTAACTTAAATAAATTTTTTTCAACCAATCAGAGGTGATGATACAAAAAGTGGAATAACAGATGACTCAGGGTTAAGCCACCTTACAATCTTTGTTGTCTTTAAATTTTAGTGTAAATACTCATTTTGGTCTCTCATATTTTTTGACATTATTAGTTTAGTCATTTAAAAAAGAAAATACCTAAAATAGTCCCCAAAAATTTCAAATGTGGGTCAAATTAGTATTTTTTTTTGCATGTTTTACAATACTTGGTAGGAACTAATTTGACCCTAAAAATTATTAATTTTACTCACATTTGAAATTTTTGGAGACTATTTTAGGTCTTTTCTTTTTTGAATAATTAAACTGATAAAGTCAAAAAATATGAGGGACTAAATGAATATTGACTCTAAATTTTATTAGGTGTGAAAATGTGACAGACTCTAACTTATAAGAAAAATATCAACTATTAGTTTGAATAAAAATGAGTATTTATTGTTTGTAAAATTAATTTATTTATGTATAACTTTTAAAATAAGATTTGAAAAAAAATACTATTGATGAGTAACATGAGTTAAGTTTTCTTTATGTGCTCAATTATTAATTCATGACTTGAACAATCTCAAATTTTCATGTTAGACTTTTATTTTAATTTTATATCAATTATAATGGAATGATGATATAATATTATGATAAATATAGCAACAACAAAACTTTTTTTTTCTGTACTATCACAAATATTTATTCACCTTTTTGGATAAGGAATTAATTTTTTTTGGATTCGTGCTTGTCTCTCTCAACAAATGTTGCTCATAAGATTATAAATCATGTTTGTTGACAAAATATTGATTTATAGGTTTTTCTTAACCATTTTGCTTATAATTTTTTATCCCCTCTTCTTCTAAAAATCGAATTATCCTCCATTTAATATACTCTTCTTATGATGATTTCCATTATTTTCATTCACATGTCCAAATCACCTAAGACATAGTTCGAATAATTAATTAAAAACAAGATGGATTAAAGATAATTAAAGTTATTCAATTAAACAAAACATAACTCCGAGTTATTCAGCTTTTACACAACCACCTAATAAATTATTAGGGTCGTGGAACGCATGGACATAATGAATATGGAGTAGAGGTTGAGAATGTTTTAAATAGTTTTTTAAATTTTGATTATAAAGTATGATATTATAATATGTAATATTACAAGAGGATGGTTCAATGCACGTGATTTCTATTTTTTTTTGTTTCTTACATGTATTTTCACACTGGAGACAATCATGTTCGAGTCAGGAACATTTACAAGTATGTGAGGCTAACTCTCTCAGTAAACATTTTTTCATCCATAAGACTCGAACCTGAGACATTGCTTAAGAGAAATCAAGCATATATCACTTGAACGACGGTAGTTGGTACATGATTTCTATTTAAATTTGAGAATGTGAGATTATAAACAGAAAAAAATTAACTCATTTGTTTTAATATTTTTTTATTTATAAATATTTTTATGAATTAAACTATTTACCCAAACAAGCTTCCAAATTTATAAAATAATAATGTTTATAAGCCAACAAAAGCAAAAAGGAATCCAAACCAAACATGCACATGTGGGATTATTTGTTTATTTGTCTTGTGGCATTATTTAGCACTCCATTCAACTACAAAAAACGTGGATAATATCTAATAAGGGGAGAGATTCATTTATTTCGAGAGTAAGTTTTTTCATCATAACTATCAATTCTAGAGAAATCAAATAGTTTGAATTAGTGAATAAATCTAAATTATTAGATGCTTATAGAATTAATGGCTAAAATGTGGAGTAAGTAAATCCTCACTCATATAATAAATCAGTGTTTATATTAGATGAGCTTATATTTGTAGTTATTAAGTGTTAGATGTTTGATTTGTTATTAGATATAAAAAATATATAATGTTAAATAGTTTGGGTTGGTTATGTTCTTTTTTATTTTTAATGCAATGTCATTCTAAAAATATGACAATGATATAAGATTGTATTTTGTATATAATTTATATACATTTATATATAATTATTTTTAATTTTATATAAGTCTGTCTACAAACTATCCTAATTTAGACTATTACATGGGAATGAGCAAGTAACCTCTACTTTCCAATATTAAGAACTTAGAAACTTACTCGCAAGAGTCTAATATTTATGTACTGATAATATAAATATTTATATATAATCATTATATTATCCATTATTTATTTATATATTTTATTCAAGAGTCAATGATAATTAAAAATGAAGGATGGATGACCTAATAATAATATATAAAACTTTCATACTCCCAATTATTGACTCTATGATGCCCACTTGCCACTCACCCCAGGGATGACAATGAGTACGGATGGGCACGAGTAGTAGCTACCCGCTACCCGTTTCAAAATAAGAGAACATTACCCATACTCGCCAGTACCTGTACGCATACCCGTGTGCGGGTCTTTGCGGATATTTCTGGGTATCCGCAGGTTTTCTATATTATAAATGAATTTTTAATTTTTTACTTCTATTATGTTTCAAATGAGATAAAACTTAATTATTTTTTTACCTTTTGATTGAATATTTGACAAAAATACTAAATTTATTGGTGTTTTCTATTTGTGTGATTTTTTGTTCTTATTTCCTTAACAAAAAATATATATTTTCTTTGTAAAACATATGTATTCTACACATGTAATAATATTGTATGGTGTTTCACCACCAAACTCAATAAAATATGTAAACAAAGTAAAAGAAAAAATATACATAGTGTAATGAATGTATGTACTTTTTATTTTAATTAAATATAATATATTAATACCCGCGGACACGGATACCATAATACCCATACCCGCCTGTATGAACTATAAATATTTTTAAAAACCCGTTTATAATACCTGCGGATACCAGTTTGTGACTCGTACCCGTGCCCGAATGGGTTTTACCTGCGGGTACCCATGGGTACGGGTTTTTTGCCATCCCTAACTCACATTGGGCCCTCATCACACAAGTATTAGGAGATAAAATATACATTTCTAAAGATGAGATGTGTGCCTTTCAGCTTGGAGCATATTTGATATCTTACAATGTCACTCAATATAATCTGCTTTATCCATGTGTCACTATTAGAGTATAAAATTTATACATTTTCACCCTAAAAACTTATACACATATATTCATCAGCCATTCATTTGGATTATTTATATTAGTGAGTAGGGCTGAAAACAAGCCGAACCAAATCAAATCAGAGTTCAACTCAATAAAGATTACTCAATAAAGATTGGTTCGACTCGAGTTTAAATACGAGTTATTTTTTAAATATAACCAACAAATATTTAATTTAGACCTAACCGCAAACATTAAAAAAGAGAGAGGTGATATTGGTGAGTGGCTGATATAAGATTTCGGGTTTAGCACCGTGCGACGCTGGAGGCGCCGTCGTGAGAGGGAGAGAAAATGGAGTATGATAATAAACTCATTCTTGCTCCCATGGTTCGCGTTGTGAGTTTCTCTTTCCTTTCATTCTCTTTCTCTTTTCCTTTCATTGTTCTAACTCTTAATCATAGCAACAATTCATTCTTATTCCTTTTTTTTTGATAGGGCACACTCCCTTTCAGATTACTAGCTGCTCAATACGGTGCTCATATTACTTACGGTGAAGAAATCATTGATCATAAGATTATCAAATGTTACCGCCAATTCAATGGTACTTGATTCTCATTCTTCCTAATTTACATGGATTATATTTGTTTCAATTAGATTGGTGTATTTATCTACCGAATCGTAGAGGGTGAGCTTGAAGCAACGTTAAGGTTGTTGCTTAGTAATATTAGAAACAACCTATTAGTTTGTAGGGTAAGGCGGTGTACATCTGCCCCCAGAAGTTATTGAGTGAGAGCCTCGTGCACTGGGATGCCCTTTTTATATATGAAATCATGAAGTTGTGTAAGTTAAAGGGAGTGTGTGTGAGGACATATAGATGAAATTGGAAAATGGAGATAGCCATTTGTAATAAGCAGGCAAGGCTCTCCTTATGAGCTAGCTTTTCGGGTCGAGTTAGGCTTGGTTATTTAGTATGGTATTAGAGGTAAACCGTGTTCCTTGATTGAACCACCTTGCAAGAATGCCCTTAGATTAGAGAGTTCATTCCCAAACGCCATAAAGAATGTCTGATTAGCTTCTTTCATTGACAACTCCTCCTATCTCATTGCAACCTCATCATCCTTTTCCAACTGTTTATGTTTATCCACCTGCGGCGAGGTAAAGGCGGAATTATCACAACTACCCCCGGCCGCTTCTCGGCAGTGGCCGCCATGAGTTCTTGTGGTTGCGTCATGGATTATCCAGAATTGCCAGAAACAACTCTGGCGACTGCGTCTACGACATGCTTCATGTTGGCTCTGGTGCGTCCTGCTGCATGCTGCCACATGAAAATGTTATGGTTTGAAGTGTTCATCATGATTAATAAGTAAGCAAGTCTTTGATCTCTATCATTTTAATAATGGGATTGTTATTGTTAAACCCAATCCGAATGGCTGTGAAGTGAACTGTGGAGTTGAAACTCCTCTGCGAAAAAACTCCAGCTTCCAAAGTTGATTGTTTCAGTTCCCCCAAAGGGGAAAGCTGAGGAATCTAGGGTAGATGTGAACATTTCTTAGGCTTCTAGTGGAGGCAAATCTTCTAAAGGTGTAAAAGTCATTTTGATCCATCATTTAGTTTTTCCTCACTCAATGAAGGTGTAAAACTAAGAGCCCTTGTAAGAAGTATTGGTGAAAATTTATTTTCATGTGGAAGTAATACAATGACTGTGATTGCAACTATGAGCATTCTAGGGAACACCATTCCCCCATTTCTATTTAATATTGAAGGAACACCATTCTGAAATTCCTTCAAAATGACGAATGTGTTTCCCTAGAATGCGCATAGTTGCAATCACAGCCATTGTATTACTTTCCCATGAAAATAAAATTTCACCCATACTTCTTACAAGGAATCTTAGTTTTACACATTCAGTGGGTGAGGAAAAAATAAATGTTGGATCAAATTGACATCCACACCTTCAGAAGCCTTGCTTGCCCTAGAAGCAGGAGAAACATTCACATCTGCCATAAATCCTTCAAGTGCCCCCTTGGGGGAACTAAAACTCTCAACTTTGTAAGTTGGAGTTTTTTGCAGTGGAGTTTCACTTCCATAATTCAATTGACTGCCATTCAGATCAGATTTAGCAATCCCATTAAAATGTAAAGATCAAAGACCTTCTTACCCATTAAACCTGATGAATCCTTGAAACCTCGCATGCTCTTGGCTAGATCCAAAATCAATTGCAAGAATTCACTCCATCCAATCAACTTCGTATTGCAAAGCTGCTCAAGCTTCTCTTGTTGAAGTTTGATATTTGTTTCTGTCATGACCTGATGGTACCCTTCCACACTCTGCTTTGATCTTGTGCATCAAAAGCTTCGCTAATCTGTGTTTCCCTTCGTTCTCGTTCTGAATGCTGGGGGTTAAATGCAAGAGAGCACTCTGTAATGAAATTCACTCTCAAAAACCCATATAGGCCACTTTGGGGTTTTGAGAAATTGACCAACCTTGCAGAAATCCAGGGACTCTAGCAGATTAAGAAATTTGGGATATACCTTTAAGAAACATTCCTCATATGCAAATTCCCAGCAATCTAGGTCTACTTTCTTGAAACCACGTGTTTAACTGACGAACAAAGCCGGAAAATTTGTTAAGCTTGAAGTAATTTGGGCAAGAGGTTTCTGGGGAACTTGGGTGGGTTCCAAACCACGACCTGCTATTGGTTGGGCTCCATGACAATCAAATCTGTTGAAGGGTCATCCACCATGTCATAAGTTTTGCTCAGGAACAACGGTGTCATGTCCGTGTTTGGGATTGGAGCTGGCACTGTTGCCGACAAATGGGAGGCGTCATCACTGCCGCAGCTGCTTGCTCTGTCCATACACATATTTGATATTTTTTAGGGAAAGAGAAAAAAACAGATCAGACAGAGAGAGAAAGGAAAAAATTAAATAGGTTAGGACGAGTCTTTAGTTTTGAAAGGGACAGATTGTGGGCCATTGTTTCACTAAATAATACGTATTTGTTTAATGAAATAAAGTTTTATTCTCTCTTCATAACAATTCTTAATGTTCCATAAAAACATCAATGTTCATTTAATTAATCAACTATTTAGAGGATGAATTTCTGCTTTGGAAATATCTTTTCATTCACATGCTTGTGGTTTTACCCTCACTCCTATTTACTCTTGCTTTCCTAAGAAACACATTTATTTTCTTGCTCAGAACGCATTGGATGTACTGATTTTGTGGAGAAGGGGACGGAAAATGTCGTTTTCAGAACTTGTGATGAAGAAAAAGATAGGGTTGTATTTCAAATAGGTACATCTGATGCTGTGAGGGCCCTAAATGCTGCTCAGTTAGTGTAAGTTAATTGAATTCCTGTTTCACCTCAGTGGTCTTTACATTTAAGTTGACATTTTTTCCTTTTACTTTTTAAGTTGAACGATTTGTTTGTAGTTTTTTATTTTTTATATGAGAAGTAATTGTTCGTAGTTAATTGCACATGTTTTTATTTATTTCGTATCTTCTGAATTTTTTATGGTTGGTTGCGTAGTGCGGTCAACTATTCCATATATAAGTTAATGACAGACCTAGTGGGCTAAGGTGTAGCTGCTATTGTTTTTGTGGGCTCTTTATAATTACTTAATGATCTTACTGTAAATAAGAATGAAAGCCTGGTATACAACATTAAAAACATTGCAATCTTTGTCATAGTTATTGTTTGCCAGAAGACCTTTACGTTCCAATTTCGAATATATCATCTCAATGAATGATTATAAAACTTCAAGCTGAAGACTTAAGTATGTTATGTTTTCATTTGCTCACTAAGGTTGCTATTCAAGATCATTAAATGTGGCTTAAAGTGATTTAGTGAAGTGCTAGTTGTTTTCTTTCTGCTCCTTTTTCAATGTTTATTTATGTGCCTTCAGTGGTTGGGTTGCAGGTGTGGTGATGTTGCTGCAATAGATATTAACATGGGTTGCCCGAAGTCATTTTCTGTGAGTGGTGGGATGGGTGCAGCTTTGTTGTCCAAACCAGAGCTTATTCATGATGTAAGTCCTATAATCTGTTGTTGTTCACATTGTCCTTATGCAATTTTGAACCGTTCCTCTTTATAAATTCAGATTTTAACAACATTAAGGAGGAATTTGAGCACACCAGTAACTTGTAAGATTCGACTTTTAAAATCACCCTATGATACAGTGGAATTAGCCAGGCGAATTGAGAAAACTGGTGTTTCTGCTCTTGCTGTCCATGGAAGGTAATCTTCTGCTCTTGTCTATTTTTTCTTGGACCTTGAAGCATCATCTTAGTAATCTGTTTCATAGATCAATTGGCCCCATTAGGATCTATCACAACTATATTGTTGATCTATGTCATAGACGATTCTACCAAGTTTTACTTTGTGATCTGACTGTGTAACACTAAGACAACACTCCTCTTTTATCCATGTTTGGGACATTATTAGATAAATATAAAATCACTCATTGTGTCTTCACCTAACAGATTAAGCTTTTGGGACAGTTGATTCTTGACATGGTATTAGAGACACAACCCAACTTTTTCTCCAGTTGTCACGGGCCATAAGGTGCCCTTTAGGATCGCAAGAACAACTATCTTGACACATTTTAAACTGAAAGAAGTGAAAATGAACATTAGAGAATAGAGAAACATTTTTTTTATAGCCGTAGTTGGGGAGATGGATATATATGTTGTTTTTCCTGGGAAAATGTACACTACATTGTAGTTATGCTTACTGTCTCTTCCCCTCATTGACTTATAGTCCTGGACAACTGGATTGTTGTACAAGGGATGCTATTTTATTTCACTCGTTATTAGTCATCCCATATTTGCCTCTAGCAAAACCATATTCTTTAAGAAGGTAACTATCTCAAAATTGCTGCAGTCACTGGGTATGCAACTTAACAATTCCATGATAATTTGTGTCTGTGGACAAGAAGAACTCCAAGATACTACACATGCATCTCAGGGCTTATTTATCAATATTGAAATTTTTGATGCTTAAGAAACCAAAAAACTGACATATGGTACTACATGCCATCACAAACAAACCCACGTAAAGCAATACACATTGCAATCTCAAATATGAAAATTCTTATATCTATGTTCCATTAAAACATGCTTTATTCCTTTGGATCTATTTTTGCAGACAAGTATCAGATAGGCCTAAAGATCCTGCTAATTGGAGTGGAATTGCTGATGTTGTGTCAGCATTATCTATTCCAGTTATTGCAAATGGTGATGTCTTTGAGTGTGATGATATCCAACATATTAAATCCACTACAGGTAGCTGAAAATAATTCCTAAAGACTTAAACTGATTTAGTTATGTTTTGTTAGAATTATGGATATGGTACAGTATTAAATCCCCTATAGGTAGCTGGAAAGAATTCCTCAAGACTTAAACCGGTTTAGTTATGTTTTATTAGAATTACGGATATGGTACAGTGAAACTAACTTTAGATGCAGTTTATTTTATCATAGATGTCAGGGAGCTGTGTTGCTTTATCTGTACGTTGCAACCTAATCTTTCAGTCCTTTTGATGAGTTCTCCACAAGCTAAAAACAAAACACTTGGATAAAGATGTGCCTCATTTTCTTGGAAAGTAATGATGGATTCCCCTCAAACTTATAGAAATGGTTGAGCATACACCTAGGTTTACAGAGTAACTTCTTTCGCTTCTCCACAACTATATTGGATCAAGCCTCCATGCCATGCTATGATTAATCTTTGTATTCCTAAATCTGTTAACCTTGGATTCATCTTATGCAGCACTTTGACAATTTAGACTAGAAATTAAGGTGAGTAGTTTTATAATAAGATGGGGATAGTAAAAGAAAGAATTAAGTATATAGCTGCAAAATAGATGTAGACATTCTACTTTTTTAATATATTAAATGTGAACAAAGATTCTATCGTAACTCCAAGGCAGGTCTTGGAAGATTCTAGAAAATAAAGGCTATAAAAACTAACTCCAAACAGACGGAATTAGTTTTTGTAAAAATTCTTGCTGATAACCTTCTTCCGGTTGTGCATAAGAAACATCTTCCTGCCAATCATTAGCATGCTACTTACTAAATGTCACTCATGCGTCATCGCAAATAACTGACAAGGCTCATAAAAACAAATTCTGGAAAGTTAGGATAAGTGAGCATTTGGATGTCGTAGGTCTTATTCCAACACTGTTTTCAGTTTTTATCGCAATTGATTGTTCTTTGTTGTTTTGGTTGATGATTAATTTTGCACTAAATATCTTATAGCTTCATACTTCTTATTTTGTCATGATAGATTGTATTCATTCTAGTCGACCCCACCTAGTGGGATAAAAGCTTCGTTGTTGTAGATTATATTCATTCTTCTTCACATTTAAATTCTAATTAACACTGGTTTGGCATAAGGTGCCTCGTCAGTGATGGTAGCTAGAGGGGCACTCTGGAATGCTTCAATATTTTCACCCGAAGGAAAAATTTCTTATGAAGATGTGAAAAGGGAGTATATTAGGAAGGTAATATTTTTTTTGTTATTGCAATAACCAGAACACACTTGATTTTTGTTTTCTTGCCATGGCATGAGTGGCAGTCTTATAAATAATTTGGGATAATTTTTTATTTCAGTGCTTCTTGTGGGATAATGATATTAAAAACACCAAGTATACATTAAGGGACATGATAGGGCATTATTCTTCTCTTGAACTTGCCGAAGGGAAAGCTGTGACTAAATCAGAGTCCAATGCAGATCTGGCGTAAGTTAAATATTTTTCTGTATTGCTATATCTTCATGCTGCAATGGGTCATTGTTTACTTTCTTTTGCAATATATGAACATAGCATTCCCTGCAATTCTAGATGCATATTAGATGCCAACCTTTTTTTGGCTAGAAGAATTTTATTTTAGAATTATAAGGAATAGCACATAGGAAAGAAGGCAAAGAAAACCATTTTCTGAACAAAATATCATATTTTATTCAGTAAACAAAATAGCCTTGTTATTGGCGCTGCATGTCTACTAAGGTGACTCCTGAAAAACCATTTGCTGAACACCAGAGGCCGTAAAAAACACAACTCCTAAAGTAAACCTAGTGAAAAATATTTCCTTTTGAAGGACTGAGGATTTCTCTCCAACCTAAGGCACCATTGGCAAAAAGAACATATTGCCATAAAACATTAACCTTCTTGATGTGGCTAGAATCCTTTAACTTGCTCACAATGAAAAAAAAATGCTGAGGGTGTACCAAGATTTACCAAAAATTATCCTCCACATATAATTAGATATTTGGTGCGCAACACATGACATTCATTTCAGGAGACAGGATTGTATGGCCAACAAAAATGCAACATATTGTTAGGCATTGGTCTTATTGAATATTGATATCCAAAAAAATGACTTGTTCTCTTCGAATGGACTTTACAAAACTAAATTGCATATAAATGCCTATATGGTTCTCAGAATTGGGTATGGAATTTTATTTATCACGTTTCTCTGTGGGCGTCGGGGCTGTGGAGCGTGATGGGAAGTTAGGATCCAATTGCAGTGTGTGGAACTTAAGCCACATATTGAAAGTATGGGATTCTGGTGTAGGGTTCATAAGGCTTTAGGCATTCTCAAACAGTAGCTAGCTTTATGGTATGGTTCTCCCAAGTTTCTTAGCATTTAGTATCTGAGCTTTCCACCATGTCATCGTCTACAAAAGTGGCATGGGTGGTTATGCTGGAATTGCAGCATTCACTCAGGATTAGTCAAAGGGGCTAGTTCATAACCAGCCCATTTGGATTTGGGCACCCGGGCTGTAGAGTGAGGTGGGATATCAGGATTCAATTGCAAGGCATGGAATTGCCACATTGAAAATGTGGGATTCTAGTGTAGGGTATATAAGAATTTGGGCTATCTAACTATAGTAGCTAGTTTTTGTGGTGTCCCAAGGTTCTTATCAGACTACTAATTCGCTCACTAGAACTTTGAAACCATATTTCAATCTCTTGATTTTTAACATTAGGTGTTAGGATGTAGAGTGTTTTGGCAACTTGTTCTTCTAAGTGACCCGTTGTGTTGATCAGAGAACACCTTTCATATTAAGTCTAGATATATGAAACTGTCCATTTGCCTTCACCGAACAACTTAAGTTTTTCTCGGCAGTTGATTCTTCACATGATATCACAACCTTTATGACCAAATAGTCAAGAGTTTGATCCTTGCCGTCTCCATTCTTTTGAATAATTAAATACAATTTAAATTTTATCACAAGGTATGGTGGACATGTGTATAGTCTCTACACTTAAATCCCGAAGGGCAATTACGTGAGGGGCGTGATAGATACATAAAACCGTTCACTTGCCTTCACCCGACCGCTTAAGCTTTTAGGACAGTTGGTTCTTGACACTAACAAAGAATACAAGTCCAAAAAAACTTTATGGCCCATTCTAATTATCTTACAACCTTCAATAGTAGTAATTTTCTTCATTATCTTCCCCCAAACTCTGAAGTCAAAGTACCATGGGCTATTCATCTTCAGGATTGAACTACCTCTTGTCCTTTTTCTAAAATCTTTTTGAGGTTTTACTTTTGGTCCTATTTATGGGACCTTTTTCAAAAAAAAAATTGTACATTAATTGTTTATTTACAAAACAAACTTGGCTTATTGATTGGAAAGAGAAAGTCATCAATAAAATGTGAGGAAAGAGAAGATGAATAGGTCCATTAAAGAAGGGCAATTTTAAAACACATGTAATAGTTGACAAATTTAACCAACGAGTGTTGGTTTAAGTGGTACATGCTTGATTCCCCTTAAGCAAGGTCTCGGGTTCGAGTCTTGTGGATGGAAAAAATGTCCACTGGGAGAGTTAGTCCCACATACCTGTGGATGTTCCCGGCTTGGACAGGATTGCCTCAGTGCGATGATACATGTGGGAAACAAATTCTTTTTTTAATGATACTAACAATATTAATTACCTTCCTTAGTTTGTGTTGAACAATCTAAAAGGGTCTTATAAAGAGGATCAGAGGTAGTAATAAACTACAATGCTTAGAACTTAAAAAATAGCCTTTGACAACTTTCTCTCCATCTGAAGTATGCAAAGTTTCTCTCCTCCTTGATCATCCATCTATAAAGATGATCTAAATTACTCAAGAAGGCTACAATAGAATGAGACTGACCATGCGATATTGGATTTGACTTTTCAGTGGTAAATCCCAAAAGTAATAATGCTATAACTACATTCAATTCATTTAGAGTAAATTACACTGACACCCCCTGAGTTTTAGTGAAATTACACAAACCACCCCTCACTTTTCTAAACTTACACAAACCTCCCCTAGTTAACAAAAAATATGATAAATGCAATTAAGTTAAACAAAACATGATATATTGTGTAGACAAGTCTAAATAATATACAAATTAATATATTTTTATTATTTTTGGTTCGTTACACTACATTATAAGAGTGATTTAAACAATATTTCTTTATAATTGTTGATGCATTTTGTAACAAAAAAATAATAAAGATACATTAATTTGTATATTATTTAGACTTGTCTACACAATATATCATGTTTTGTTTAACTTAATTGCATTTATCACATTTTTTGTTTAAAAGATTACACTTATTTCTTATGCAGGGGTGGTCAGTGTAATGAAAGTACAAAACTAGGGGAGGTTTGTGTAAGTTTAGAAAAGTGAGGGGTGGTTTGTGTAATTTCACTAAAACTCAGGGGATGTCAGTGTAATTTACTCATTCATTTATGGTATAGCATTATGACATCATTCAATTCATCTAGTCGACCATACGTAGTGGGACTAAGACTTCATTATTGTTATATACAGCCTACAGAAGCTACCCAGTCCCTCAAATACGAGAGGATCCGAATATGTTATACAACAGTAATACCACCCTCCGCAACAAAAAAACACTATTGTACCAAAGTAAGATTTGTAGAGATCATGTTAGGACAATGACCACGCAAAGTTGACGGTTTTTTAATTATTATTTTACTTTTGTATCTCTAGAAAGTACTAAGAGTTGAATCAATTATGTTGAAGCTTGTAACAACTTTTATAGTAAGCTCCATTTTAATAGTTACAGTGTACTTTCTGATGTTTCAGGGAACTCTATGGGCAGCAAGAATACTATCAGTTTGTCTGCAAAACCAGACTTCTTTGATGAGTGTATTATTTTTTGTTGCATACAAAGATTTAGGTTGAGGGTATTGCTACACCAGAGTCCAAGATTAGGGTATTCTTTCAAGATTATTGAACACATACAAGAAATAGGAAACTCATGAATTCAAATTATTCATATAAACACCGGCATGTATATGAATCTGGTCCCCTTCAAAGGAACCTCTCTTCAGCCTTCTCTAGTATTGGTCAATTTATATGATTTTGTCAAGTTTGCATAATGATTGGCTCTAAGTGCAAAAGTTTTCAATATTGTTGAAGATTGATCAATTGGGTGCAAGATTAATCAATATTATTGAAGATTGGTCAATGTTTCTATTAGGGAGGGTTGAAGAAAGGATCTAGATAATGTTATGTTACAGGTATATTCATGATTTGTAATATCTCTGTAGATTTTCTTTTACTAGTAAAATACAAACAAAAACTTGATATAGATTCTGTATTCAATACCATGTTTTAATAACTTGAGATTGATCCATGTTTTAGTAACTTGAGATTGAATTGATTTTATGGTTGGCATAATTGATTTGATACATATTTTTATGTTAATTTTGTTCTCTTAAAATACAATAGTGATAAACTTAGTCTTCCAAAGAAAATTATCACCAAATAAATTTCTCAAATATGAAAATGATTACCTCAAGTTATTTTTTTATAACCAATGAATCTATAGGCAAAGAACTAATCCTTTTGGAGATATATGGTTACTCTTTTCAATAAATGTTGTTCCTAGGAATCGAACTTTTAATCTTATGTTCCATTGGATTTTGAAGTTACTGCTTAGCTACCATTTTCTTCCAAACTCCACCATATACAAAATTCTTTGATGGTAACATAGTCTTCAAATCATTCTATCAATACCTTATGCCTCACTTCTTCATAAATGGAAACAGAGATTAACTATCTCAAAAAAGTGAAATTAACAGTGATATCATAAAACTCTATTAGTATCCTTGTCACTTAGAATTCAAGTAACTCCCAAACTTGTTACAATATTCTATTTTTTCTTATTTGCTTGTTAACTTTTTTGGTATTAATCTGTTTCTGAATTTCAACCAATCCTTTTTTATTTTTTTTAATATATTTGATCTATATATTTTAATTGTTGCCATTTTCATGTGAATCTCATTTGAGACCGAGTGAACTAATGTGGTAACTATTTTCATTAGATAAATTTATTTTATGACAATTTTCTTCAAAGGACTAAGTAAAATTTAAATCTTTAGATGGTTTTAATTCAAATGTTATCTATTACATTTTATTTTATAAATCAAACAATATCCTCATTTCAATTAACCATGAGGGGTTATTTTTACTTAATTATTAGTGTTATCTAGTTCTTTTGGGTATGTAACTACCTTAAATATTTGAAGGAGAAATTCATGTCACCCAATCTTATCAAACTCAAATAGATTTCTCTCCAATAATAGAACGAATGAGTGACTCTAAAACAAAAATATTAATAATATAATAATTATTTAATGTCAGTAGTACAATAAAATACTATTTCAAAGATGGCATCATTATTATAGAATTCACCTTGTGTGCTACCACCTAATTATTCAAAAAACATTAATTCAAAACTTTATTTTATTATATCATCATTTGCATTTTGGAACAATATCTTATAACTAAAGTGTTCAATTCATACATTAATAGCCCACTGAGAGTCAAATTAGACCGGCCAAATCTCATTGCTGACTAAACTTGAAAATGATTCTGGTCTATAGTCTTAGCCAAATGAAGATTATACCAATTTAAGCTAGGGAAATTCTAATTAGACCAGAAATAACATGAAAAGTGAACAAAACAATTCACTTAAAATTTGAAAAAAAAGTACAACATTGCTTTGTTTTACTCCGATCCAAAAAGAGCAAAATATGTTAATTCAATATAATTATACAAAATTATTAATTTATAAAATTTCACATTTATATATAATTATATATAAAATTACCTATTTCGATAGAAGGGTTTATGTCTTACTTTGTTCCACAACATTGCGTCAAACAACATTACATCATTTGATGATTCAAATAATTCATTTATTTATTGTTAATACTATGGGGAGCCATGTCATTTAATATCACTGAATCATTCAAATATTCAATCGTATTATTCTTTACTAATAATATTATCATTTGCTTTTTAAAAACAATATCTTATCATCTGATTATTCTAGAACCAAGAGCAAAACCACAAAGCACAATCTATTCATTTAGCATTTTATAATGAAAACATCAATTTTTATTTTGTTTATCTATTAATAATATCATCAAGAGTCATGTTGCATATAATTCAAAAAGATTATTTATTACCACCACTTGAGATATAAATAAAAGTTTAAGCAATTTAGGTTGGAAAGAGTAACGAAGAGTATGTTTGTGAGTTAAATTTTGAAGGTGAATGAAGAGAAATGAGAGACTTTAGAGCCATCTCACCAAAATATTGCATGGCTCTCTCAAACCTTCTCTTTCAACTCTAAAACTAAACTCACAAACAGACCCTCAAGGTTTGTATGCAAGCCAGATTTTCGAGAAGGAAGGGAAAAGAAAATTTTGAGAGTCATAAAATACAGTGTTTGAGATGACTCCAAAGTTTTCCCTCATTCATTCTCCTCCAAAACCCAACTCGGAAGCAGACCAGGTCAGACTAAATAGTACCTTACCTCAAGGTCCATATTTTAGATCTAATATCAATGAATGAATTCAATTTCCTACCAACTTTTCGCTAACATCATACCACATCATTCATTCAACCTTTTTAACTCAAATATTTATTTATTAATTACTAACTAAGCAACCAAAAAGAAACTCAAATTTATGAGAGAGAGGTTAAAAATTAAATTCTGTTCCCAGCAGCAAAAAGTGCCACAAAAACCCTACCAAAGTGCCTTATGGCATCTTTAACTCATAAATGTACACCAATATCCACCTTTTTTATTGCATTTAATCCTATGTTCAATGTAAAAGATAAAGTCATTTTTCTAATTGATACAACAAACTGCACTGACCCAAAAAATTCTAAAACAAATTAACCACATCAAAACAATACCTCTGATACCCAAAAAAAGAAAAATCTTTTCTCAAATAACTGTATATTTAACTCTTATATTACATTCTAAACATGAAAGGGTTTATTGGATGCAGAATAGTACCATTTTAGAGGATATTGTCCTGTAGATCTGTCATAAAACTGGAAGCTAAAGAACTCAGCTTCTTTCCTGTCTCTCCAGCAATATCTTTAAGAGAAGATATATCATGTTGTGCCTGTAAAAACAGTAAGGTATGACATCCGGTATAGGAACTAATGCGACGAGTTTAGTTATGGTTTCCGCATCGGAGGTGATGAAGAACATGGAACGAAATATGTAACTAAATCCATTAAAAATGAAGGAATACCTGGAAAGATAAACGACTTAGGAGCTCACTCGCAGTAATATCAATGGAGGAGTTATCTCTTGAGTTACCAAATAGATCAGCACTGGAGATGGAAGATGAACCCTGTATATAACAACAAGAGCCTCAAGCATCAACACTTAAAGTCAAAACTTTTAATTACGGAACATATATTGTCTCAGATTATTTCTAGTTGCTTATATAACAACCAAAAGAAGACAATACTCGCCCTTACGGGTAATTCTAAGATTAAGATTACAACAACATCAACCCAGCCTTAGTTCCCAGTAATGTGTTCAGAAATAACCTCGGGCCTGTCTTATATAAGTTACATATATCATGATTATGGTTTTCCATGGTCACAATGGGATTAGGAAAACTGTAGTGCAGAAAACTGTGTCACATAACAAATATTTGCCTACAATTGCGCATGTTTAAAACAAAGGACTGGTTTTGGTACATGAGATAAGGACTTGTTTAACAGCACGAAATCATTCCTATCTCTAATCTTCATGCTTGTTTTG
>NC_032014.1:22839356-22912395 GCF_001865875.1 Lupinus angustifolius
TGAAAGCAACTTCTGTGTAAGACCCTTATCCATAACAGTCAATATGAGTCCCCAACAATCAAAATAATGGATGAGGTATGCAAGAATCCATCCAATCAAGTCCAATATCAGGGATATGATTATGAACAAACATGGTCTAAGAAACGCACATTCTCACTAAATGTTCAAGCAAGTTACTAAAATAAAGGACACATACTGAAAACTTTGACAGTGTAACTTTAGCCTCTGCATCTGCTTTGTCCTGGTCTCCAAAAAATTGGGATGAAGAAATAGATTTAGCATTTGAAAACTTTTTTCTCGCTTCATCAGATTCCTGAATCTGATAACAGAAACATAGCAAAACAAAATAAGGTGCACAGCCAAACAGAAAAAGGCAACAAAATAAGGTGCAGGTTAAAATATTTCTAAACAATATTTCTAAAAATATTTCTAAAAAATATTTCATTCGAGAAAGATAAAGTTCAGAAAAAAAAGAACACAATGCACATGTTTTACAGCTGTTGGCTACATGTATTGGAGTCACTCAACAAATGAGATAAAAATTTACTCTGATGTGATAGGAACAAGATTAAGTTGCCCAAAGATTATTAATACTTTTCAGCCTATGACTGCAATAAAGCTTATTTCCTGCTAAAGCAAGCAAATAAAAATGGCCCTGCCTGCTAAGTCCGGGTTTTTTTTCCACAAATCACAATGGGAAAAGATCTTTGCTACTATATACACTTGTTAGTTTTTGTCCTATATAAACTTTTACTTGGTTAATGCAGCAGAAATTGTTAAGTAACAATGGTTCAACTTTTCTAGGGTTAAGAAGCTCACTATTATTTATGTTTGCTTATTTTCCTAGCAGCTTCTTGCCCTCCTCTCTCTTCCTCTTTCCCTCTTTTCTGTATATTCTCTTTCCCTCTTTCTCTGTATATTCTCTTTCTCTCTTTTATCTCTCTCTTCTTTTCTCTGACTGTGCATTTCTTTTTTTTTTGGGTACATTCTTTTTCTTTCATCCAGTAGAGGTAAGAAATAGGAGGGGTAGGCTTAGGCACATTTCGGTATTCTTAATATACATTTTAGGTTATAAGTTGAGGCTTTTTGTCTGTGTCGGTAGGGTTAGTTTAACTATATGTTATGTTATGTTATATTATGTCATAAAATAAAATAATGATGCCACTATATTTGTTATAAAACATAGTAATAGTTAATGATGATTATTATTACAGTGTTAATTCTTTTTACTGTGAATTGTGAATGGTCTTTGCCTGTTAAAAAATATTCTATGATGTGGATAACTATAACATTAATATATTTGGGCCTAATCCATGGAATCATTCCATGATTGATGTCATTTACCATCTTTTTTTAATGTCAAAAATAAAATAGTCTCCCTAAGGATTGTACCTTGACAGATTATTTTTTTGACCCTTTTAACATAAATTATAATATGAGGGAAATATTCTCTCTCTCAGGCTTTATACCTTGACAGATTATTTTATTTCACCTCTTTTAACATAAATTATAATGAAAATGAAATAGTATCTTTAAGGTCTTGTACTGATTATTTTATTTTACCTCTTTTAATACAGAAATAATATGACTAAAATAGTCTTTCTGAGGGTGTGTGCCTTGATAGATTATTTTATTTTGACTCTTTTTTAATTCAAAAAGAATAAAAAGTAAATAGTCACTCTGATGGTGTATACCTTGACAGATTATTTTATTTTGCCTCTTGTTATGCATAAAATAATAAAAATAAATAGTTTATACAAGGACTTGTTTCTTGACAGCTTATTTTACTTCAAATCTTTTTATGCAAGAATAATAAAAATAAAGTCCCTCTAAGGATTAATATGCCTTGAAAAACTTTATATTTTGTTTCTTTTTATATGTAAAAAAATTTGGCTCTCTAGGAATTAATATGCTTTGACAGACTTCTTCATTTTGTTTCTTTTTATATGCGAAAATAAAAATTAAGTTGTTTTTCTGAGGACAGAAATGTCTTGATGGACTTCTTTATCTCAAATTATAATATAAAACAAATTTCAAAAAAATAAAAATAATCAATCAATCAAACATTTTCTAGAAGAACTACATAGTTTTGTTTTTCTTATTGCAACTAGGGATACATAGAAGCAGGATACTTCCCTGTCAGACACTTTAAAAAAGTGGTCCTTTTTGAAAGATAAGAACATGTAACGGCAAGATTAATATTTTACCATTTTTTATAAACGGGCGGTATGGGGTGCCTAACACCTTCCTCATCCATAAACAACTCCCAAACCTAAAAAATTTCTCTACGTAGATTAATCCTTATCTTATAATTTGGTTTTTCATGTTTTTCCTCTAAAACATTGATGACGACTCCATTACATTTGCATCGTTGCACCTACAAAAGAGGGATAGCGACATCATACCCACCCATTTCTATATTTATTCTCTCTACTAATTGCCTACTCATTTCCCATGACCCCCTTAGTTGGATGTAGATATTGACACTCCAAATTGTCAATTTACACTCCCAACTAGCCAAACTTTTTTTTTTTAATTTTACTAAATTGTAATTGGTCAATGAGGAGTGTGGATAGGCACTTGGGTGTATCAATAGTCCCACCCCTTATCTAAATGCTAATTGTTCCCTCCTCAATCTCTCTGCTCCCATAGCTGTAATTGTAAATGCTCCCACTTACTGCTCTCTTTACTCACTCAATTTCGACTTGCACCAGTTGTTTAATTGTGGGTCTATTCTATACATGCTTAGTTTGTGTAATTAACATGGAATGAATTTTTAATAGATGATTCTACATGTATCAGAATTTGAAGAGAATCATATATAACTTCACTCTGTGCTATAACCTGGAAGATACACTATACAAAGGAAAAGGTTGCAATATGCGGCTTACTTGCACTTTTGAGGAGCTTGGTCCAGATTTTTTTTGAAAGCTATTATCCATTCCAAAATCTGAAAAGAAGCTTGTTGATTTTGGCGCAGACACATGACCAGTTGCATGTGAACCTTCAGCATTGAAATCAGATGATTGGACATTTTCTAGATACTCAAACCGAGATGTCAAAGATGGCGCAGCAGGCAAGTTGTTGTTTGCCGAGGATGTAACTGGAGTAGGTGCTTCTTCAGGCTTTTGCTCATAGAGAGACTCACTTGGCTACATTCATAAGGATAATATGTCAATAAATCAAGATAAACAAATATGAACTTCAAATATATTGTTTTCACAATCTGCAAACAAAGATAACTATTTGCATACCTTTCTAGTCAGCTTACGGGCACCAAGCCCCCCACTCTTCCCAGGTTTTTTAGCACCAATAGGCTTCTTGATGGTACTTGAAACTGATGTATAGGAAACTCTAGGTGAAGAAGTGCTCTCAAGTTTTCCATTTTTCTCCAGAGTGTTCTGTTTTGGTGGTTCATTGGTCTTGACTTCAGGAAGTTCATTAGTCCCTTGGGAAAACTGGGAAGCAAAAGGTGAGGATGGAACAACTGCCTCCTCGTCCATACTTTTCGCTACTTCCTTCAAAAGAATCTGCCTATACAACTCTGCAGCTCTGGATGTGTACTTTCCCTCTATTTTACCACCATCAGTCCAACCATGCTGCTTAAAGAAAACCTGTGCACGATTGTTTCCTCCAAAGCTCATCGTTTTTAGTTGCTCGGGACTCCATGAGTCTAAATTCGTAGATCTACATTGAAAATAACATAATTATTAAGAGATTGGTCTTTTCTTCCTTCTTCCGTTTATTCTAATACTTTCCTCCTTTTGTTTGTAAAAAATAAAGAAACCTAGGCACATGGTATGAAATTTGGACATGTAAAACCTTTAAGCATTTCAAACTACTCATCGAATGTATGGTAATAATTCCAAAAAATGTTAATTACATTGACCTCCCTGAGGATTTTCCAATGTGCACAGGTGACACCTTTAGACTAAGAAAGCATGCTATTATGCAAGCCATTTAAGTTAAGACCTTGGTCCCACTGTATTTTTTTTCTGATTAGTCAAATGAGTCCACATTGGAGTATGTAAGAATGAAGTCATTACATTGTCCAGGTCCTCACAGGAAACTCACATACTATCAACATAAAATAAAATATGAATGAGAAAAAGAAAGATATTTGCAAATCAAGCTATGTCAAAAACACCATTTCATTACGATCCTCATTAAAAGTCCTTAACGAGTCAAGCAAAGTTGCTGCAAAAACCCAGATTTGCCCTGTCTCCGAAATTTACATGGCAAGCAAAGAAAAACCATGGCATTTATTTATACACCTTCAAGGACCGCAAAATCATTTTGCCATTTTCAAACTACAGATTAGAGGCTATACTTCCGAGTCTGATTTTGTTGGAGTAGGAATGAACCCTCATTTTAATTCCTGAAAATGTAAGCAACGATCATAATAGCCCCAAAAACAGTCAACTTGGTACTTATTTATCAGTCAAGTTGGCCCATGAAAACGACTAATCTAACTCAGTTTTCATAGTTTCAAAGACTATTAAATAAATTTCCAAAAGTCACAAACTATCACAATAGGCATGCTTACAATTTCAGGGACCAAAACAAAGGTTTGTTCATTGAACAAGGTTTTAATCATTTGATCTAAATGGAATTTCTAAAAGATAATACATCATTATAACGCGCTACTCTAAACTCATCCACACGTATATTCACTCCTCCTCGCAATCGCACAATCAGCTACACAATCACATTACAAACAAAATCAACAACGAAATTCATCATTTCAAACAAAATCAGCTGCAAAAAAATAACAAGAATTACCTGACAAAGCTGATATGGACGCCGAGACTGCGATGAACAGCAGAGCAATCGATGCAGAGAAAAATCCCATACGTAACTGAAGCCCAAGTAGGGTTCTTCGCGTTGCAATCGAAACAAATCTGAAGCAAAAATCACACACAAAAAAATTAAAATTACACAAATTCAAATTCAAAAATCAAATAAACGAAGATCCAAAACCCGATCACATAATAAATAAGTGAATACAAATGAATATTACAAAACCCTAAAAAAAATTAAAAAAAGTTGAAAAGGAAGAAGGTACCTTATTTTCGGATTTGGCCTTAAGTTTTCTGAAGACGGTGTTCTTGTCGCTGAAACCACCTTCAGACGCCATTGGAGGAGGAAATGAAGATCAAAACGGTAGAGTAGAAAATTCGAATTATTTATTTATTTTTATTTTGAAAAGAATGAGTCAATGAGTTTATAAGGGTTATTTATCTATATATTTATATTTCTATATTTTCCTAAAGTAATTGTTTCTTATATAATATTTGTGTATTCTCGCATGTGTAATAATGTGTATTGTATGAATTTATAATTTGTTACGAGAATTATTTACTAAAACACAATTTATAGTAATTCATTACTGATGTAAAGATATTAAGACAATGAAATGATATTGAACCTATAATGTTAAAGGAAAAAAAGTTTAGAAAATAATATAAAATAAGTTATAGAATAAGATTTTGAAAAACTTCTTCTAAACCACATTTATTCTTTTAATTATCTCCCCTACAAAACATAGAGAAAAATCTCTTCCCTTTTGGCTCAACTCTTACTATCTTTGTATTGGAAGTTAGCATAAAATTTTTCGAGAATTTTTCGAAATAAATCGAGGCCTTCTAAACCAATTCTAAGTGTTTGAGCCAAAACTGTTTATGCAATTCCAGCTTGCACACAAACTCTTTCTCTATACTTAATTTGATTGCATTCGTACGAGATTGATTGATTTTGAAGTATGTTTAAAATCATATAAGTATTAATTTTATTAAAGATATATATGTATATATATTGTGTAGCAATTTTATAAAGCCAACTTCTCTAATTAAAGCCAACTTTCCTAAGTTTAAAAATGGAAGAGAGGTATAGAAGAAGAGGAAGATGAAAGAAAAATGGAGAAATAGAATTAAATGGAATGTGAAGAGAGATTCAAATCTCATTTAATATGAGTTATAGTTTAAAAATAAATTGATCAATCAATTATTACCATTAAATTATTAAAATATACAATATATAAAAAAGGAAGATGTATTGTGGGAAGGTACATATGAATAATATAGACATATTTTGGAGGGAAAACTTTGGTTGTGAGAGTGTTGTGTCATGAGTAATATTTTTTATGTAGTTAATAGATAGATAACATGTCAATAACTAACAAGACATTGATTTAGTGGTGTAAGACACTATTAGATCTCCAAGATGACCAAAAGGTTAAATGTTCGATTCATGAGAGCGATATTTGTTGGAAAAGATAATAATGCACCCTGAAAAGAATTAGTTCATTACCAAAAGGTAAAGCATACTCATACTAGTATAAAAAATTATAACATGTCAATATATATTTTATCCTTATAAAAAAATGTATGTAACAATAATGTATAAGCTTTATACACTAATAATGTATCATCATCTATTCATATTTAATCATTATTAAATTTTACAAAATGTAATTCAAATAAAGGATAAATAATATAACAACTATGTATAAATTTTTATATTAATAATGCATAAATATTACGCTCTTTTATTATTCTTGTACACCTATTAGCCACTAACTCATGTTAAAAGGATAAGATGTGTAATTTTGACCAAAAATAGTGGAAGAATATAGTCAATATTAATTTGCGCGCACTTTACACGTGGAGTAAATGGATAGGTGAGTCATTTTGCCCACCATGAAATTTTTCTAACCACATAAATGGCATGTAAAGTTAGTCACTTTTCCTCACTACCACATTGTAGTGCTCGAATAGAATAAGATATTGATTTAATGATGTATAATCATATTAAATTTTAGAAATATCAAAATAATAATAATTCGATTTCTACGAGTAATATTTGTTAGAAGGAGTAATCATATACCATAAAATGATTAATTTTTTATAAAAAAAAATATTGCGGCACTTGTGTTGGCTTTTGTTTCATCATTTGGTGTTAATTCTCTTTTATTTTCATTCTCATCTCCCAATATTATATAACTAAGGGTATTCCATGTACCCAAAAAAAGTAAGGATATTCTATATTTGATAAGAGTATTTCTTACTAAAATGTGATGAACAAATCATTCCTAATAGGTGAGTGACCATTTTAATAAGGGATAAAGATCACATGTCCTAAATCGTATTTCATTCCCTGTTCCGACCAATCAGATATTGTCACGTGAATAAAAGAACATTTTTAAAAACAAAAAAGTAACAGAAAGTAACACTTGTATTGGTTCGAAGAGGGAATGACACAATTTAAAACAAATGATCTTTCTACTCTAACAAATGTATCATGTCTATTAAAATTCCAATAAGACCTTAGAGTACTACTACACCAACACACTTTGTTAGTTTGGTATATATATATATATATATATAATGAATCTGTTTATATTAAGTTAAGTTACATTAAGTACACTCAATTTTAATAAATGATCGTTGAAATGAGAATTGCAATACATCAATTCTTTTTCCAAATTAGAATCGTTAAAAGAGGTCTATGGAACTCTATGGGTACTTTGCCCCTATTTCTACTCTTGTATTGGGAATTACAATAAGTATACTAGCCATTGTATGGTTAGAAAGAGAGATATCCACAGCGATACAACAACGTATTGGACCGGAATACGCCGGTCCTTTGGGAGTTCTTCAAGCTCTATCAGATGAAACAAAACTACTTTTCAAAGAGAATCTTATTCCATCTAGTAGAGAGGTGTAAACAAATTTCTCCTTATATATATATATATATGAGAATAATGTATCTCGTCATAAGTAAGAGGAGATAATTTATCTTCTTATACCAGGAGATACTCCATTCCCTACATATATAGATAAAATATTTCCTTAAATTCACTATATGTTTGACATGTGTCTTAATCAAGGAGATAAATTATCTCTGATATATATATATATATATTAATATATATCTATATGTTTTGGATAAGACATTTAAGCCACATTTCATTTCCTTTGTCTTATACACAAGCTTTCATGTGGTTCTCTATCTATAACATCCAATCCTTCACTTCCTTTTTATTTGGAACACTCTCTATCACTAAAAAATCATTTTTTTTATCACCCATCATTTTAATTAAAAATTGTTGCATTTGGTTCATTTTCATTCTCTTTTCTTCACTCATTCTTTGGTAAGATTGTTGTAGCTTTCATGAATTACTGGTAAATCTAAGATCCATTAATGCTTTCAATTATTTGATTGAAAAATGAATTTGTGTATGTAGCTTTTTTATCTTCTTGTTTTGTTCTGATACTGCATTCATGAGTTTCATTCTTGTTATTTTTCATGAATTTCTCTTGTGTAATTGTGTTATGTGTCTCTTTGGTTTTTTCATGAAATGTTAAACAATAGAGAAATCGATGGAATGACTCAGAATGTAAGAGTTTTTTACACTATCATTGTATCATTTACTGTTCATAATTTCATATCGATATTGTTGCTTCTGAAATATTGAGGTTTAACGTATCTTCTCTTAATATACACAATTAATGGCTACTTCTGAGGTTGTGATTCTGAAAAAATAACAAATCTATTGTGGTCTTGCGGAAAATTAAAGCGTAATCTGTGTTGAGAAGTAAGTCTCACATCGCCTACCTCATTATCTCGGAAATGGTTTAACTCCTCTCATTGCCAATTGGTTTTGAGATGGAACCTTAATAATCCGAAGATGTTTGCGGCCATTATTCCGATATTGTTTAAATGGGTTGTTTTGTCAAGGATTATTACCTTCAATGTAGTAGTAATTTGATTTCACATGTTCTATCTCTCATTGCCAATTGGTTTTGAGATGGAACCTTAATAATCCGAAGATGTTTGCGGCCATTATGCCGATATTGTTTAAATGAGTTGTTTTGTCTCAAGGATTATTACCTTCAATGTAGTAGTAATTTGATTTTGCATGTTCTATTACATTGCCATAATCATTTTATTCCTGCATTGGAATTTACCTTTTGCAGATGGGAGACGTAGCTAAGGATCTAACAGCTGGGACTGTCGGAGGGGCGGCGCAATTGATATGTGGGCACCCCTTCGACACCATCAAAGTCAAGCTTCAAAGCCAGCCTGCAGCACTCCCCGGTCAGCCTCCGAAGTTTTCGGGTGCAATTGATGCTGTCAAGCAGACAATAGCAGCCGAAGGCGCAGGGGGTTTATACAAAGGTATGGGCGCTCCATTTGCGACAGTAGCAGCCTTCAATGCTGTTCTTTTTACGGTGAGGGGACAGATGGAAACATTATTGAGATCCCATCCTGATGTCCCCCTCACAGTGAATCAGCAGTTTGTTTGTGGAGCCGGAGCTGGACTCGCTGTTTCCTTTCTTGCTTGCCCCACCGAACTAATCAAATGCAGGTGCTGTGCTGCGCTGTATCTCATTTTCTTCTTATTCTTTGTACCAACATCTATTGATTATGAGTGGTTTGAGTCTTTCCGCCTTTCTCATTTTACAAAATTGTCATATATTTTGACGACTTTGAAGACGACTTTAATTACATGTCTTTTTTGTTTGATTCACTAACATATCATATCTTCTGTAAGTGCTTTTTTCTTATCGAAATTCTCCCTCTTATGGTAAACATGAAACCCGAAAGTAATGGAAAAAAGCGGAATTAACTTCAGCTGCAGATTAGTCAACATTAACAATCCCTTCTATTTTTTCATACAATACTTAAGCAGGGTTACTCGAAACATGCTCGTATCTCATAATTGATTTGTTTTTGTTCCGATTATCAGGCTGCAAGCACAAAGTGCGCTTGCTGGCACTGGAACAGCTTCTGTTGGTGTGAAGTATGGAGGACCCCTTGATGTGGCCAGACATGTTCTTAGGTCCGAAGGAGGCGCGAAAGGCCTTTTCAAGGGCTTGATTCCCACTATGGCACGAGAGATACCCGGAAACGCTATAATGTTCGGCGTATATGAATCAATAAAACAACTGTTTGCAGGAGGCACTGATACATCCGGATTAGGTAGAGGCTCTCTGATTGTTGCTGGAGGCTTGGCTGGAGGATCGTACTGGTTCTTGGTTTATCCGACCGATGTTGTCAAGAGTGTCCTTCAAGTAGATGATTACAAAAATCCAAGGTTTTCTGGTTCATTAGATGCTTTTAGAAAGATTAAAGCTTCAGAGGGGTTCAAAGGCTTGTATAAGGGGTTCGGTCCTGCGATGGCCCGAAGCGTTCCAGCGAACGCGGCGTGCTTCTTAGCGTATGAGATGACAAGATCAGCTCTGGGATGAATAATCTTGGCAGGGTTTATATCAAATGTTCATGTATATTTATCATTTTTCTTGTTCCAAAAGTGTACTTATCTTCCATACATTGCAAAATGGCTCATCTTTCATTGTTGCTTCAACCAAAGAGTCATTCTTTCCTTCATTAGTAGTAATAGCAAATCTTCTTTCACAAGTTAGTGTAGTTGTTTACGATAAATATTTGATTAAATACTCATTTCAGTTCCTCATGTTTTTCGACCTTACCAGTTTAGTCCTCGAAAAATGAAAAACTCAAAATAGTCCCGAAAATTTCAAATGTGGGTCCAATTAGTCATTTTTAGGGTCAAAATTTGTCCCTATCAGGTTTGTAAAACATGCTACATTCGAAATTTTTGGGAACCATTTTGGTTTTTCGAATAATAATGGACCAAACTAGTAAGGTCAAAAAAACATGAGGGTTGAAATGAGTATTTACTTCAAATATTTTGAGTGGTTTAACTTCTCCCATGCAAAAATTTGTCAAAACAATTATAGAAATAATCTATCAGCTCGCGATAGTAAGATTGTGTATATCTATCCATTTAGACCATACTATGTGGAAGCCTCGTGCGATAGATCGCCCTAACCTTTATAACGAAGGGTTTTCACATAACTTTCACGACTTTCGAAATAGTATATCATTTGACATATATCTATTTGATTCCATTTAATTATTCAACTATAAATAATATTATAATAACATGATTTTACTATAAATCAAAAACTGCTAAAGATATTTCTTATCGACTAATAAAGAAGAAAAAATAATGAAAATCAATTAAGGTTTTAAAAATAGTAAATACCTTTTATTTTATGGAAACAA
This sequence comes from Lupinus angustifolius, assembly GCF_001865875.1. Lineage (NCBI taxonomy): Eukaryota > Viridiplantae > Streptophyta > Magnoliopsida > Fabales > Fabaceae > Lupinus > Lupinus angustifolius. The sequence goes on from NC_032014.1 coordinate 22,850,448, forward strand.
TATCTTATAACACGCACAAAATATAGGAGCAATAATATAGAAAAAATTGAATACCTAGGTTTGTAGCCTTGTAAGTATGTTACCTTTTAATATTTCTTCCAACTTAGCCGGAATTGTTTGGTCTAATTTGATGATTTTATACCTAATTAATAATTTTTATCTATAAATTGAATAACCATGTCGTAGTAATGTCTTTATCTTTTTTGGACCAGAGCAAAACAAAATATTAGAGTAGTGTGATATTTTTTTTTAAATTTTTAAGTAAACCGCTCATTTTACTTCTCAGGTTAATCAGGTTTAACCGAGTTCAATACGATCGGACTGAAATTTCCCCAATTCAAAGCGGTTCAACTATCACTCGGTCAAAATGGTAAACCAGAGTCATTTTCAAGTTCAGTCAGCAATCAAACCAGTCAAACCGTATAGTACAATCCCATTCTCACAAAAGTAATTCCTTCCTCCTAATTAGGGTAGACTCTCAACTTATTTTTTTATCTTCAATTGTCACAAATAATTATTAAGGTCAATTAGTGTAGCACAATAAATAATTGATCTAGTAATGTAAGATCCAACTAGATCTCAGATATACTAAAAGATTAATAATTCGATTAATAATAATAACAACACTTAAGTTATTGTTAAGAACTGTAACAATCACGCACGCCGAAAGACACGGATAAATAACTCATTAATTTAAAATAAAAATTATTAAGTGCTTAAATAAACGAAGAATTAGAACAGTGAATTAGGCGCATAATAAGAAAACAATGACCGAAATGAACCTTCCGCCACCGATGTTGATGGCGTTCACGGCGGTGCAGTGGCAGGAGTTGGAGCATCAAGCTCTCATCTTCACCTACCTCACCGCCGGTCTAACCGTTCCCCCTCAGCTCCTCCGTCACCCATCTCGTAAGTCCAAAACCCCCAACCCTTTTTCCAAATCTTACATTATTTTTCATTTTTAGTCTTGAGAACCGACTTCATCGGTTAATCATGCATCCCGAAAGAGATTAGTTACTAACCGTGAAAGTGAGGGGACACTTGGTTGTATAAATAAGAAATGATAATTCATTGTTTAGTACTACCAATGTTATCATCCCTCGCCATATGCGTGAATAACTAATCTCTTTCGTAGTGGACCATTGTCATTCCCGACAAGTATCGCTTACAGGAATCGAACCCTTGACTGTTTGGATGATCCTCGCCTTATACTACTAGATCAACTTTTTGTTGATAGAAATGATAATTCATTGATGATATGGAAAGTTACCAAATTGATGTATTTTAATCTGAATTCATGTTTAAATCTCTTTTGGGTATTTTTTATTATCTGAAAATAACACTTTTTTATTATTTTTTTTCCATTTTGGAAGTTGGTTATTATTCCTATGATGGGAAGAAAATTGACTTGGAACCAGGTCGGTGTAGGAGGACGGATGGGAAGAAGTGGCGGTGCTCGAGGGATGCTCATCCGGACTCCAAGTACTGCGAGCGTCACATGATTCGCCGCCGCTATCGTTCAAGAAAGCTTGTGGAATCATCACAGTCTACTGCTGCTGCTCCTCATTCGAAGTCGGTTGAGGTAGAAGGAGTAGCCTCTGGGAGCAGAGGTGACAGTGGAAGTGGAACCTTTCAGAGCCTGCCCTTGCACACAAGTGGAGCCCGCGATGGTTTCGGACTTGGAAGCAATAAGCGCTTTTGCCAGCTTCAGATGGAACCCTTTCCCAGTGACTTGGTTAGCAAGGAAGAGTACAGGTACATTTTGTCGAGCATTCGAATTCTAAATTGGCAATTAACAGCTTTAAGTTTGAGTAAATAGAAATAGTTGCACCCCTCCAACTTAGTCTCTAAAGAATAAAAAAATTGAACTTGGTAGTCAAAATAGTCTATTATAGGGACCAATATGTCCTAAAAAAGTGTCATGATAAGGATTAACTCAACCGGTATTTGAAATTTGTAGCTACCAAATCAGTTACGAAATTAGGAGCTGAACTTTTCTCCGGGATGAATTTGTGTATCAGCATCCTTATGAATTTATGATTATTATTAATAAGTGTATGTCATATCCGTTTAAGCTCCTTCTGTAGCATTTTAATTTTTGGGGGTTTGATTTTCGGAGGAAATAGATTTCAGAGTCTTTGTCATTATCGACTTTTGCGGTTATTTTGAATGAGAACCTTAGTCTTGGTTTAAGGGCCGGAAGGGAGTGAGACAAGGACATTCTCTATTCCCTTTCTTTTTGTTACAGTGATGGGTGTGCTTAGTCCTTTGGTCTAGAGCTGTGAACAATGGGTTGGCTAAGGAGTTAGCATTTGGCTCACAAGGGGTGCTAGTTTTTCATCTTCAGTTTGTTGACGACATCATTTTTTTCTTGGAACCTTCTGATAACTTCGTCTATTCTTAACTTCTTCGAGCTTATCTCGGGTCTTAAGATTAACTTGTTTAAAAGTGGCCTGGCAGGGCTGAATGTAGATAGTACATCCTTAGGTGCTTTTGCTTCTTTAGCATATTGCCAAAATTTTCAGTAGCCTCTCACTTATCCTAGCATCCCTTTAGGAGATAAGTTAGGTAACCCATGTGTGTTAACTAGGGATGACGACATGGCCGGGCGGGCGTGGGTAGTGCTTTCCTGTTCCCAAACTCGTACTATTTGCAGGTACCCAACGAGTTTTTATTTTCTATTACATATTTATATATTTTGTAATAATTAATATATAAAAATAATTATTACATGAATAATAAAATATTTATATGATAAATTTATGATTATAGTCAAATCACTGTAATTAATTATGAAATAATAATAAAGTAAATAATATATAATTTTAAAATAATAAAAGATATAATATATAAAAAAAGTTAATTAAAAAGTAAGTTTATAAATATGCGGGTACTTGCGAGATGAGTATCATAAAACCCATTCCCGCACATATATTATTATTGCGGGTATCCGTTACGGCTATTTTTTTGAGTACCCAGGTTGGGTTTTTTTGTCATCTCCTTGTAGTATCTAGTGGTTTGTAAGATTTCAAAGTGGTTAGATTGTTTAAAGGTTTGTTTCGTTTTTTGGGTGGTCAGATTATGCTCATTCAGTCTTGTCTAACTAGTATTCCTTTGTATTTCCTTCTTTCGCATTCCTGTGGCAGTTGCCCGTAAAATAGAGAAAGTTTTGCACACTTCCTTCGGTCACCAAATGATTGCGCTTCCAGGTGTTAACACCTTGTAAGCCGGGAAATCTGTTGTAATGCGAAGGGGTTGCGCCTTTGTAATTTAGTGTTTGAGAAAAACGGGTTGACCGCTGAGGCTGTGTTTGTATTAAGTATGGTCATAAACAGCTTTGGAAAGGTTACTCCCAAAAAGAGCTTTACTAAAATATGCATTGGGGTTTTCTGTTGCATTAAAACCATACCGATTCCTTTACCTAAAGTGTCGCATTCAATTCCGAAAGGAAAATCAAAATTAGGATGAGCAAGCACCGGGGAATTAGTAATCGCCCTTTTTAACGTGTCAACTGCTTGTTCTGCCTCCTTGTTTCACTTGAAGTTATCCGTAGTCAAATCATTGAATAGTCTGGTTATCAGTTAAGCCAAAGAAACCCCATACTCCTTTAACATTCTTTAGAGTTGGCCACTCTAAAACTTCGGCTCGATCCATTGCTACCCCCTTATGGGAAATGGTGTGACCCTAATACTCAATTTGCTGCTTCCCAAACCCACATTTCTTCTGGTTGGCTACAAACTGATTTATCTGAAGTACTTCTAACACCCGAGCTAGATGGCATAAATGATCTTTCCAAGTTTTACTGTACACTAGCGCATCATCAAAAAACACGAACTTCCTCAAATAAGGCTTAAAAATGCGGTTCAAGATTGATTGAAAGGTAGTCAAAGCATTCGTCAACCCAAATGGCATGACTAAATATTTGTAATGGCCTTCATGAGTACGAAGACTGTTTAAGGCACATCTTTTACCCAAATATGGTGATAACCAGATTTTAGGTTCATTTCCGAGAAATATAAGGAACTTGTATTTGAGGTATGGAAGAGGTGCAACTTATGTTTATGACCATTGAATTAGGAAAATTACCTTATACAGAGTGTAGCAACTAAGGATTTTTCGTTCAAGAAAAAGCCTAATGTATTAATGTCAAGTTGTCAATATATTTCTATGGGTGTATATGATTTGGGGTTTCGAAATTTCCGGCTGCATGATCATAGCCTCTAAGCATTTTGATATATTCTAGATTTTCATAATACATTTTTTTTTATATTTTTTGTATGGGTAGAAGGGAAAAGGGTAATTTTGAAGTGACTACTTGTTAGAATGCAGTTAGCATGATCAGTTAGACAAATAGGAGAGAAAATGATAGAGGGAATTCGGGCCGAAGATTGTATTTTTATTGTAAAAGGGGGAAACCCTTTGAGGAGATTACTCTCATTCTTGTTCATTTTCAGTTCTGTTCTTGGATTTGTAACATTTTCAGAAGTTGTTTTTCTATTATGCATAATCGAAGTTGAGCATCACGATGTCTACTAAAAAAACTCTTCCAGGTTCGGGCTGAACTTTGAAGCAGATGAGCATAACTTCATACCTAAAGATCTACGAACTCCGAGATATCAAGATACCTTCGAATCAGATTGCATGTGGTCTCACATGTCCCAAGTTTCCTCAAACTCTATCTCCGAATCAAGAAACAGTTCTACAGCGACCACCAACTGCTTCCAGCAGCAAACTCCGCGAGATGCCAACCCTTTGAACATTGCTGCTGCACATTCCGAGCAACATGTCTCTATCGGGCATCTAACTTCAGCAGGGTGTGTGAAACAGGAATATCAGCCTTCTCCTTCCCTCTACTGGAAGAAGGGTCAAGGCTCTCCGGCCGCTGAATATATACCCGACACAGATTTTAACTGCAACCCTGATGTGAACGTTGATCGCGGCGATTCTCTTTATAAGTAGCTTGCGAGGTGTTCTTGGTAAAACGTGAAGCAAGCTTTCCGAATCACCCGGATCGCACACTATGACCGCCGTAAATGGAAGAAATGCCCTTAGAGAAGGTGATTAACAATTTTTCATCCTTAGCATTCAGATAGTTGAGGGAATTGTGATTCTATTATTACCTATGGTAGGTGAAGGGGTTCTGTTTTCTTTATATGTAAACTTATAATATATGACAATGCTTTCAATTTTCATATGCTTTTCTTTGGACTAGATATGGAGGATCTGACCAACAAGATCATTCTATCTTAGCTATATATATATATATATATATATATATACATATACATATCGGGATCCGTTTACGCCTCAAGTTAAGTTACACTAATTACATCTAATCTTATCAATTGATTTTCTTAAAACGGACCAAATGGGAGAGTGAACTAAATGATGAAAGAGAAAAAGAGAAATGTTAGATGACATTTAAGTTTCATCCATTTGATCCGTACGATTTAAGAAAATCAATGACTGAGATTGAGTGTAATTAGTGTAACGTAACTTGGGTGTAAACGAATCCCTCCTCATATATATATATATATATATATATATATATATACACACATAGGAGGAGATCCACCTACTTCACATCTTCAGATCTATTGACTCATTCAAATCATGTGACCCATTAGATTTTCATAGAATAAATGACTAAAACATAAAATATGTTTTTTTAGTTTACTATTGGAGTAAGTGGAGCCCCTCCGATGTGTGTATATATATATGTGTACAAGAAGTGACTCAGATGAAAATAATTCTTACTGTGAGAATTTAGAATAATTAATATGAACCATTGAATCCTATTTGAACGATTAAGATTAAAAAAAGCGATTGTGTGACTGATAAGTAATTTTTAATCTTAACTTGGTTGTAAGACTCATATTTATTGTTATCATAGTTTTTTGAGAACTATTTTCATGTGATTCACTATAAAAACATTTTTCATGATTATTATATTTCTTTTTATCTTAAAAATTACTTTTCTAAACATATTTTATCAAAATTTAGCGAAAATACCAAAAATTCTATGCAGATGATTGACCTTTTCATACTAGCTTTAAGCTATTTACATGTTTAATATTAAAAAGACATAAAAGACTTTTAATCAAAACAAAATTTATATGGCACAATATTATTTATCATTCATATATATATATATAGGAAAATGATATATTCTTTGATTAAATCTTCTTAAAAATCCTCCTATCCACAAAAAGTAATATATGTCAATAAAGTAATGATACTTTGTTAATTAATGATTGATTTATTAGTGACATATGTCACTTTCTCAGGTACGAGGATTTATAGGAGTATAAGCATTACTTAAATATTTATATGTTTCGTAGAGATATCCAAATATGAAACCAACCATTAATATTTTATTTTATGTATTCTTACATAACTAAAAATTAAAATAGATACATAGAATCTCCAAAATGATGTTCAACATTTGATTTATAAATCATTATTTTTTAAACTTTTTATTTGATTTTTTCAACCAATTCCTTCCAATCTAATTTGTGTAGATACCAAGTCAAATGTACGGAATGTTAGGCAAAAATAACTATTATTTAACAACAAATGAAATATTAATAACAATTCAAAACAATTAATGCTTGCATGGCAGCATGAGCATGCAAGGTTAGTTAGCATGAAATTAAGAACCACAAGAATATATAAGAGACCCGTTTACACTAAAGTTAAGTTACACTAATTATATTCGATCTCAGACATTTATTTTTTTAGATCCAACGGACCAAATGGGTGAGTACAATAAATTATTTCAGATTTATCTTTTTATCTCTCATCACTTATTGCACTCATCCATTTGGTTCGTTCGTTAGATATAAGAAAATGAATCATTGAAATTGAGTATAATTAGTGTAACTTGGGTATAAACGGATTTCTCCTTATATATATATTGATGAGTATATGATGAGTGTGCAAGTCACATTCTTATATTATGAGATTTTGAATTCTTCTATTTTTGGAATATTGACCCTAAGTGTTAGGAAACAATATTGTAACATGCATTACTAAATATTCACATGCATGTTAAGATTAATTTAACCTTAAACTCTATAAAAAGGTTGTTTTATTTTCTTGAATGTAATCAAAATTTATTTTCATATTTCATTGCTTAGAAGTAGAAAATGCCAACTAGTAGTAACATTAGAAAGGAAAATGTTGTTGCAAAGATTGAAACACAGAAGAATGAAAACAAGGTTTGTGATGATAATAAGGATAATAATTCTTCAACAGTGAAGGCTCAAACCATTGATGAACTTCACTCATTACAGAAGAAAAAGTTTGCATCAACTATTCCTAAAGGTTCATTTGTAAACTCTTCTACATTTTGTGAGGATGAACTCAACCAACAACAGCTTCAATCTATAAGGTATAGGTGTAAATACAATGGCATTAGAGTACATTACAATATCACAACATCAGTACCATTTGAGTTTTATAATACCATTTTACGAGAATAAAGTAACTTCTCGTATGAGAAGTTCGTATCAGAAGATAATTTATCTTATGATGCGTGGAGATACTTTAGTATCAAAATATATTCATAATTATCATTGAAAGTGTAGATCAATTAGTCGGATTTGTTTTATATTGATCACATGTCTTTGGTTAGTGCCATAATTGCGATGACAATGTTATTGCTAAGACTCCCAAAATCGTAATATTATGGCCACAATAATGATTGGAGAATGCAATTTAAAACATCAGCAATATTAAATACTTAGTAGGAAGAATGTCACCGCTAATCGTGGTATTACCCGACTTGAGCATGATTAATCATCCATGTATAATTGTATGACTCATATTTATTATTTTCACGATCTTTACTATCCTAACTTGAGATACTTGGTTTTATTTGTTGAAACAGTGCATCTTTGGCATCCTTGACAAGAGAAAGTGGACCAAAGGTGGTGAAGGGAGACCCATATAAAAGGTTGAAAGCCCTTAGGATTGGTCATGTATCTCATCATCCTATCACTCCCACCATTTCTGTCAGTGACAGTGCTTTGAAGTTCACTCATTTCCTTTACAATCTCTCCCCTGCAGGTTCCCTTTTATCCATTTTTTACTTCATTATATATCATACACTTTATCTACCGAACTTTTCTTAGGGTCTATTTTCGAGTTATTTTTTTGAAGGGAAATAAATGAAACAAAAAAGTTTAAGAACCTTAAAATACTCGTCTAAGAGGGATTATTTCATTTAAAATCATGGATAATAGTTAGGATCAAAAGTTGCTTAGTAGTCTTAAATTCATTTAAAATAGTTATCTCGATATGACTTTTTTAATCTTAATCATTCAAATAAGATGTAATGATTATATAATCGTGTAAGAGAGATTATTTCATCTAAAATCATGGATAATAGTTGGGATCAAAAGTTGCTTAGTAATCTTAAATTCATTTACACGAGTCATTACGATACGACTTTTTTAATCTTAATTATTCAAATAAGATATAATGATTATTTCGATTTCTCACAATAACAAATGTTCTCGTGATGCAGAGCTTTATGAGCAAGCAATCAAGTATGAGAAAGGATCATTCATAACATCGACAGGAGCATTGGCCACACTTTCTGGGGCCAAGACAGGAAGATCTCCTAGAGACAAACGTGTGGTCAAGGATCATGTTACTCAAACTGAGCTTTGGTGGGGAAAGTAAGCACTTCTCACCTTATATTATGTTATATATTTCATTGCCTAGTTATCAACCCCTATGGACCCTACTAAGTCGGAGTCTCCTGTACTGAGTCGTCTTTTTTATAGTCGAATTTTAATATATTTGATGTTGAAAATGTTGTAGGGGTTCCCCTAACATTGAGATGGATGAGCATAGTTTCATGGTGAACAGAGAGAGAGCTGTTGATTACTTAAACTCTTTGGACAAGGTCATTTTTTCTCTCCCTCCTTTCAGTCATTTCCTTTAATACCATTCACCACTATTTTAAATTGAAATCGCGGTTATAGTTGTATTGTATTTACTGCAATTGTGGGAAAGTGCGGCTGATGCGACTACTATTTGGTAGTTGTTGTGGAAACTTCCGAAGCCGTAACATTAGGGTTGCAGAGTGTAACTTAAAATACTGTCATTGACTTCTCAGTTACTCTAATGTCCAAAAGGTGTAAAATGAATCAATTGTTTAGCCAATAGGATATATTAGTATGAAATGCTTGAATTCGATAAAGAGGGAGATTAACAATAAATTATCCATTGCACGAGATTCCCACTTAGTAGGGTATGAGACAAGTAGATGTATGCAATTTTACCTCGCAAGTAGATAGACTTAAGTATTGATTAGTTTTAAAAATCAGCTTTATCTGAATATTGACTATAATTTGCTAGGGTTTACATTCTTGATTTTCAGGTTTTTGTGAATGACCAATTCTTGAACTGGGACCCAGATAATAGAATCAAAGTCAGGATTGTCTCTGCTAGAGCTTACCATTCCTTATTCATGCACAATATGTAAGTAAAACAAACAAAAAGTTATATACTTTCAAAGGATGAAATGAAGTATATAGAGATAAATATGAAGGTTATTTAGTGGATCAAGTAACTATTTATGTATCGTATTGTTGGGTATATTTAAGTGCGAAGTCCCATATTGGATATGAACGAAAAGAGTTTGTAAGTAGAAAAGACTCATAGAATCATTGCTTTAAGGTTTTGGTTTAAGAGATGGTCTATCACTTATCACTTATGGATGATTATTCACATGACTTATAACAATGTGACTCCCTAGTGGTCGAGGCTCTCGGATCACGGATTAGTCCAACAAATATGTGGGTTAATGTTTTTCTTTTCACAAACTAAGTCCAACAAATTGAATTTGATGTGGCATGATGCAGCCCAAATACGGTTCATTCGGTTGCGGCCGCATCACTGTAATTAAGTATCGCACCACACTTATGGTATGATGCGGTTGCAATGGTCACCACAACCGTAATATTGCGGCTGCATCACATGATGAGGTCCGCAATTTGAATCATTGGTTGTCGATGAAGTCCGCAATTTGAATCACTGATTTTCGATTAATGTTTTTCATCTCACAAATTGAGAGCATCAACTTATTGTGGCAGGTGCATAAGACCAACTCCTGAAGAACTTGAGAATTTTGGGACACCAGATTTCACTATTTACAATGCTGGACAATTCCCTTGTAACCGTTACACTCATTACATGACATCTTCAACTAGCATTGATCTTAATCTTGCTAGAAAGGAAATGGTTATCCTTGGAACACAATATGCTGGAGAAATGAAGAAGGGTCTTTTCAGTGTTATGCATTATCTCATGCCAAAGCGCCATATCCTATCCCTACACTCTGGCTGCAATATGGGAAAATCTGGGGATGTTGCTCTCTTCTTTGGACTCTCAGGTATCGTGTCGATGAATTTATTAGAAAGATGTAGCCATATACTTTTGGAGTCGTTATGAGACATGCTTAGTCAAAGACGAATCGAGTAATGTTATCTATACAACAAGTTCCGATAACTTTTTAGATAACTTTACTTTTAATAATCTAAACCATTATGTTGTATCATAAAAATCGAAGTTGTATGGTAGCTCTCGAGGATAGGTGTCCAAAAAACATTTGATTAGTTGTTGCATCTCATGTTTCATTTTGCTGTAATAATGCAACTTTTTTCTTTTTAGGTACCGGGAAGACGACTCTTTCTACGGATCATAATAGGTATTTAATTGGAGACGATGAGCATTGTTGGAGTGACAAAGATAAATATGAAGGTTATTTAGTGGATCAAGTAACTATTTATGTATCGTATTGTTGGGTATATTTAAGTGCGAAGTCCCATATTGGATATGAACGAAAAGAGTTTGTAAGTAGAAAAGACTCATAGAATCATTGCTTTAAGGTTTTGGTTTAAGAGATGGTCTATCACTTATCACTTATGGATGATTATTCACATGACTTATAACAATGTGACTCCCTAGTGGTCGAGGCTCTCGGATCACGGATTAGTCCAACAAATATGTGGGTTAATGTTTTTCTTTTCACAAACTAAGTCCAACAAATTGAATTTGATGTGGCATGATGCAGCCCAAATACGGTTCATTCGGTTGCGGCCGCATCACTGTAATTAAGTATCGCACCACACTTATGGTATGATGCGGTTGCAATGGTCACCACAACCGTAATATTGCGGCTGCATCACATGATGAGGTCCGCAATTTGAATCATTGGTTGTCGATGAAGTCCGCAATTTGAATCACTGATTTTCGATTAATGTTTTTCATCTCACAAATTGAGAGCATCAACTTATTGTGGCAGGTGCATAAGACCAACTCCTGAAGAACTTGAGAATTTTGGGACACCAGATTTCACTATTTACAATGCTGGACAATTCCCTTGTAACCGTTACACTCATTACATGACATCTTCAACTAGCATTGATCTTAATCTTGCTAGAAAGGAAATGGTTATCCTTGGAACACAATATGCTGGAGAAATGAAGAAGGGTCTTTTCAGTGTTATGCATTATCTCATGCCAAAGCGCCATATCCTATCCCTACACTCTGGCTGCAATATGGGAAAATCTGGGGATGTTGCTCTCTTCTTTGGACTCTCAGGTATCGTGTCGATGAATTTATTAGAAAGATGTAGCCATATACTTTTGGAGTCGTTATGAGACATGCTTAGTCAAAGACGAATCGAGTAATGTTATCTATACAACAAGTTCCGATAACTTTTTAGATAACTTTACTTTTAATAATCTAAACCATTATGTTGTATCATAAAAATCGAAGTTGTATGGTAGCTCTCGAGGATAGGTGTCCAAAAAACATTTGATTAGTTGTTGCATCTCATGTTTCATTTTGCTGTAATAATGCAACTTTTTTCTTTTTAGGTACCGGGAAGACGACTCTTTCTACGGATCATAATAGGTATTTAATTGGAGACGATGAGCATTGTTGGAGTGACAAAGGTGTCTCCAACATTGAAGGTGGTTGCTATGCCAAATGCATTGATCTCTCAAGGGAGAAAGAACCTGATATTTGGAATGCTATCAAGTTCGGCACAGGTATTAATCCGAGTCAACTTTAACTCCCCTTTTCTTCTTTGAATTCCCCTTAAGCAACTACATTTCAATATATTTCTCTTCACTTGATTGAGTCATTGTCAGTTTTGGAGAACGTCGTGTTTGATGAGCATATCCGAGAGGTTGATTACACTGACAAATCAGTTACAGGTATATAATGAAGTTTGATGATAAACTTATATGATTTTGATCTAAAATAATGACTTAGATTGTTACAAGAAACCATGCTAGAAAATATAACATTGTTCATTGAAATTGCAGAAAATACTAGAGCAGCTTATCCAATAGAGTATATTCCAAATGCAAAGTTACCATGTATTGGCCCTCATCCAAAGAATGTAATACTATTGGCATGTGATGCATTTGGTGTGCTTCCACCTGTGAGTAAGTTAAGCTTAGCACAGACCATGTACCATTTCATCAGTGGATATACAGCTTTGGTAATGTCTAAATCACTCAACACTCTCTTATCTTGCTAATATTGTCGGAATGAAGATCGTATGTCCTATATCCTTCACGTCTCTCTGTCCTGACCAAATCAGAGTTTGTCAACAAATAAAAATTGACACCCCACTTTAACTTTATTTTACGAAAGTGATATATTAATATTCATATGTCAATATTTTAGTTGGCGGGACAGGGAATGGTACGGGAAGTGGGGACAGAAGATCTGTATTCATGTTGTTGATACTTTTAACACTCATAAATTCACCTTTTGTTAATAATTAAAGGTGGCTGGCACAGAGCAGGGCATAAAGGAGCCACAGGCAACATTTTCAGCTTGTTTTGGTGCAGCATTTATAATGCTACACCCTACACAGTACGCGGCGATGCTCGCCGAAAAGATGCAGAAACAAGGAGCTACTGGATGGCTCATTAACACTGGATGGTCTGGTGGAAGGTTAGTTGCCCTTAATTGTGATCATTGAGACAAAATTTGTTTGGTATGAAACATAAAACTAACAATGTTTCATGCTTCTGTCAAACTGCAGCTATGGTTGCGGAAGCCGAATTAAATTAGCTTATACAAGAAAGATCATTGATGCTATTCACTCTGGAAGCCTCTTGAATGCTGAGTACAAGAAGAGTGAGATTTTCGGGCTTGAGATCCCTACTGAAGTGGAGGGGGTGCCCTCAGAAATTCTGGACCCAGTGAACAAGGTTAGTTGTTCGCGAAGTCTTTACCTTTTCGATAACAGTCCGATAATATGTGCACTGTTGTGCGACACTTTCACGACACTTTGTGCTCTAAATCTAAAAAACTGACAGTGAAAGTGTCGAATGCTGCTGTATACAACAGCATTTCGTTTTCGATAATTTCAATTATTTTTCCGTTTCCATAGTCCTTTAACATTTGAGTTTGTCGGATGATAGTGGTCAGATAAAAAAGTGTACAAGGAGACACTATTGAAGCTGGCTGGATTATTCAAGAATAATTTTGAAACCTTCACCAACTACAAGATTGGCAAGGACAACAAGCTAACCGAAGAGATTCTTGCGGCCGGTCCAATCTTCTGATGCTTAGGAGCAAGCTCAAAATGGAGAGGATCTTCACACGTTGCATTATAGCCCTTCGAAGTTGATATAGGCCAATGCAGTTCACAATCAAGGTATGATAAAACCGACGAACTAGTATTCTCTACATCGGATGAATGGAATCATTAGGATGTTACAGGATAAACTGGGCTAGTATACTCTTTCTTTTTTCTTCTTTTTAGCATTGGTAGGGTTCATTCAATTCATATGTAAACTTTCAGATTTCAAGTTTCCAAATCAATGGATTTCAGATTATGGCCTTTTGATTAATGGCCTTGTTTTTTCTTTTCTTAACTTCAAATGAGACATCCTCATTCGTAAATAACTAATATATTGAAGATGGAATAGACAAGACTTCATCGAAAGGTTGCGATTTTTAAGAAGAAGAAGAAGAATGAGTCGACACATATGATATAGCCGGAAAAAACTTCAACAACAAGCAATCAACAGAGTTCTTCAAAATGGTTCAAAAAGCCAACAACAAAAACTTAAAGAAGTCAACGAGTTTAGGATCTGATGATCTAAGCATCAGAAACAGCTTCATGGAAGAATGAGCTCAAGACTAATCAAGTTTATAATCATCTCATTATAAGATGCAAAAGATGAAAACAAGAAAGCAAGAAAGCTATTACATGATACACATTCAGAAATCCCCACCATTAAGGGAAATGCTCACGTAAGATCGAAATCGACAAGTAGCGGGTATAACAGAAGTCAAACGGGCGGCCAAGTGCACGACATATTGGGATTTGGCAGAGTAGATGTCTGCATACTTACACTCGTAAGCGAAGAGATTGATTTTGGAATTTCAATCTATAACATCCAAGTCACAAGGCATGCAACCTTACTATTGTGTTGATGCTCATCCTCTATAGTGAAAATATATATGAAATTGAGGATCATACAAATGTATGCAAAGATGGTTAATTCCATGGTCCAACTCCACAACACCAATATAAACTATAAATTGATGAAGAAAAAGGACAAGAAATAAACAGGACCTCGAGCAAAATTCACACAAAAAAAATTGGTTTTTATTTCTCATAAAAGAATGGATTTATCAAAATGTAAATGCACAACTATTAATAATGGAAAAAACTAAGTGTAAATGATCACTCGTGAACCTTATAGATACTCCAATCTTGCAGTCTCTACTAGCTGAGTTCAAGCTTTCTAGTTCAAGTTTTGTAGTTTTTCCATGAATCAAAATTTTAGGTTTGGAAGTTAGCTCAGCACAACGGTAAGATTGTTATTTAATGATCATGAATTTCGCTTCAAATTATGAAAACAATCTTTCCATTTCCGGGATAAGGTTGTATGCCTTGTGCAATGGGTTGCCCATTTTCAATACTTTTAGGTTTATGGTTGAAATTTACAAACAAATTGTTACAAAACTTTTGGGAGTACTAATTATTATAGCACAAGAGAAATTTTTTTATAGTTAGACCAAATGGTAATTAAGGGAAAGAAAATTTACATAAAAAAATAACAACAAAACTAGAACATGCTGCGTAACAATAAATGGGTGCTTCACCAAAATTTTAACTTCATACCAAAATAATCAGCAATTCCAATAACAGTTGATAAAATGTAAGTATAGATAAGCATTACGCTAAGTGCTGCGAATGATGACACTGAGAGGGTATCAATAGACAAGTTCACCAACCCGGTGAGGATATTTGCCTGCATACAAATTTTTACACGAAATTATACGCGAATCTAGATAGAAAGCACATGAAATTAATCAAAAGATATCTTGCTCACCAGAAGAAATGTAGCCAGTAAGTTCCGATTATACGCTTCTTCAAGTATTGAAGTTTTACGTCCAGGAACAAGATCGGCCAGCATTAGAATTGATATCAGCTGAAAATTGGGTGAGATTCAGATTTAATATTCAAACTGAATCCATAATCAAATCAAATATAGAACCAAGGGGAGAATAAACCTGTAGGTTGTCGGCTACTACCAAAGTGACATAAGGCAGGTTGCACTGCACAAAGTTTTAAGAATTAGTTTTTATCCAATGATGCCAAAAGAATGCCCTTCTGAATAGAAATTGCAAAACAGTGAGACCTACCATTCTCCGTGAAATTCTTTCCACGTGTCGGTCTAGAAGCACAGTTAATAACCTGACATGGGCATCATGGAAAAGGAACAAATTCAAAGCTGTTGACTTCATTAAAAATGATCAACGGATTATGGATTTAGCATTACCAAAACAGGACGCAGAGAACCCAGACCCTAATCCGAACCCATCTGTTACTTCTAAATCCGGAGGTATGGCTTCCAAATATAAGATAGTTTCCCAAATTAACACCAAGAAGGTACAAGCCCCAGTACCCTGAGACAAAATACGATTGTTTGACCAAAACAATTACGAATAATTTCCAATGAAATTTCAGACTTAGCACCAATACTGGACTAGACAGGTGTATGATTCTAACCAAATATGCTAAAAATCCCCTCCTTGTTTTGACTTATGATGTCCGTTCCTCGATCATTAGAAAGCAAGTAATGATTTAAGCCATTCATCAAGCAGAACTGGTACCCTTTGAAACATAAACTTAGTTGTATAAGAAAACCAGATATCAAAAGGGAAGCCATAAGGATAAGATTGAATTGAAAGAGTACCTACTAGGACAAGTAAACCAAAAATTCCAGAATATCGAGGAGGAACATTGATAATGGACGTAAGGATTGACACAGCACCAAGCGTAAAGAAGAAATTCCAATGCACACCATATTCACTCACATGCACCTAAAATAAGGAAATTTTGAATTTTGATACAGGCTTCCTTGAGAAGGACTTGAACAGACAAATCAGGTTCCTATTTGGTTTCAGGAAACATTTTCCATTTTCATATTCTGTTTATAGTAATAATTACAAGTATGACACTGATAGGCTTTTGAGCCCAAGTCTATTAGGAGGGAATCGGCTAAATATAGTTACTATTTAGATAAGTACATAATTTTCAATGGACTACATGAAACTATAGTACTCCTCAATAAATATAATCTGACCTGATAATCCACACCAGTTGTTGTAACAAGGCGAAGAAACCCTAAGATGATCAGTGGACTACATGAAACTATAGTACTCTTCAAGTTTCTGAGAAAAAAATATATTATTAGAGGAATCCAAAATACAGTATATAAGTGCAAGTTCATTCAAAAAGGCATCAAAGATATTATAGAGAAGGCAGAGAGAATGATAAAAGAAATAACTAAATTTCCAAAGCCAGTAAGTGAGCATGGGAATGTAATAAGCATTGCTTCTTTGTCTATTGTATGAGCTTGTCACAGAAGCCCCTTAACTCGTTCAGGAAACACATTTTATAATTTATAAAATTTGAGATAAAAGAATGAAATTCCGCACGTCATGGAAAAAATAAATTCTTGTATTTTAGTAAGCACACATACACAACTAATGTCCAAAAATTTGTGAGCAAAGCATTCAAGTAAGACAATAGGGCAGCATTGAAGGACTCACACGGATGTCATATTTCGTGCTTGTCGAGAAACTAATGAATTTGCTAATACGAAGGCCCCAACTCCAAGATCCATCTGGCATGAAAAAAGTATTCTCAAAAGTAGAACAATTAATCATTAAGAGGTCAGCTTGTTATAAGCATAACAAAACAAAATTGATGCATCAATATTAAGTACACATGAGACGCTGCTAAAATTTGAAGTGAGTGAGAGATATCAAAATTTATAAATTATAACCTCATATAATCCATAAATCAAAGAAAAACAATTTAAAATTTAAAAAATTAATTAAAAAACTGACATTCCCAAACCCCCAACCAATAATGTAATATGGTACATAACCCAAGTGATAAATGAAAAAGAAAAATACATAGTATGGAGTTATATACATTTATCAGAAGAAATGCTCTCCATTGAAGGACAAGTAATCCTCACTAGTCAACAAAATATACAAAGTAGAAAAAGAAAAATACATAAGCTAAAAAGAGGACTCTATAGATAAGTGCTAAATTAGGAAGCATATGAAAGATAAGTGCTAAATCAACTTTGCAACATTTGAAAGATATGTATTTCACTTTTTTCCCATATTTGGAACTGCAGAGATTCATACCAAACTAGTTCCATAAGTTTCAGTCTTTGCATATCTTCTAGGAAATATTTTAAAGTCAACAGCCAAGATGCACAAGAATGTGATAATCATCTGCAAAAACATTTTCATCAACATAATTGCAGAGTAGGATCAGAGCAATTAACTAAAATATCTTATAGTAGAGCACTTCATACCACAATAATCCTGTATGACATAATGTATGACCGAAGAGAATTGGGCTCTTCGTCAAATGAAAGAGAAGAATCACCAGGCCTACAGTTACGGACAAGCAAGTCAACCATTATATGCTTCAAAATTTGGTTCCTATTAGACTGTTGCATTACTCAATAACATTGATTTCATAAAACCGTGTTGCTTCAGGAAGTTAGCGAAACAAAATACATGATTACCTCTTGACTGCTATATAAAGTAATGTTAAGATTATGAGCAAACATGCCATAATATAGGACCAGTCTGCAAGTACCTGTCGCCAAATTCATTGTAGTAATTACCAAATGAAATACCAGTCAGATTTTTTTAATATTTTTCAGCAAACAAAGAGAAATGGAGATGTAAAGAACAACCAAATGACAAAATTAATAAATTACAAGTGTCCTTATACATAATATGACTTTCCATTCATCAAAAGCCATGCTATGAAGATAGTTGCATATAAAAAAGTTACTTCAAGATAGCAGCACAACATTCGATATGACGGGTGAACACTTACAGTGAAAAATAAGAGCATAGTAACAACAATGACAAGATAATCCAGAGACAAAGTAGCTAGGTATGCTTTGAAGTTCCTATTCCCAGAGACTGCATCATCATTTTTCTTCTTCGGATAAGCACCTAACATTCAATAAAATGAGAAAAACAAACAAGTATACAATTAAAACATAACAATGAAACAAACAACAGAATCACAGAACTAAAGTAATCAAACCATAATCATAGAATAAAATATTGCAATTGAACAAAAAATGTTGGGTATCTAAAACAATTATAAAAAGATTTTCATGGACACTCCTTAAAGTGATCTTAATATGTAAATAAAAAGAACAGCCCAATACACGAAGCTCCCACTTAGTGAGGTCTGGGGATGGCAGATGTACGCAGCCTTACCCCACAAGAAAAGAGTCTGTTTTCGGTAGCTTAATATGTAAATCATGGGTTTAAATTAATATTGTGCTTATATTGCCTTTACCACAAGCACTATTATCTAAAACATGGTAGATGCAGCCACAATCGTGATCACTCACTATCCGATTACGCAGACTCCCGAAACCACAATATTACAGTCACTCAAAATTATCAAAATTTTAAAACAACAATGAGTAACTAAAAATAAGATATATGAACGATTGGATTATTAGTGCCTTAAGATTTATCGAATGACATATAAACAGTATTGTTTACCAACAAGATATTGGTCTAGTAACAAGGCTCTGGTCTAATAGTCTAACCAAAAAGTCAAATGTTCGATTTATATGAGCGACACTTATCGAGAATGACAGTCACACACCCCGAAACAGTACCCAAACAAATAAACACTACTGTTTATTTATCTACTCAGTTTGCAGAAAAGTTAGTTATTCCAAAAATTAAATTGGGAAAAGTGTAGGGACTAACCAATAAATAAATTGGAGGTAATTGAGTGACGAATAAGTATCAGAATCTGTAAATAAAATGCAAATAATAATAAATAAATAAATTATAATGAAAAATGAGTTAGCAATGTGCGAATTGAAAAAAGAGAAAAACAAACAGGAACAGTTGTAGTAAGGGCGAAAATTTCAAGCATAGAGGATCCATTCAAATTGCTCACGAATCTGAAAACAAAATGAAATGAGAAATTATAATAAATAATAATAATTAATAATAATAATAATAATAAATTAGGTTGAAACAAAAAGAAGAAGAAGAAGAAGAAGAAGAAGAAGAAGAGAGTAATTAACTGTTCTTTGAGAAGCTTGGAGGAATAAGGATCCATGAATAATACTATTCTACGAAACAAACAGAGCAATTGCGATTTCACTGTGTTACTCTTTTTCTTCTTCTTACTTTTGGAAACAAGAACAACGTAGGTTCTATTTTATTTTTCTGTTAAAGATTGAAGAGTTTTATTAATTTGTTTAGAATTGAGGTTTTTTTTTTTAAATTTAATTCTTGATCTTTTTTTTTCTTCGAAAATTCTCTGACATGTAATTTTAGATTAAATGTATTTATGATGATTTAATCTCTCTGTAAATATTTAAATATCTATTTTTTATTGAATGTGTTCTAATTATGAAAAAAAAACACAAGGGATAATTATGATTGTTGAAATGATAATTTTAGAAAAACTATTTTATGACAAACTATTTTTTATTTTATTTTAAGGAAATTTGTCATGGTCATTCAAAGTAAGGGTGAGTAAGACCCAACCCTACATGCTTACCCACCACAGTTTGATCATGATCAGGCCCGAATGGAATCGGGTCAAGGGCTGAGTTCAGGTTAAAAAAGTAAACTCGGACAATATTTAGGGATGGTATGGACCAAGCATGACTCGGTCCATCATGTCCCATTGTCACTCATTCATCATGTTTGTATGTATTTCTACTCAAATGTATAAGTAATGATACATTTTGGTCTGAAAGTATCATTAATTTCTAATTTTTCATTATATATATGATTAATAATATATATACATATATCATTTTATATGTCAAATTACATATTCATAATAATAAAAATGAGTGTGCATTATATTTAATTGGCTTTAGAATCGGGTCGAGTTTAAAGACTGATCTGATTGATATTTAGGGTCGAGTTAGCTTCGGGTCTAAATCAAGATTTAAAGAATAATTCAACCAATATTTAGGGTCAGGTAAGAACAAACATTAACCCATCCTAACTCGGATGCTCACCCTTAATTCAATGGATGACTTGAGGGGGAAGATGATTCCAATTTTGTTATATTCTTACTACAAATTACTTATAAGGAAAATGATTTTAAAAAACAGAAATGAGAAAACACTATGATTATTCAAATGATGATAAAAAACCTCATCATAATCATCACCATTTAAATGATATTTTGAGGAAAAGATGCCACTTATCATGACATTTTCCCATCAATCATGAACAATTTTTATTTTTATAAATAAAAGAATTTTAAAGAACAAAAGTGAAACATGAAGCATTGTTATAAAAATCGGTTCGTACTGGTTGGTTTAACTGGTAAATAGATGAATCAATCACAATATTGATACGATACAATAATTATATCGGTCATAATCATATTGACTAAAAATATATATAATATTCATTTATTAGTGAAATAATTAATATTTGGAGTAATTAAATATATAAATAATTCAAAATCAAAATTTCCAATCATTTATTTTCATATTTCATTTATAATTGGAATACAACATTTTATTGTTCGTTTGTTTTATTTTTTGTCGTTTTCAATATTTTTCTAAAAATGAAATTAAGTTATAGTATTATACAATAATTAACATTATAATATGGAAATAATTTATACACTTATGCAACAATCAAATGCAAAAATAATTTACACATCACAACATTATCTAATATGAAAATAATCTATATATGGAAATAATTAAATATTTTAGTTGTGGTTAACTAATGTAATATTTCAAAATTTTGAAGGGTAAATTGGCAAGCATGTAAATAAAAAGTAGCTTTCTAAACATGAGATTTTAAACGTTATAAGTTTTCTTTATTTACTAAAATGATCTAAAATGAGATTTTATTTACTACATTCTTTGATTACTTGAATTAGTTATAACTCTGAAATGTATAGTTATCTTCAAAAAATTTCTATAGGATTAATAAAACTCTAAAATGTTTAGTTCTTTATTTTATACAAATGACAAAAGTAGTAGAATATTCTCACCAACTAATATGTATCTATTTACTAGAGAAAAAATGTATATAATAATAGTATATGAATTTTATATATTGTCATTACATCATATATCATTTAAATTTAATATTCATTAACTCTTCAATTAAAGTAATACAAATGAATCGTAGATGATATACGGTCTATGTACAAATCTTTACATTCACAATGCATAAATATTATATTTTTAAATTAAGAGAAAAAAATGTATAGATAAATATTAAATTCTTACACTCTTATATAAATTTATACTGGGAAATTTATGTAAATTCATGCATCTAAAATTAGCATAGGTATCGATGATAGAATTATTAATGTTCATTAACAAAAATATTTATATTTGATATTCATTCTATCATAAATTGGAAGTTGGAGCTTATTTTAAATAATTAAGTAATATAAGAGACTCGTCTAAGTTCATTTATCTATAAATGCGTGTCTATACCCAAAAAAAAACAACAAATCATGATTAAGTTCATCACGAGTTTGTGTAAATTCATGTACCTATTAACTAATCATTGATCATTGTCAAAGGAATTGAAGAAAAAGTAAATCCTCTATAAATCATCCATTAATAATAAAGTATTACTTTATAACATATGTCACTTTTCTGGTAGATAAGTGTTAATATGAAAATTTAATAGAACGATATATCATCTTCCAATGAATTAACATATGCATAACAAGATTAATGAATGGCCTATTAATAGAAGTGGATATATGAGAATCTAGGTTAAAATTGTAATATGTGACACAAATAAATATCTAGAGATTATGGTTTTAAATCTTTTTAAATTCAATCTCACAATATCTGTTACTTTATATATCATGAGCTGTGATTATTCAAGAAATAATTAAACTTTTAGCTTAAATACATTTTCAACCAAACATAATTCATAGAATGACACGCATTATGAGACATTATGTGTTCTCATGTTTTTCCTTCCTCATATACCAGTACTGTCTGATATCGGAGAGGGGTTAGGCTCCTATTAATAATATTTTTTGGTACTACTAAAGGTTTTCCCTAATCTTTTTCGGGGTTCGTGGCAATCCCTCACAAGAATTGAACGCTCGACCTTGAAAATTCAGTGGAGTCATACACCACTAGACCAACACCTTATTAGTACCTATTAATAATATGTGATAACTCAAATAATGATTAAGAAAATGACTTTTGGTTTAGTTCCATACACAACAACAATCAAACTTTAATTTAAAAGATGAGATCGACCACATAAATCAAACAACGTCATCATACTTTATCATTAAACATGTTCAATACACCCCAAAATGAAATTATTATTGATACCACTACCTCAGCAAAACTAGTCATTTTCATCTAACCAATGGTATCTCCATTCAAAGGGTAAAAAACTAATTCATGTTCAATTGTCAGTCATAAGAATCGAACATTTGACTTTTTAATCTATTTGGAGATTCAATAGCACCTCACATGACTACACCAACATTTTTTTGTATTTATCTGAGGTGTGATATATATGGGTAAAGAATTAATAAGCCAAGTTTACAATTCAATTTATAATCCACCAAAGAGTGTGCATGACAAGTGACAACAAAGAATCATAAAAAACATTCATAAATGATAAATCTCTCATTGGAACATATAACTTTCTTATATTTGAGAGTTACATTTGGTGATTTTGGAAGAAAACTATGGGCATAATAAACACAACAAGAACAATCGACATAAAACCACACTAGGAAACTGCAATTGTGATAAGATTCTATAAAAACTTTTGTAGAGACGTATTTATGTAGAGATAATAAATAAAATCTTAAAACATTAAAAATTTAATTCTAAATGATAACACAAAAAAGCAAATGCACTTGTCCCAAGAGAAAAAGATGTATGCACTGATAGTGTATGAGTTTTATACACTGTCATTACATCGTCCACCATTGATATTTAATTATGATTTACTTTACAAAAAAAGTAATCCAAATAAATGGTGGATGATGAAGTGCATGTGTATAAATCTTTACACTGTCAGTGTATATATTTTACACTTAGGCTATTTAAGGGTTTATCAAGTGTAAAACATTGGTTAGCAGGCAACAATAAAATCAGCAAAAGGGTCATTGAAGGGTAAGGTAAGTTGCTTTGTTAGAGTAATGTATTTTGGTGCTGAAATTGCATGACAAGTTTCATGTAGCACCATAATAGCAAGTCATAAACCATGTCCAAAAATATTGCATGAGCTCCCTTTAACACATAAAAAAACGCCTAGTGTACGAGGCTCGTGTTAAGTGAAGTCTGGGAAGGGTAGATATCCACATCCTTACGTCTCAAGAGAAGAGGTTGTTCCTAGGATTTGAACTCATGACCTCATTGTCACTAAGCAACAACTTTGCTATTGCACCAAACTCGTTTGTAAGAAAATATGTTGAACCATCGCTTGTAAATCAGAAATCAAAGTTTAAACATCTAGATCTAGAAACTTGATGAGAGTTAAGCATAATTTATGGGTTCCATGATCATATTGTGCCATGTCCTACTTTACTCTGATAATCTCTAAGGAATATTCATTAGCAAGCATAATGCGTATACTGGAATGAAAACACTGGGAAAAAGAAAAGGGATATACAAAATCATAAACAGAAAAAATGTAATTAAAGCAACAAATCCAAAACAAATTATAGAATCTAGTAAAAAAAATAAAAGCAAAGGCACAAAGGAAAACAGTTTCTAGCATGAACTTACGCCTCAAATTCAAAACACAACTTTCCTAAGCATTGAGGGGTTTTCAAAAAGTACCTATCTGCAGAGCAATGGTGGATGATGGAATATACATGTTATTAAGATGTTAAGAAAAATTAGCCACAGAGAACCCTACTGATTTTCTTTCACCACTGTACCAACTGCTACCTAAACTGAATGAGTGTCTCCTCCCTACCCGTGCACCAATTTGGCAAATGGATCCATTGAGCTAATTTCTGGTTACCCAAATACCACAAACTAAACGAAACGAGAAACACGTTGCTTTATCGGAAGTTTATTAGACTTCAACAGATTCCTCTTTCTCTGTTTCCCCGTCATCACTGCAAGTATTGCTTGCAACCTTTTTCAGATCGTGGTGACTCTCACCCTTTCCTTCTTCTCCTTCTAATTGCTGTTTATTGTACAATATATCACAGAAAAAGTCCGTCAAAACAGTCTCATAACCTGGCATTTTGGCATACCCGGGGAAGTAATTGATATCAATAATAAGGTACCGGTTTCCATATCTAGCATCCCTTATGACATCAAAGTTAAACAAATTCAACTTCATAGCTTGTCTCAAACCCCTAGCAATATCCACAATAAAACTCTGTGGAGGCATCTCAGTATCATCCAAATGCATTAACTTGTAATACTTATCGTCAATCTTCTCATGGTTGGCCAAATTCGACACCTGTGAAAATGACAACAAGTCCTCCACAGATTTCTTCTCTTCCGAAACATCAGGCAATGACTTCCTCTTCACGCACTGCACATGCTCCCCAACCACATATACTTTGAAAATGACTCCCCCATGGTTCACAAACTCCTGCAGCACAATCGGTGGCTTCAGCTTGTTCAGTGCATCACAGTTGAAGACCAGCGCCATCTTGTGCGACTTTGCACTGCCATCTGCCACCAACGGTTTTGCTATCACCGGAAACTTCAATGTTTCCCATGCTTGCTCGTCAAATAGGGTTTCCTTATCATATATCACAATCTGCTTCGGTATCCCAAATGTCTCATTCGGGTCCTCAATTTTCAACTCAGACACCACCTACAGTAAACAACCCAAATTCATTAAAATAAATTCAACAGCATTACATTAAAAAACACAATTTCACTAACATTACCTTAAACGGCACAATTTCATTAAAACGAAATCATTACCATCACACCAAAAAACATGAACTCATTAACATCACCTTAAACGACACAAATTCATTAATATCATCCAAAAAACCATGAACTCACTAACATTACCTTATTCAACACGAATTCAATAACATCACACAAAAAACACGAATTCGTTACCTTATTCACCAAAAAAACACAAACTCATTAACATCACCTTAAACACACGAATTCATTAACATCACACCAAAAAAAAAAAGAATTCATTTTAACATTATACATCAAACAAAACGAATTCATTAACATTACCTTAAACGACAAAATTTCATTAAAACATTAACATCACACCAAACAACACGAATTCAATGAGACCACACCAAACAACACGACAAAAATTCTTTGAATATCACCTGCAGCATGGAAATGCGGTTATGAAGCCTCTCAATGGCTTCGGGTGAATCAAGGATTGTGGCATTAGGGTTATGAGATTTGAATTGTTGAAGCTGTTGCTTCCAATCAAAACCATAGAGCTTGTGAAGGATGCAATCGAACGGTCCCTGATCGGCGAGGTTTCGATCGGTATCAACTCGGATTAGGTCTACACCGCGAGATTTGGCGAGGGTTAACAATGAATCGCGAATGAAACTGTTTTGCTTCTTCGGTGCCAACGCGTATCCAATGCTGAATCTCTTTTCCGCCATTGATGTTAATCACATTACGAGGAAAAACGAAACCCTAATTTTTATGTTTGAAGATAATTCGATAGAATCAACAAAATCGAAAAGTTTGAAGAAAAAAACAAAGAGAATGAGAGAGAGAGAGAGTGAGAAAGGTAGAAAAGGTTTGATGGGTGTGAATATTTGTTTATATAGATATAGGTAAGATTAGGGTTGGAGAGAAAATCGACAACTCGCTAGTCTAGTGGTGTAAGGATCTACTAGATCTAAATAAACGAGATTTATTTTCTACGAGTCACATTTGTTCGAGGATACTATATGGTTCGAAAAGAATTTGTTTCTTATCTATATAGGTGAAGGAATAACCTTAGTTATAGTAAATCAGAAAACAAAATATATCATATTAAACTTTACCTTAAAGAGCGGGACGATATATAGCACATAGGAGGCATGACTCATTTAGGTGTTTAAATATTCAGTCTAGGCACCTGATTAAAAGTCTAACCTAACATATTAGCATGTTGAATAATGCATATTATATTGTAAAACGTCTTGAAATAGGTAAACATGTTTATATTTAAATAAATTAATTTGCATATTTTTTAGTAGATTCGTTTAACCATAACAATTAATTTATATTTTTGTTTGCATTTCTATATTATAGTTACATAAATAATAGTATTACTTATCTTAAAATAATATAATATTTTTTGGTATTATAAAGAGTATTTCCTCACTCTATGGATAAGAAACTAATCCATTCAAGGTGTATGACTATCCTTCCCAACAAGTGTCACTTAAATGAATTAAACTTTTAACCTTTTGGTCATTATATGGATCTAACGGAACCTTACATCATTAGACCAACATCTTGTTCGTTATTAAAATAGTATAATATAAATATTATTATATAATATAATTAAATAGTCAGTTTTATCTAAAATAATATAGTAAGAATATTATTATATAATATAATTAAATAGGATAACAAGTTAAACTTTATAAGTTTTTTACATGGCCTAAAATCTAATCCGTTAAACTAAATATATTTTTTAAAAAGTCATAGTATAACTTTATAAAGGGCATGTGGGAAATGAGGGTGTCTTATTCTTCTGCATAACTATATAACATCCCTTTATTAAATATGTCATACTTACAATATCATTCATTAATAAGAACCATTCATTATCTATTATAACTTAATTAATTATTTTTTCTATTTAATTAATTAAGATTAGAGTATTTTGATAAAAAAATAATTGTAAAATTAATTTTCTCGTTCCTACATATCTCACTTGTGTTCAATAATGCTGATATTGAGATCTCTCAAACATATATTAAATTATCATCTTAAATGTTCAATTTAACATATATTAAATTATTTTTTATTGATTCTAACAAATATCTTATACCTATATATCAATCTATCACATAATTGGTATGGAAGTAAACTATTTCCAATTTAGGAAATCAATTTTTTTCCTCATAAAGTAATAGAAGAACTAAAAATTTAAAATGTTGTTTACTTGATACAAATAATGTGAGAATATGTATTTCAATAAAGAAATAGATGAATTCTGTTATCAACATCAAAAAATTTATTTAAGATTTTTTTTTTTTTTAATTTTGTATCATATAATTAATTGGTTTTGACAACTTGAAATATTTAATTTTAATAGGATATCATGTGATTAATAAATTTTTACCTTATTTCCTCCCTCATAATCTTATTTAGTGGAAATCTTGTACAATATTTTAAGTATGTTAATACAAAGAAAGTAACCATTTCTTCATATGTATCAACTTACCTTCCATCCTTCATATATTAATAAGCTCACTCTAATGTTTTGTTGCATCTTCTTGCAATTCTCAATTTTTGCTTGATTTGTCTCACTCAAATCCACCAATTCTAGAAAATTTTAGTTGAATATATTTTCTAGAACTCTTTGCTTAAGTTTTGATGAATAATAAATAATTAAACATGTGAAGAAAAATAGGTTAATGTTTATCTATATTAATGCATTTTTATATGTGAATATAATAAATAGAGAAAAGTTTTTGATTCGCGTCCAAAGCTATATATAATAAAAATCATTTTTGGAAAGGTAAGTCAAACCTGACCAAAGACTAAGCTCTTCTAATGAGTTATCACATTTATTGACATGTGCCTATAAGGTCAAGTGTATCCAAATTCATATGTATCCAAAATGTGTGTCCAAGTAACAACTACGTCTAATGATTATCGTGTGTGCAGCTTGATTGAAATAGATGAAAATCTCGTTCCTTGGAAATTTATATAATAGTTTCCACCTTATCGAATATTTCATTTTACTCAATGCCTAACTCTCTAACAACTCTTTCACATAAGAGCCTCGTCTCCTTCAGCACAAACCTTTCTAATTATCTTTGATGATGTTACCCAAAGCCTAGCCCTCAAAACTTGTACTGTAGTTTCCCGTACCCATGTCTAACATAACACATCCCATAGATCTCTATTGTTAGGACGCCTTTCGATATTATGGAACATCTACACTAAAGTTCATCAACAACCACCCTCTTCAATACTGAGTCAAAATAAACCTTGAAGCTTCATTGGAAAAGCTCAACCAATACCATCATTGTTTACTCCAAAATCATAGTTCAAAAGAACTATCATACTTTACCATAAGTTCTATCTCCACAACACATACATGGCGTCTATGTCACACCCTTGCATCCAAGTTAATGTCCATATCAAACTCTGCATCTTTATAAATACACGTGTTACACCTTGCATCAAACTCAATGCATGTGTTACACCCTATATCAAAGTGAGTCATCACTCGTATGCTTTCGTGGATCCGCTAGCATTTAACATATTTAACCATGACATCGCAGACACGCCATAATGATATTTCATTTATCATATTAAATGAGATATTCCACTCTAACATCTAGAGTAATCAAATACATAGAATTCTGGTGTTCTAAATCAAAGACTATTAAGTTTCTCACATAATACATTATAATAAAGCAATGTGCATCAATGCTTTGATTAAGGTCATTTCCCTCTTGTTGTTTATTTAGGATTAAGACATGATTTCCTATTTTTTCATATTATGGGACTAGATGTGCTATGGTACAAATAATAATTTTCCCTTATACTCTTAATTTCAAATAGTTTTTTGTTGGAATTTGCATTTTTGAAGGCATATTAATGAAGATTTTTGGGTGTAAAATAAAAAAAATCCATAAGTTCTATACAGGATTAAGGAGAGACTTTAAAAAATAAAAAAACTCACCATTGAAATACCTTGAAACTCATCAGCATGGATAAAGCAATAGCCACCCTTTTCCCTTACCTGATTTATATTGTATTTCAAAGTTAATTCGTACCTCTTCTTCCATAAGCAGATTTCATGTTAAACATTGCAATGTTCATGCCTATTATCTGATAGATCCAGACACACCATGAACTGATACAAGAATCATTGGCAAAAAATATAGCATCTAATACAACCATTAGTTCATAAT
The DNA here is from genome assembly GCF_001865875.1 of Lupinus angustifolius. NCBI lineage: Eukaryota > Viridiplantae > Streptophyta > Magnoliopsida > Fabales > Fabaceae > Lupinus > Lupinus angustifolius. Next base: position 22,880,113 of record NC_032014.1, read on the forward strand.
TAGAATTCAACAAAGCCAAAGGGTATATATCATATATCAACATGAATCTACAGAAAAGACAGATAATTTTGGTAGTTATATGCACAATCTAAACCATACAAAAAATGTTTTGGGTGAGAAACTGGAGGTGTGATTATAATTATAATATAGACATCCCTACCATATTGTTTGAGCCGAGAAATAACCTACACTTCATAAAACACTCAAACTCCTTTTGTATCAGAAGAAAGGTTGCCCATTTTCTCTGTAAGTCGGTCCATATGTTCGGATTTCTCCCACCCATTTTCTATTGGTTGCAGCTGATTGTCCTTGAGTAATTCAGCAATGTCGGTATCAATATCCTCTGCCACTGGAGTTTGCACAATATCAGCCCAAAAAGCAGGGTTGCTAAACAGATCATCAATGTCAGTTTCAGATGATATACTTTCAAAATCAATGGGAAACGACCCGTTAGCTCCTAGCGAAGAAGAATCCATATATCCCTCACCGTTTGTCTCAGATGCCATATAATTTTCTTGAGGAATATCAAGAATACTTCCTGTCACTCTATCTGGTATTGGAGAAATGTCAGGCATGATTACATCTGCTTGAGAAACAGGGATAGAAGGAACCTTGGGTGCTCCAACCATAACATTGATTTCAGGGTATTGAGCTTTTATACCATTTCCACAGGCTGCAACTTGAGGAGAAGATAGAGGTTCATATTTCCCTTTTGAGGGGGCATGTTCTTGAGTCCCTATTGCAGCTGGAATGTGAGAAGACTGCACCGTAGCTGGAGGGACCTCTTGAAGAGTTACTCCAGAAGTCCGACTCAAAGAATTTCCCCTGTCCTTGGCACTGGATGGTGATAAATCATCACCAATCAAGTAACTATCAGGGTTACTAAGGTTAGAAGTACCCAATTTCAAGATCTGCATTATCATTGCTTTTGCCGCTTCATTTATCTGTGGTTGATATTTAACAATCTGGCCATCAGAATCAGCAGAATGTTCCATTTCAGCAATACCGTCCTGCTTGAGCCGACGTTTTTTGTTTGTATCAGTTATACGCCTATTACTCTCGTTTTGCTGTTTTATGAATTGAGCAAAGAACCCTGGGCTCTGGACAGCCTTTGCAAGGAATGACATCATTTGTTGCTGTCGTTGCTCCATTACCTGAAAGCGCTGAACCATTGTCTGTATCTGACCTTCAGTAGTCTGTTGTTGCTGCCTCAATTTCACAAGCTCTTGCATAAGCACATTCTTATCTCTCTTAAGAATCTCAACCTCTTCCTCAAGTCCAAACTTCCCAACTTCTACACATGCCCCTACTGACGAGCTCTGTCCATGTGATTGCTGTGCCTGTTGATGATTTTGACCATGGGCAGGTTTTCGCCTATTTATACTTCTAAGCAAGTGCTTCTGACCCCTTAAAAATCCCTCATTTGCAAATTCCCAACGATCGGGATCTACCTTTCTGAAACCCTGCTTAATGATGATGAGCTACTGACATTAGAACAGTAAAAACTGATGAGGAAGTCAAACACATCCCCAATAAAAAATGTGAATCTTTTGATTCAATGATCAATATACAGAGCATTGTAGTAGACATGCAAATCCAAACTAAAAACAGAGAAATGGAATTATGAATGACAAAATATGGTGATGATGCAACAATACAACCCAATTATGCAAGAATGTCCAGCAATTCAAACCAAATAATCCATCCAACTCAAATCACAGCCTTTGGCTTTTGAGGACCTATTTCACAAGCGAAGCTGAAGTCAACCTTGAAATGCAAGTTATAATACTACAGAAGCAAAAATGATAATAAAAGACACCTCAATTTATAATTAAAAAACTGCTAAACCAAATCATATGTAAGAACTCAAATGTTAGAAAAAATAATTTGAATGGCAAATGAAAAGAAGAAAGTTAGAAGCCCCAGTAAGAAGCGTTAATCACATGGAGGATAGCCCAATAGATACAGGTACAGGAAGAGGTCAAGGAAAACTGAGAAATCAATAAAAAGACCTAACCTAAATAACCTTTATGAAAAATTGGTTTATGACCGAACATAATGCCCATATCCATGTAGCAATGCTACCTAGTGAAAAAGGGTTTTCCTTGTTATCCATGCATAAAGCCATAAACTCCAAATATAGGTTTCCACAATCCCCGCAGCTTATGTAAGTTAGATTCTAGGGACTAGGATGCATATGCTTTACCACTACAAATAAGCATGTACACAAGATTTACAGCCAAATGAATAATGCAACTCCACTCAAGTAGATATGCCAAAATAAAAGTATATATCCAGAAACAGACCTTAGGATAAACTCAGACACATAACTTGTTGTTGATTATTAACTTCTTTAATGTGCAATTGATTTATACAATAACAAAGGAATTTGCATAACAATAGGCTACGCCTTTTCAAACATTTTGCATGAAATTAAAGCAAAAACAAAGTTAGTTCCATGCAAACTTACCCATTCAATAGCATTTAGTTTTCCTTTATAGAAAAGGGACATGGCATTTAGTTTAGATTGATCTCTATTAAAGCAAGTGAGTACTAAATCAGCAATAGAATGCAGAATGAGCTCCAAAAGTTCAAATGGTCCTTCAACATTTTTTATAATGATATATTCTTGCATTAGATTAACAATGATTCACAAAGAAGACAAATTAATGCCGACCCAATATATGAGTGCTTTGATACCAAATGTTATGCTTTCTCCAGCATGGGCTCAGTTACCATACCACACAGTGCTACATACAGAATGCATCCCTATGCCACTAAGGAAGCCGGTCAATTCAACAACACGGCTTCCGTTTTATTATTATTATTACGATTTCCTCAAAGCAGTTGATGATCAATCAGAGCTGCGAAATCATCCCTCAAAAACCCTAATCCTTGATTTCAATAAGGAAGCATCCGGAATAGCTTATACAGAACAACTTATGGAAATAACTTACAAAAAATAGAATTTGACATTCCTATAAGCTCCCATTAGCATATTTCAAGAACCCTATTAGAGTAGCTTGTGAAATTAAGTTCTTTTCAGCTTATTATCCCAAAAAAACCTATTCAATAAAAGCACTTAACTAAGTTGTTTTCTTTTCCCAAACACATCCTAACTGAAAAAAAGTTTCCAATATAAAATGGAGAAAAAGCTACACAATAATCTAATATTATGAGAATCACAAGCAATTAATATAAAAAATAAAAAAGAAAGAAAAGAAAAAGAATGAATTGGAAAACACACATAAGTATTCAATTGACGAACAAAGCTTGAGAAATTGTTATGCTTGAAATGCTTAGGCAAAAGATCTCTCGCGAATTCCGGTGGATTCCAAACAACGAAGCTGTTATTGGTTGGTCCCCATGATACTATCGAATCGGTTGAAGGATCATCAACCATATCGTAAGTCTTGCTCAGGAACGGTGGCGGCGCGTTTGCGTTTAGAATCGGAGACGGCGATGGCGAATTTGCGGCGGTGGCGGTGGCGCCGCCGCTGGTTGATGCATCCATAAATTGGGTTGGGATAGTTTGTGAAAGTGAAACCCTAGATAGAGTGTTGAAGAAGAAGATACAATAAAGTGTGTTCTAATTAAAGGAATCGGAGACATTGTTTTTTTTTTTTAATTTAGAGATGAAATTTGGAAGATTTGTCTCATGTGTTTGTTAGATCGCAAGATGACCAAAAAGTTTAATTCCGAGATGAGGCAATTACAAATATGAAATAGTCTCATAAGGTGAGATGATATTATTGGTAATACAAAAAAATACTACAACAATTGAAGAGTGTTGTACTATTTATGATCTATATAAATATAAAGATTTGTACACATTTACTACATTATCTACTGTTATTTTTATTATTACTTTTTTGAAAAAGCAATGATAATTAATAATGATGAAGAAATTATGTAAAAAACTTTTATATTACGAGTGTATATACATTTCTTCAATTAAATTGTCCAAGTTTTGAGTTGTTTTTTATTTGGACAAAATTCTTATAATATATATTAATTTGATAGATAACTTATAATATGGGAGATATATTATGCTATTCTATTTAAAGTACAAATAACTAAATGAATCCTATATTTCAAATGTGAGTTATTGGAAATGCAATTTCTATGATACAAAGAGATATACTTATGATTCTATCTAGCTCGAAAGATAATTACTTATATTTGGGGGATATATTGGTAATTTAGACAATTGGGTTATTTTGACATAAATTTAAGATATATTTTTTGTATAACTAACGTTTTCCCTTATCCTATGAGAAAGACTAATCTCTTTCAAGATGTGTGATTGTCTCTCCTAATAAGTGTCACTATAAGTAATCAAACTTTCACATTTTATTAAAAAAATGTTTTTTAGTCTAGTGGGGTAAGACTCACTAGATCCTCAAGATGAGCACATGTCAAGGGTTCGGTTCCTGTGAGTGACATTCGTTAGAAAGGGCAGTCACACATTCAAAAGAGATTAATTACTTACCAAAAATGGTGAAGAGATACCATTGATAGTACAAAAAAACTCTTGATATTTTGGTTTACCTAGAGATGTCAAAATGGGCGGGCCCGGTCGAACCGACCACCAAAGCCCAAAAGTTTGTAGGGTTTGGGTACCATTTTAGGTACTTCTTTTATTGAATTCTTGCTTTTTAGCCAAACCTGACCTGACTATATTAAATTTGGGTTCGGGTCAAGTTTACCCAGGTTGTTTGACTAATCATTTTTCCTTATTTTTTAATCTTTTTTAGGACATTTGACTTGAATAAAAAATAGAGTAATGTCTATAAAATTATATTTATAAATTACAATAATGTTATAAAGTTAAGTACTATGTTATTTTTTCTATTTTGCATAATATCTTTTGAGCACAATAACAAAATAATGTATCAAATCAAATAAGAAGACATTAAAACATATAGATTTCACTTTTCATTTTGTTAATTGTGTATTTAATTATATTTAACTTATACAACAAAAACATAATAAAGAAAATAACTTTTACAACAAAACTAGAAGACAGCATAATTGTTTATTATAAAGAACTTCACATAACCGAATTTAACATAATAGTTCACACTAAGTGTTGATAAAAAGCATACAAAGGATCTTCATACTGAAAGTAAAGAATAATGATTATATATTACTGATGGTGATTATACTTTCACATATAGAATTCTTTCTAAATTTGAGTCTATATTCTCATTATTTTACACCAAAGTTATAGTTTCCAAATGTTTATGTATTAAAGTGAAACTATATTATGCGAGGGAGAGAGTCCAATAGAAATGAGAGATTTAATATGAGTTATGTTAAAAATCATATAAGTGGACTTGTCATCACGTTTTAACTCAAACACAAGACATTAAATATATAAATTTGGTTGCATTGAGCATACCAAATATGTTAAAAAAATTATACATTAATATCAAATTATATATATAGTTTAAATAGATTAAATAAATTAAAATTTAAATAAATATTTTTTAGTATTATGCGGGCCGGTCCCCGCAACCCATTTAGGGCGGGTTTAAGCTACAATCTGATATGCATAAATTGTATATGAGTTTTTTAACCCGATCCGATTTAGACGGGACCCATTATAGGCTAGCCTGAACCTATCCGGGTAACCCGTTTTAACACCTCTAAGTTTATCCGAGAATTCAGTAAAACTTTATACAACTAAACTAATATATTGTTGATAAATGTAAGATTGTTCGTCTTATAACCCATAAATCTTTACTTTCAAAACTAATAATAGATCATACCTATATCACTACATCGGGTCACCGTTTATGTGGTGTAAGAAGAAAAAATAAGATGATGTATGTGATCATGAAGATAAGATTCCATCACCACATTATGAATTCAGAGGATGATGAAGCACATTAATTAATTCACATGTTGTACACACACAACAATATGTGCCCATATCCTATCATGTTTTCTGCATTTATTTATTTTAGAGTGAATACTGATTTCAGTCTTTAATGTTTTTCGATTTTACGAGTTGGTTCCTTTTATTTAACCATTACATATTCTGGATAATAACCACACATCAATGCTCTGCCAATTAACATAATTCATAATAAAACATTATGATATTGTTCGATTCATATATATAATATTATTGAGTGTGTGATCAAAGTTTGTTTTTTATGTGATGAAATTATTTCTTCACATGGTGGAGTATGAAGAAGATATGTTCATGACTTTCAAAACCATTATTACTATTTTGAGATTGACATGTATACTCGTACGATAGGCAATCATGTCCAAGCTGGGAACATCCACATATATGTGAGGCTAACTTTCTTAACGAGCATTTTTTCCATCCACAAGACTCGAATCCAAGTTCTTGCTTAAAGGGAATCAAACATGTACCACTTGAACAAAACCTTCTCTATCAATTGACATTATGCTTTTTTTCTTCCTGTAAATGTATATCCTATTGGCATTATTATAATGACTACTATACATTTCAATAAGAGCTTCATATTTAATTTACCATTATATTAGACAATAATGAACTAATACAAGTTTAGTTCTGAATAAGATCCTCTAAAATAAAGAATGTGGATGATTGTGATTCTCCTAAATGAAATAAGACATATAATATGTAAAAATTGTGCATTCAACACTGAAAAATTGGAATATAGATTTGTGCCTTTATATCCACACACTCCTAATAATAATAATATCAATCAATTTAAATAATAAATATTTTTTTTAACTAACCTAAAGTTATAAGAGTTTAATATCTTGGAAAAAATGCATAAGAACATTTCATTACATAATATCAATTCCATGTTTATTTGGGTTTCACAAATATCTTACATATTCCCATAAATTAAGAATAACATATAGTAATATTATTCTTATTCTTATTTGAATTCCAAAATCTATTATATTTTTAAATTTTATAATAACAAATGATTTCTATCTCATTCTTTATATTTTTTGGGCCCACACTTTCTTATAAGAATAAACATAATAATGTTATTGTACAAGAAGTATTCTTAACAAATAAAAATTCTACAACAACAAATGAGTGGAAAATATTCTTCTTTCAATAAGAATAATGCAAGAATAGATGGATGAAGTTGCTATAAAACTCTTCTAAATTTTATGTTTATTTTTGCAAATAGCTACAATAAATTATTTTTTATTTATAATTACTCTTTAAACTTTATCAGTCAGTAAAATTGGTTCTTATATAAAAAATATATTTTGAAGATACTAATAGGTCAACAAGGAAATCGTTGTCGATAGACTCTAAGTTAGCCAATGTCGATATCAAAAGGAAACAACCATTAAAATGTAAAATTATCTGAGAAATAGATATATGTAAAATCAATAGTTAAAAGTAATTAATACAAGTCAATATATTTTTATTATTTTTTATTCGTTATAGTAGTGTATAAGAGTGATTTAAACAATATCTCCTTATAATTATTGACGCATCTTATAATGAACAAAAAATAATGGAAATGTATTGATTCAGGTACTATTTGGACTTGTCTCCACAATATATCATATTTTGTTTAACTTAATTACTTTTATCACCATTTGTTATTTAAAAGATCACACTTGTTTCTCACGTAGGGATAATCAGTGTAATATATGTATAAAAAATCTTGGATTTTTTGTATGCGTAAAAAATAGAGGAGTGATTTGTATAATTTCACTAAATCTCAAGAAATGTGAGTGTAATATACTCATAATAGAATAATATTGATATATATATATATATATATATATAAGAAATCCATTTATATCCAAGTTATGTTATACTACTTACACTCAATCTTATCGATTATCTTTCTTAAATCCAACCAAAAAAAGAAGAATTTTAGATAACGTCTAAGTTTCACCCATTTGATATGTTGATTGTAAGAGAATCAATAGATTAGATTGAGTGTAACTTAACTTGAGTTACACTAGTTACACTCAGTTCCATTTACTCATTTTCTTAAATACAACTAACCACATATGTGAAACTTAAAGGTTAGTTTGAGAATGGATTTTGAAAGAGAATGAATGAAAATTGAAAGCTTGAGTCAAAAGTGTATTTCATGGCTCTCAAACCTTTCATTTTTCTTTATTCTACTCTAAAATCCAATTCCGAAACTAACAATAGAAGTTATTTAAGATTTATTTTTTGTCTCTCATCATCTCATCACAAATTGTACTAATTGGTGTTTTAGATCTAAGGAGATGAGGGATTAAAATCGAGTATAACTAATATAACGTATCAATCGGTATCAGTAGAATGAATTAGTTTATAGTGTATTGAGGTAAATGATATTTGTGAGGAAAGGGAAAGTGAGAAAGAATGAGTTCATGGGATGAAGCTCCAGACATTATTTGTCATCTTGAAAATGTCCAAGGCTTAGTTGATGTTCTCACCGCTGCACGTTGGAAGCGTCACCAATACGCTTTATTAGAGTTCTCCGAACACGGCGTCGTTTTGATTGTCGAAGAAAGTGGTTGTCTTCAAGCTAAGGTTTATCTTAAGCGAGAGTTATTCATTCGTTATGATTACAACGCTCATTCACGACGTCGTTTTGGAGTTAGTTTAGGTCTTTTTGTTGATTGTTTGAACGCTTTTTCTCTTCCTGCTCATTCTAATCTCATTCAGATTCAGTATCCTGGTCCTCAAATGCAACTTCTTCTTAAGTATGTTGTATTTTTATTCGATTTTCCGATGCCGTAATGTTATATCATAAATCATTTGTAGGTTATTAAATGTGTCTTTATTACTCTTTAAGATTAATGTAGAGCAGTATTATGACATCTTTCGGTCAATGTAGAGAAACACAGTGAGAATAAGACTTTGTTGTTGTTGGGTCTTTGTTTATGCTTTCCTAATGGGTAGTTGAATCTGATCATGCTTGAAGAGGAAAAAAGAAAATATAGGGTGACCCATTGTATGAAGCTTTCACTAAGTGAGTTTTCGGGAGGGTAGATATATGCAGCCTTACTCCCACTTAGTGAAGTTTTGGGAGGGCAGATGTATACAATCTTGCTCCCACTTAGTGCGGTTTTCGGATGGTAGATATAAACAACCTTGTTCCCACTTAGTGAAGTTTTGGGAAGGTAGATGTATACAACTTTGCTCCTCTTTAGTGAGGTTTCGGGAGGGTAGACGTATACAGCCTTGCTCCCGTTTAGTGAGATTTCGGGAGGGTAGATGTATGCACCCTTGTTCTCATTTAATGAGTTTCGGGAGGGTAGATGTATGCAGCTTGCTCGCAGTTAGTGAAGTTTTAGAAGGATAGATGTACACAACCTTGCTCCCATTTAGTGAGGTTTCAGAAGAGTAGATGTATGCAGCCTTGCTCCCATTTAGTGAAGTTGTAGGAGGATAGATGTAAACAACCTTGCTCCCATTTAGTGAGGTTTCATGAGAGTAGATGTATACAACTTTGCTCCTATTTAGTGAGGTTTCGAGAGGGTAGATATATACAACCTTGCTCCCGTTTAGTGAGGTTTCGGGAGGGTAGATGTATGCACCCTTGCTCCCACTTAGTGAGGTTTTGGGAAGGTAGACGTATGCAGTCTTCCTCCCATTTAGTAAGATTTTGGGAGGGTAGATGTATGCAGTCTTGCTTCCACTTAATGCGGTTTCGGGAGAGTAGATGTATGCAACTTTGCTCCCACTTAGTTAAGTTTTGGGAGGGTAGATGTATGTAGTCTTCCTCCCATTTAGTAAGGTTTTGGAAGGGTAGATGTATGTAGTCTTGCTCCTACTTAGTACGGTTTCGGGAGGGTAGATATATGTAGCCTTGCTCCCACTTAGTGCAGTTTCGGGAGAGTAGATATACGCAACTTGCCCTCAAATGGAGAGATGAGTCTGTTTATGAGGATATAAACCTTTGACCTCATTGTTACTAACGAAGCATGAAAATTATCATGCTAACAAGTACAATAGATTCCATATGGCATGCTAGGAATAACTGGCTGTTTAGAAAGTGAAAGGTAGATTGTTCAGTTTGTAAAGATCAGATTATTCTTGACATGAAAACTAGATGGAGTCATTTGAGGTTAAAGACAATAGAAGGAATAGAATGTTCATAGAAAGATTTAGTCCTTTAAATTGAATTGTAAATAGGTGGAGTCATTTGAATGGTTAGCTTTTGTTTCTAGAGATGAAAGTGATTGATCAAGTATCCTATTCTGAGTACAAATTGTGATGACGGTTTACCCAATAGGATACTTGATCAGTCAATTTTCTTTAGAATTCCTAAAGCCTACAACAAAATAAAATTGTCTTATCCGTGTCGTTGATTATACTTCGCTACTTCTTTAGATCTGTCGATTCTCCGGATGCCAGCATTTGTGCAGAGATCAGTACAAGGATTCCGGAGACAATTGCCTGGGACTACAATTTTGAACCTGCTGGGGCAAACCCTTTAACCTTTACTGTTAAGGTATACCATGAACTTCTCATATCACATGTAGTTTCTGCTTGCATGATTTTGATCCTTTAAATGTCTCGGGTTATTTGGATGATTACCCATCCCTTTCAAATTTTCAGCCCGATTCGACTAGTTTACTAGTTACTCCTTCGACAATACACACTGCAATTATAAAATAACGAGTTAATTTACGTCTGTGATTTCGTGCTTACAATTGATAACTAGCTATTGAACAAGCGTCTCTTCTTGTATACTAACAACTGATATTTTGATTATTGAGCTACACCTAGTCGGCAGCACTAAAGGAAGCTATTGAAGATCTTGAATGGCCTGGATCAAGCATCCAAATTATTCTAGAGCCGGATCCTCCTTCTGTTAGGTTAAGAGGCGAAGGACATGGAGACTTGCAGGTTTGTGTTGCTTTAAACTCGTAAATGATCACGTGCTTTCGCTGCTTTGAATCCATTATAGTCACGTTTTTTCCTTGTTTCAGATCGACTTCATGTATTATGCGAATTCCGATCTCTTGCTGGCATTTCAGTGTGATCAAAGGACTTCTTTCAAGTATTTTTTGTTACAACTTATATGTCTTGTACCATTTCTCTTCTGTCGATTTATCTGTGACCCGTTTCAATATCCGTTAACAGGTACAAATATAAATTCCTTAGAGCAACAATTTCTAATATGCCTAGCAGTGTTCTTAAAGAAAATAGAGGAAGCAAGTTAAGCATTGGGAGAGGTGGAATGTTAAAAGTTCAACATCTGGTTTCAATTGCCAAACCATCAGCATCACACGCTTATGGCGGCGATTCTGTCGGCTATCAGCAACCAGGTCGGATAGCTCATATTGAATTCTATGTGAAACCAGAGGAAAGTGATGACTGAACAAATGATTATTAGGTACTAATATTGTTGTTCAAACCAAATCATGAGAGTGAAAAATGGTTCTGTCAAGGTTACCACATAACTGGTTTTGCTCAATGTTGGTCAAATTTAGTTTTCTAGAATTCAAACTTGTTAAGGAAACCTAAGCTTGCACTGATTGTGAAATATCAATGCCTAGTTCAATTTGTTACAAAGGTAAATTACACATTTCTCAACTATAAAGTCTAACACATTATTCAATTTTCATACATATATATATATATATATATATATATATATTGTACAATACTGGTTGGTTAAATCGGTAAACTGGTTTTTATACAGGTACAATTTGACAACTATATTAGACATACAATTAAACCGGTTAATATTAGAAAATACTAGTTTGTATATAGCCATTAAACCATTTTAATAATTGAGGTATATAATGTAAATAATATTTATATTTATTATATTATATATATATAATTTAATTAATATGTAGTTTAATTAGTGAACTACTGATTGAACTAGTGAACTATTATATCAGTCGACCAATTCACATATTAAAACTGGTAAAAATGTATTCTTTAATTAACCTATATGTTCGACCAGACTGCGACCGGGGAACCTCCAACCACCGGGGTTCCATTGTTACATGAGTATGGGAAGAGTGAAAAGTTACAAGTAAGAAACCACATCTTGAACCAAAACTTAAGGCATTAATTCCATATGCCTTTCTTTCTTATAAACTCTTTCACTCCTCCCCGCATATCCCATGTGAGACTTCACACTTGAATAAACCCAACACTATATATATCCTAGGTCACCCTAATATGTATTAAAAGAATGGTGAACATGTATATTGCTAATTGGTGCATGCATTTTCAGATCAAAAGTAAGTGAACTACTATTCATATTTAACAGGCGAAATCTTCAAGTAGAGAAGAGAAGCCCTGCATGCATATATTATTGTATAGTATAGTATACCAAGAAGGATAAGTGAAGATGAGAACAAAAGAAGGAAGCAATGAAGAGAAGGGGTGAAGAAAACTTCAAAGAACGATTGAATTTGAAAGTATTAGTGTTGTTTATCGAGAACCAACACAATAGACAGAAGATCAAATGATATTATCTCAAGAATACTATATTTGTTTCTTTGTCAAAGAATGAGAGAAAATTTGGGCAATATGTGCCTTAAGAATATCAAGAAGAATACGATGAATTAAGATCAGTTTTTTGCTCAAGAGTAATAAGAGAAAAAAGTGATGAAATATGGGCTATAATTGCCTCCAAGATAATAAGAAGAATTTAGAGAAGGGGAGAATATAAAGATCGTAAAAGAGATTGATAAAGAAAGATACCAACCAAGAAGGGCAATAATGGTGATTTAACTAAGAAAAACTATAAAGATTTTGTTGTCATTTTCTTCATAAAGGTCTCATCCCCTTTCAATTCACACTCGATGTTGTCTTTGTATCTTTTAGATAAAAGTCTCATCCCCTTTCAACTTCAATAAACTTAGCATTGTTAGTATACAACCGAATGAATGATTAAGATTAAAAGATAGTGGTTATATGACCACTTAAAAAAGTCATGGGGCAATTAACTTTTGACCATGATCATTCCATTAATATCTAATAATCAACCTTATTTGTTCTATATTAAAAAACTCATGTGCATTTATGTTCATATAAATTTTGGTATGACAATAGTATTTCCCTCTGATATTGTTTTTATATAAATCTTATTATTTGATGTTGTACAACCTATAGTTTATGTACCTCCGACACATAAACCTTTTTTATATTGTCATTGGAAATCTAATTATGGAAATATACAATAAATTAAAATTAGGATAAAATCCATCAAGTTTCTAAACTCCACTATCTTTGTCCATGTACAATTTTCATCCTTTAATTTACACAAAGTCAAAAATAATTATCCGGTTAACTTTTCATTCATAACCATAACATTGTTTCCTTTGTGGTAGGTGTTGTCTTACACGATATTACATGTGTTTTTCCGTATGTCAGAACTGGGGTGTTACAGAAATCTCTCATCCAATGCCTGGAGTTCGACTACAAAGGGGTAAACAACACCCTACCACTCCTAGATTGGAGGCATGTCCATTAATGACGCTTCACCCACTCCTCGTCCTTGTTCATGCTACAGGTCACCCGAAATATCTAGAAAAAGACCCTAAGGCCTTGTTTGGGAGTGGGGTTTTGGAGGGGAAGGGAAGGGAAGAGATGGCTTTAGAAAGCCTTCCCCTTGTTTGGGAGTTGGATCAAAGATATGAGAAGGTTTTGGAGGATTTCTCAAACCCTCCAAAATCCTCCATGTGTCTATTTTTAAAGTTCCCCCAATTTGAAGTTTTTTGAGATAAAATGTCAAAATAACTAAATATGTTTAGTAATAATTATATATTTACATATTAATGTCCATTTCTCATTGTTAATTAAATTTTAAAGGGAAAATAAATAAATATTCTTACATTATCATTAGTTTATCCTCTTTCATCTAAATTTCATACTCCCAAACAAAAGAGAAGATTTCCTTCATTTTCCCTTCCATTCCTCCCCCTTCCTAGCCCTTTGATCCATTTCCTCCCATTTCCCTCCTAACTCCCAAACAAAGCCTAAGGGAAAAAGAAATACTTCTTGCTCGAGAAGGGGCCACCTGAAGGTACTTACAACAAGAAAAACATAATGTTAATTAATCACATTAATAAATAAAGTATGGAAATCAAGTTTAATAGATAAATACTTACAATACGGTTTGCCACTTCTTGAACTTTTTCATTGTTGATGACATCGCCCTTGTTCTTATGAGCATCCAACCATAGAACATCGAGGTCTATAGATGATACATTCGAAGATGTATCGTTTTGTTCCAGCTGACAAAACATAACTAGTAATGTTATTAGAATGAACACAAAACATGACCAATAATGTACTTACAAATTAACCATACTTCTAATTTTTTCCACGATTCCTCTATACCCTGCTCGAGAAACTCGTTATGGATATAAATGTTTAGATGCCCTCTTACAATTTTCATCACTTAATTTCTGCAAAAACAAATAACATTAACAACAATATGTACATTCATATAAAAAAAGCATAACTATACACTCAATACAAAGAAGATGACTTTACCAAGAAAGATTCATCTTCTGTACGTCTAGTGACAAAAACCTTCTAATGAGTGTCATAAATGATATTTGTATATTTGGTTGGAGGTTTGATGTTTGCTTTGTCATCAAAATCTTTGACATACTTTCCGTCATCGATTCTGAATTGTTGAAGAGCCTTACCAACAGATTTAAGGATGTAATCATTGTGTTCCTCTCCCAAAAGTTGACTGAAAACGCATAAATACAACATCAATATATTGCATGGAAACTCATAAATACATTGCATGGAAACACATAAATACATTATATGAAAACACATAAGTAGACTGCATGAAAACACATAAGTACAATGCATGAAAACACAGACATATTAATGTAAACGTTGAGTGACTCAAGAATAATGAAATTGAAACAAAAAAATGGAGTTCTGCATTTTATTGACTAACATTGGCTTATATAGCCATACACCTCAACTAAAAGTCCTAAGAGGTAGGAGAATAACAACTTCTATACTAATGCCTAAACATAAGGCTTATTCAACAGAAAAACACAAAGTCTTGGCAGTATGCATTTGTAACAGCATGCATGACTTGGTAAATCCTATTCTTAAGGAAACAACTATTTCAATTAACACATAAATTGAATCTTACAATTATATTATTCCAAATGATCTCCTTCGAGCTATTCAACATATTATCATTCCAAGAGTTGAACGATATCGACACATTCTGTTTAACCACAACTCTGATGTAGCTTACCAATGTGTTTCCACCCTTCATGTTTAACGATTGGCCTTTTGTGTTCCATTCAACTAGTAACTTGATGTTCTTACTTCTTACACGAATGACTTTCTTCATGGTCGTCATTCCACGTGAAGTTCATTTTTGACTTTGTGGTGTCACATCATTACTATTTTGAGAAACAATCGTTGAAGTTTTCTAAGTGAATGAGGGTTATTTGAGTGTATGTGGTTTTCTCTGTGTGAACATGTTTGAGAGTATAGAGGAAACTGGATAAGATTTTGAGTTTTAAACACTCATAACATTCAATAACGCTCATTGTAATGAATGATGTTGATACTTTACATTTAACAACACTCATATTTAAGTGAGTGCTATTGAATGTGTTTGGTTTTGACATTCAATAATGCTCACTACAATAAGCGCTCTTGAATGTTGTTCAGTTATGATATTTAACAACACTCGTTGAAACCTGCGTCATTAAATGTAATAGGCGAATAAACATTCAACAATGCCTGTTTCACTGAACGCGGTTGATTATTATTATTTGAATAAATAAATTAGACATTCGTGCATACAAATACTCATTTACTTTTTTTGTTAAAATAGTATGCAAGATCTTGAAAGTCACGAGTTTCAACAACGCTCACTACAAAGAGCGTTATTGAAACTATGCAAATCAACAACGCTTGGTTCAAGAAGCGTTGTTGAAACTATGCAAATCAATAGCGCTTGGTTCAAGGAGCGTTGTTAAATCTTTGAGGCAAACCTTCAATAGCGTTCCTTATCATAAGTGTTGTTGAATGTGTATTCACCAATAACATTTAATAATGCTTGCTTCAACTAACATTGTGTATTCTTTTCCGTCTTACATTTAACAATGTTCTAATGACAATCAATATCGGATGATCATTGTTAAATATAAATTCTATCTTAGTGAAATATGGTGAAAATTTAATTATTTTTCTCGCATCACATTTTGAACGACCTTTCTTTACCATACCTATCTCATAATTTTCTTTCATATATCTTGATTCGTAATTCGTTTTAAGCTATTTTAGACACCTTATATCATACACGCTTATAAATTTTTAACTTATATCTTATTTAAATAAATTCCTTAATCAAACATAAAAAAATAGTTTATATAATGTCAAATAATTGGTTAACTAGTTTGTAAACTATTTAATAATTTTAGTTTTACACCATAAAAATGACGAAAATACTCATAAGCCCATAGGAATTATTAACATGCCCCTGCTTTGAGAAATAATTTATTATATTTATAAAAGCTTAAAAGTTACTTTAGTACCTTTGTTCTTTTTCTGATATATATATATATATAAAAACGAGTCTAACAAAATTAGGTGTTTGGGATAAATAATTGCATTGAATTAACGTAGTCAAATTTAAGCCCGAAAAGATGAAGGTTGATTTAGATAATCAACATCAAGGTAAAACATAGGCAAATATCGATAACAATGATAAACAATAAGATATGAGGAAGATAATAAATATAATTTAAAGTTTATTAGATACTAGTGTGTACAGACACTTTGTGTCTGCCGACGAATATTGTGTGATACTACATATTCAATTTTTATATATTTTATTTTTTTTGAATTAGAATGTATTTGTTGTGATCGGTGTACTTTATATTATATATTTTTTGTTTATATACTGTTTAATTTAAGGTGAGATATGTAGTTAATTAATGTATTGGTGGTTGTTGCTTAGGATTATATAGTTTTTTTGTAAAAATTAAATAATGTGAAGGGCAAAATAGAAATGAAAATTACACCATGAAAGAAGTTATTTTAAGTTTTGACTTTATATATAGTATAGAAGTATAGATGAAAACTTCACATAACTGAAAAATGTTGCAAACACTTTTATTTATAGAATTCAATGAGAGTACAATTATAAGAGAAAAATATGTACTATTCACGGTATAAATTTTTTTTATACAGTCAGTGTATCATCTGCCATTCATTTTCAATCACCATTAACTCTTAGATAAAAGTAATACAAATGAATGTTGATAATATATTTACTATGTATAAATCATTACACGGTCAGTGCATACATATTATACTCGATTTATAATTCATTAGAAATTTAAACCTAGCCGCTCCCCTTGAAAAGAGTCTTAAGCTTCTTTATTTGTTCAATATCAAGGAAGGTTGTTTTTGCCACTATGTTAGAATCCAAATTACTTCCAAAAAGTGCAAGATCAACAACTTGGAGGCTACGATGTTCACTACTGAAAACATAAATGGCCGAGTGTTTTCCCTTACCAACATTTAATCCAAAATGCAACAATCCTTTTGGTATAACAAATATATTTCCCTCTGAAATTGTCTTCATATAAACGACATTATCGGACGATATGAAACCGATAGTGAAATTACCCCCGGTTGGTATTGTTACTTCCGTTGCATCAACATGAGTGTGGATTGGGACTACACCACCTTCTTCTAGTTCGACTCGTGCCAACGAGAAGCCGAGTCCATTCAACGCGGAGAGTTGCTCAACAAATGCAGGTGTGAATGACATTTTTAATTGGTTCGGAGTTCCAACCGTAAAATTCGAAAACACAAAGTCATCAACTGTTACCGATTGAAGTGACTTGCATGGATACCCTCCAGGGGTCAATCCACCCTTTAGGTCCGCTATACAAAAGTCTTTGGCAGCGACATTGGAAATGGTGGTGGATAAGAGAAAACCAAAGAGGAAAAAAAGGAGAGTCATGACCAATGACTAATAAAATGAGAGAGTAGAATAAAGAAAATTTGTTTGTATGTATTGAGTTATGAATTTTGTGTAAGAGAATATGCTTATTTATATTGTCATAGGAAAGCTAATTATGAAAATGTTCAATACATCTAGATGATGCTAAAGTGTAATTTTGGTCTCTCAAGTTTCTCAATTATGTTATATAAGTCTCCTTATCTTTTAAATGTGATTTTCATTCTCCAATTTACATATACAAAAATAGTCATTTGGTTAACTTTCCATCCAAAACCCTAGTATTTCCTATGTGGCGAGATGTTGTCAAACTTACATTGCATATGAAATTCCGGAGTCTGACTCCTCTCCAGTATGGAGAGGGCAGTGTATATTTATGATTATGACATATGACAATAACAAAAATTCAATGGTCCATATTTTTATTTTTTATAAATTAATAATTTTGAAAAAATGTCTCATCACATTCCCAGTATTGGAGAGGAATCCAATTCGAAATTCCTATATAACACCCATAACTCGTCCTTGAAGTTTTGTGTTATCGCAAAAAAACACATCTATTAAGAAATATAATGATTATGTTGATTTACATCACATTAACTCAGTTTTTTAATAATATAACTTTTCCACTACTTACATGAATCAAGAAAATGGTAAATAAGGATTAACACGAAAAATAACAATTAATTCATTATAAAACTTCTAAAGTTAGATTAATAAGAACAAATAAATTCCTTAAATAAATTAACATAGCTAGTAATATTATTTTTCTAACAAATAAACATCTGCGAATATAACTTCTTTCCCAAATAGCTAACTATCTTTAAGGAGTTAATATTGCTTATAATTAAATCATAAACGCGCATTTTAAATATATTCATTCGTTGAATTTTTAATAATTTAAAATAATTTCAACGTGATTTTCAACAATTTCCAAATTTGAATGTTGAATATTCAAAACTTTTATTCCAAAGTAGCTTCATTTTTTGTGGGTTTTAAAATCTTTCTCTTATGGTTGAATATTAATATATTATATTGTTTTTAAATGTTTTTAGCAGTGTTATTAAACTCGGACCGATCAATGACTCAGTCAGAGTACTGAATCAATGAGTCACTGGTCCAACTAGTGGGACAATGGTTGAACTGGTCAACTCGGTTTATATTAAAATTCTAAAATTTAATGATGCTATATAACAATATTTAATAATTGTATACTCAAAATTTAAAAAACATTAGTATACCTAATTAAACAATCAACAAAGAAAATTTTAATACTATAAAATGATACAAGCAAGTTGAAAACATCATCAAATAACATATAAACTACGCTTTACGTACAATGAATTTAAAATTTAATTAAACGACAAAGATTTGGTTATAAAGTAAGATAACAAATGACAAACATAATTACATATAAATTAAAAATACTACCTTTTCAACTAAAAGTGACATCGATTTGGTTGTTTTTTCAATTTTGATTGACTCGGCCGGTCCAACAGGGCCGGCCATCAGAGTCATCAGTGTTAGACTTAAACTAACTGAGTCAACCCAATTTTGATGCAAAACGGGTTAGATGAGAGTTCGAACTAGTTAGATGACCGGTTCACGGTTGAACCGGTCAGACTGGTGGCTTCGAGCCGAGTTTTATAACACTAGTTTTTAGTACTCAATGATTACTATAATCTCACTCGTAACACTACTTTTATATGAAAATCATCTCTTCCCAAACATCACACAAGAGAAAACATACTTAGATGAGGTTGAGGCTAGGGATGGCAACGGACGGGCATGGGTAGTAGCTACCCGCTGCCCGTTTCAAAATAGGAGAACATTACCCATACCCGCCCGTACCCTACGGGTACCCGCATGCGGGTATTCGCCGGTATTTCTTGGTACCCGCATGTTTCTTATATTATAAATGAATTTTTAATTTTCTACTTCTATTATATTTCAAATGAGATGAAACTTAATTATTTTTGTATCTTTTGATTGAATATTCGGCAAAAATGCTAAATTTATTGGTGTTTTCTATTTGTGTGATTTGTTGTTCACATCTCTTTAACAAAAAATATATATTTTCTTTATAAAACATGTGTGTTTCTACACATGTAGTAATAGTTGTGGGTGTTTTACCACCAAATTCAATAAAAGATGCAAGCAAAGTAAGAAAAAATGTAAACAAAGTAAAAGAAAAAGATGTACCTAGTGTAATGAATGTTAGGATAATGTACTTTTTATTTTAATTAAATATAATATATTAATAATGTAAATAACGGGTACCCGTAGGCACGAGTACCATAATACCCATATCCACCCTATGTACTACGGGTATTTTTAAAAATTCGTTTGTAAAACCCGTGGATACCCGTTTGTGACATGTACCCGTGCCCGTACTGATTTTACCTACGGGTATCCACGAGTACCCATTTGTGACATGTACCCATGCCCGTATGGATTTTACTTATGAGTACGAGTTTTTTGATATCCCTATGTGGGGCAAATTATTTGGAACGAAAGGGCAAATCAAACGTACTACACTCTATTGCTTAGCAATAGTCACAACCAATATTATTAATACCAGTGGCGGATCTTGAAGAAATGTTTAGGGGGCAAGAATATAAGATTAATTAACTAAAAATATTGATAATTGTCCCCACCTGTCTCTCCAATAAGTTCCGCCCCTGATTAATACCATACTGATTATCAAACCGGTTAGGGTACTGATATAGTGGTATAGCGGTTTAACCAATAGTTCACTAATTAAACCGCATACTGACAAAAATAGATATACATATATAATATATAATATATAATATATAATATATAATATATAATATATTAACATTAATGTTGAGAAATCAATAAAAAACCAATAATTTTTTTTTATTAAAAAATTAATTTGAATTAAGACCGGCAGGTACGACCGGTACGGTTCAATTGAAAATCAGTCAGTTTTAACTGATTTTAACCGGTTTTAACTGATATGATTGCATAACCGGTATAACTATTATACCGTACAGATGTTAAGAACGGTTCACTGGTTTAACGGTTGAACCGGCCGACATGAATCGGTTTTTATAACACTGGTAAGGGGTGTTATGTAATTTCAATATTCAAACCCAATTTGTATTAAAAATATTTCTTTGTAAAAGTGTAAATGATATTAAATTTATATAAAGTAAGTATATAAATTGAAGAGCGATACAAAATTAATAAAAAATATATGGCTATAGTGGTTCTACATGATGAAAGTTGGATCTAAATTTAATTAAACGCGTATTCTACGTTAACAACTCAACTAGAGATGTATTATTTAGGTTAGTGCATTTTTCCGGAAAAAATGTACTAATATATGTGAACATGCAACTTTTTTTCCGGCCAAAAGTCAAAAATATTTTATAATAAAAAAATTGAATCTTTGAGAATTGGTTTTCATCTAACTTAGATCAACAAGTATTTTCGTTTTCTTTTTTAAATAAAAAAGAGATTTTAATTGAGTTAATGATCACTTTGTAGCCTTTTAAGGGAATGAATGAATTTTAAAAAAAAATCACATGTCAATTTTTGATATAATTTACTGACTAAACACAAATATATGGTCCAGTTCACCTCAATTAACGATAAATTTTATTATAGGAATCCAATTGAACCAAATTACTCATGAATGGTTCACTTTGGTTCCACGTTTTTTTGTTTTGTTTTTGTTTTTAAAAAGATATCTTTAATGAATGAAAAATTTAAAATGTATTAAAAGTGACATATTTGTCCATAAAAAGGAAAACGTATACTGAATTTGTTAGTAATATATATAAAAATTATATAATTTATGAATAAAAAAGGAATGACTACATATATAATAATATAATACACAATTCATGATTAGTAATATACCTAACAATCTAGTAACATATATATCAATTAGTAACATATATAATATTACAATTCATAATTAGTAACACATATAACAATATATGTTATAATAACTTATGATATATGTTAGTTTGAAATCAAAACTATAAAAGTTACAAAATATGTTTCAAGTCATCAAAATACACGAAAAGTAGCACATATATAACAATTTAGTATCTAATAAGATATATAATAATAACATAATAACAATTTAGTAACACATATAATACTACACTTCAAACAAAATTGGTAACTTAAGCCACAAAATTAGTTAATGAATTCAAACAATAATATAACATTATTCCCCATTATTTATTTCTTTAATATGTGGTTCGGTTCAGATCTAATGATTGCAAAATTTTAAAATCATGAACCAAACCAAGAAACCAAACTGAACCGTATTTTGTGGTTTGATTTGGTTCCGTCGGTTTCATGGTTTAAACCGGATCCGCTTATACCAATATTCCAAATAACTATTTTACTCAATTATGGGTATTCCAATAATCTTTTGGCCTTATAAAAATTATTCTGCTATTTTTAGAACAATAAGAACATTTTTTTGGGGTGTTCTGAGATCTAAAAACAACCATTCTAATTTTTATAATTAAAGGAAATAATCAAATTTGTATGTCTAACTGGAAATAACATCAATCTCTTAAAAAACAAAGTAAGTCTATTTGATTATAAATGGTAGTGTAAACCTATTGAAAATGGGATTTAAAAAAATAGCAAAAATACTTTGATAATTATACCCTACCAATCTAAAAATAGCAAAGAAAAACCTAACCCAAAAATAGAAAAGTTTAAAAAAAGACACAACACCTAACAGAAAAATATATTTTATTTGAAGGAGATAGAGAATTCTGAAGTGTGTTGTTGGACCTCTACATTTGGGGCGTCCATGAGAGGATATATTTTGTCTCAAAATAGTGTACCATTCTATATGCTAATATTTATGATTAATTAGAAAAAAATTTAATTATTAAAATTTTAATTTAAATACATTTTTTCAACTAATCACAATCACTTGTATAAAGAGTGATACACTGTATAAGACATCATGTGTACTTGCCGTCCATACACTTGATGTTAAGAGGCTGAATATCTTCTATCCTAAAAAGCGTACCACTTCATGCATCACTACTTGTAATTGATCATAAAAATTATTAATATTAAATTTTTAACTTAAATATATTTTTCAACCAATCACAAATAGCGACACATGAAGTGACACACCAGTGTAGGATAGCAAATGTGTTAGAAATTAATAATTTCTAATTAAGATGAACATAATATATTTAATACAATTATATCGACTATTTATTTTTGGGTTACAAAAGAAGTGATTTAATTAGTAACAACCTATAAGAATTTTGAAACTGATAACATATATGGGCTTAATGAGTGGATACCCAAACAGTTGACCTATACGGGATAATGAGAACCCTGTAAGTTACTTCTATCCTTACTTGACTTGAGTAATAAGTTACTAGACCTGAGTAATAAGTTACTTGAACTATGTAATAGTGAGTAACTGTTTGTTGGCCAGGACTGGGTAACAGGTTACTCAAACTCAGTAAGGGGTTAACCAACAAAAACAACACAAAGTAATTGATTACTCAAATGAGTAACAAATTACTCAATTAGGCAGTAAGTTTTGGTAATCGGTTACTTCTTGTTGAACAACTTTCATCCAAAATGAATGAGTTTCATTCCAAACGTCTCATACCTTTGTCTTGGGGTATAATAGATGGTTGGACGCCTATTTAAAGGTCTTGGAACAACCAATTCGTGACACACAATTTGCACACAACTTTCATACAATCTTTCAAATAAGTTTTTGCTCTTTGTTCTTACAACTTGAGTTTTAAATTTTCACATTTTTCTAAGTTGCAACCAAGTGTTTTTCTCATTATTTTCATACCATAAATGCTATGAGCATTGTGTACTATTTGTATAGAAAGATACCAAGGACTACAAGAAATAGCATTGTCATATCTTGTAAGGCAATCATTGCCCTAGTCATATTCTTCATCATTTTATTGCAAACTTTTCAACATAAGGTGTGGTGGAAAGGAGAAGAATGTTGCTTAGAAGAGGAAGTCTTATAAGTGTATGAGATATTGGTAAGTGTATAAAGTACTTATAATCTTGGGGCAAGATTTATAATTGCAACTAAGAATATCAGTGAAGAAATCTCTTGTGTTGCAAGAGGATGTAGCCTTCTGTGGACAAGAAGATGAACCATAATAAAGTTATTGGCGTATCTCTTACCTTCTCTATACTCTCCACATTTTTTCACTCTGTACTTGCTTAATTTTCTACAACATTTCCGCTGCAATATACTCTAATGTTTTTACTGCAATTTTTTTTGATCTTGTTTAGAAAACTAATTCACCCCATTAGTTTGTCATCTTGACATTATAGTTCTAAGAGTTGTTTTTTTATATCAAAACAAGAACATAGGGTAACCCATCATTGTGCTAGGTTAGCCTGAACTATATGACAATTATCAACCCATCTTGAAACATCATATTTTGTAATGAAGGTTTTGTCGCCTGAAATAGGATTCTTGACCATATATGCATAGAAAATGCATTGAAATCATTACACATCACGCCCAAGCATACATGCATTCATCCAAAAAGTACATTATTTATACATTTATTCATCTATTCATCCATTCTGTTAAAAAAGAAAATACATCATACAATCATTGCGTTTTATGCATTACTATATTATGTATTCTAATATACTATCTCACTATATCATTTAATACATTATCTTAAATCTACTCATCCATTGTCATAAAAAATAAAGAAACATACATTCTAAATAAATTCAATATATTTTAAATTCAAACATTTCAACCATAACATTTACTAAATACCCTCAGACATTCCAAATCATATGCATCCTATATTGTATTTTCAAATAGTTTCATGTATTCAAAAAAGTCACGTGCATTCTTTAGCTACATTACATGCACTTCAATAAACTAGTTAATATATGCATATTCATACATTTCAAAATCATATGCATTAGAACCACATTCTCATATTGTTGATGTATCCCTAAATAAATCAATTTTTTCTCAAGATATGTGTCATGCATTTTTGAAGTACTATATGCTCAATGCATTACAAATGTTTTGACCTACGGCTAGAAACCGTTGCAAAATTTAGAAAAATTATTTTCTTTTTCATAGGCAACGACTTTGTAATTGTGGTAGTCTGGGCATTTCCCTTTGTTTAGGCCACAATATTTTGTTTTTGGCGACATTTTTTTAAAACATTGTCTAATATTTATAATAGGCAACTATTTTCCTTAATCATTAACACCAACGATTGGAAATCATTGCCTATAAGATAAGGTGAAAATCGTTGTCGTTGATCATTTAGGACGACTTTAAAACTGTAACCAATGTTCATGTCCAATGGTCTATTTACTTTGCAAAGACCATGGTTTTTGACTATGACCATTTTAGGCAACACATAAAACTATTGTCCATGATAGTTTATAGAACACTTATATAATTATGGAATTTTTTTTCATTAATAAAAAAACTAGAATTGTGCCTAATCAAATAACATTGAAAGGATCTAAATTGCTTTATCCCTTGCACATTGGTAGGGGAAGGTATTAATCATAAATGAGCAAATACAAGGTCCAACCAAGTTCAAGGTGAACCTTATAGGGGCAGATAAAGAATTGTATTACGTAAGACACATGGATCAAAGATACTATGGAAACCACTTCAGGTAATAAAATTAACATGACATGTTGTAACATGACACCACTTCACTATATAAATTAACAAACAATGATACCACCATAATCAACATTGCTCCATAATTCTTCTAAGGTCTTGTTTGGGAGACCTATTTTGAAGGGGAAAGGAAATAAGGGGATAGCTTAGGAGGGGTTTTCTTGTTTGGGTGTTTAGTTAAAGAAAGAGAAATATTTTGAATAATTTTTAAAACCTTATGAAACCCTCATCATACCATTTTTTGTTGTTGTTCCCCCATATTAGGGTTTTTCGAGAGGAAAATAAGGTTAAATATCTCATTACCCTTACATTTCTGCCTTTTTATCATTCATCCTTAACCTACGTTTTTTTTCGTTCTTTCTCTCTTTTTGTGAAGCTCAACTTCAATCAGAAATGATGATGAAGCTATCTCCATTTTTGTTAATGCACGATTGGTAAGTTTCTCTTTTCATTGATGAACCGTTTCATGCTTTCTTCTCATTCTTGATCTTCATTTCTTCTTTCTCTCTCCAGATTTTGTGAATTTTGTTAGATTGAAGGTGGTTTTGATGTTTGTAAGAATCTCAAATTACACTTCGTATGTACCACTATGAATCTCAACACTTCTATTTTCAATTAAGGTGGTTTAACTAAGTCTTTTCATAAAAAAAGTTAGTTGATTAAGACTTTGATTAATTGATTAAGTCTTTGTAAATAGGAAACTCGTTAATCGATTAAGGACATTGTTAACGATTAAGTCAGTTTCTGTTTTGGAATATTGGACATTTGAAATAAATGTTAATAGATCAAGTGGCAATTTAATCAATTATCTCAACTGAACAGATTAAAACTGAATCTTTTCCCATGGAAAAACAGAACACGAATTTTTACACTTACAATAACTTGACACAAGATTGATACACACTTTTCAAGAGTGATTTTCTAAAAAGTCAAAGAAACTTTCCTGTGAAAAAGAGAGAGTTATTGTGTATCTTTGAAAGAATTTATTTTTATACCTTCAGAGTTTTCAAAGATTTTCCTTTTGTGAATCTTTATCATTCATATTCTCTCTATTTGTGAGATTCATCAAATTGTAGTTTGTTCTGATTGTTAGTTTATGATTATCACATTGAAGGTGTAAGAAAACTTTGTTCACGTTTTTCGGCCGGTATGTAAATTTGTCGTTTTGAGGATGTGAGGTATCACGTAGAAGAAAGAGAGAAATTTAGGAGAAATCCTAGGTTGCGGTCAAGGTCCAAGAAGAGGTCTCATTGGGTATACTTGGTTAGAAGCGGTTAGGAGCCATTAAAAGTTAGGTCCACAAGAATTCTTGGGGGAAGAAGTATTTTGTATAAGGGGAGGCCTGAATATAGATTGCATGTGGATTAACAATCGAACTAGGATAAATTCTCTCTAACCCTACTCTTTTACTTACATGCAATTATCGTATTTTCCCTTTATTTTGATAGCATTCCTTTAGAGATTATTGTATAAGTGAATTTGCTCTATTAATCACTTCAAGTAATCAGTGTTAATTGATTAAGCAATTATTTAATCGATTAAAACCAATAGTTTTTAATATAATCTTTTGTATTTGACATCGAATTTAATTTTTACTTCAACCAACTATTCACCCCCATTTAGGCGAAATTAGAACTCTTGTTAACTAACATATCCCACTAGGTTGGGCCGACTACATGGATTGGACGATGTCATAATGCTTCATCATAAATCATGTATAGTGACAAAAAATGAGCTCCAAATCTTTTTTTATCATTTTTCCTATGGTTTTTCTTGGTCTCCATTTTTTATAGTAATTGGATTAGCTTCCATTTGATTTACTCTCATTACATGGGGTTCTATCGGCCTCCTACACTTATGTCCAAACCACTTAAAGAGCAATTCTACTATCTTTTCTATAATAGGAGCTACCCCAATGTTATCTATGATGCATGCATTTCTAATCCTATATTGTCTAGTGTGTCTACTCACCTGACACAACATTCTTATCACTGCTACATGAATTATATTCTATGGTTGATATTTTATCACCCAACATTCAACCGAATATTACACTGTATATCTTATAGTCGTGTATGTCTGATTTTTTATTTATTATTTTGTCGTACACAAAAATAAAAAATAAAAATAAATTTTGTCCTTTATAGATAAACTATCAAAAGAAATAAACAAACAAGATTAGGGTATAAATTAGTTTATGTAATTAGCGAGGGTATAATTTTATTATGGATGGTCATGGTGGTAATACCTTCTTTGATATATGATCTACTTCCGAACTTATAACTCTCGTTTAATGACTATGATTCTAGAATTGGGCATATATGAGGTTTTATGTGTTTTGTGTGCTAAAACATTATAGTGACTCTAAACCATTTAGAAGAGAGTGGAATTCCCCTTATCCATCCTCTTAAGTTGTGAAATTGGTGATATTGTAATATTGGAACATGACACCTACCGATCCCCACTAGGAATTTTGTTTAAGAGAGTTGGATCTAGAATCGTTGATAGCAAAGACCACAATATTCATTCACCTTATTTGATTTCTTTTAATTAGTACAGATGCATTTACTTCTTCTATATATATATATATATATATATTTTGATTGGCTTCTATCTATTTTAATTTTTTGGGTTGATTTTTATTTCAAACAAGTTTGCTTTCTTACCACCACACACAACACAATACAATACACTTGAATCTTAGCAAACACATATTCCATATACTTAGATATTAGAGATACTTCACTATCAGAGGGATATTTTCCTTATCGATCATGACCCTTATATCGTTTATAGTATTAGTAGGATAAACGACTCAGATTGTTACTAATATTCTGAGTTAGGAATTGGCCTGGAGCAGGTCTCTCGTTTCTAACTCATGAAATTTTGACAAAAACTCCTTGAATATTCTATGAAATGACTTAATGTTCCATGGTTGGGCAAAACACTTTATTATGTTTACAAAAAAAAATAAATAAATAGAAAATTACATAAATACCTTTCTTCTATATATTTATATAAGGGAATGGAGTATCTCCTTATATAAGTAGATAAGTTATCTCCTTATATAAGGAGATACATTATTCTCTATCTATTATCATCGGGAAAAAACAAATATATATCCAAACTTGTTTGCTAAATTCTTTTCATTATTTCTTAATTTTCAAAGGACAAGTCATATTTTTAATTTTGAAATTAGACAATAATTTATCTTTCTTCTACGTATCATAGATATGCAGTGATAAAATGAAGATTACATAATTCTTTTAGTAGAAATATTTCATTGGTTAAATATATTTTCGTTGATTTAATGAACAATGTGACACATAACAATAGTTCAAAGAATGATATGAAGAAAATAAGTTACATATCACGACCCTATCTCTATGCTTAATGTAATTATTATATTTATATTTATTTTTTGTAGAGAAACATTTTAGAAATTAAAAGTGGAATATCACGACTGTTAAAATGATACCATGTGCAATATAAGTGATTCATCACTACCCTTCCTTAATCTTTTAATGTAATTGTTATTTTCATATTTATTATAACTAGCATGTCAACCCGCTTTCCTATTGTTTATAATGTGTATTCTATATATTAAGTTGTATTATATATTGTAATTTGCAGTTGAATATATATTCGTTTGAGGTAATTGTTCAATCTTAAAGAAAAGATGCATATACATTTGTAACTTATCTCCAAAATAACTTCATGAAAGTTAGGTTAGGTTTTTCCTTTATAAGTAGTATAGATATGCAACTTATAATTAATATATTTAAGGTGGTTATATAGGATTATATGGTTTTTTTAAATTAAATTTTTGAAGGGCAAAATATGAATATATAAATTATGCCATGGTGGTGGTTACACCATGTTTTGACTTTATATATAGTATAGATATAAGTTTATAATTTTTGAAAATAGAAGTAGTGTATCATGATTGTTCAAATGACAATCTAAAGAAAATAAATGAGTCATAACGTTCTTTCCTTCATCCTTTATACGATTTCATATTAAATATTTTTTGGTTTGACATTAATAAAAAATGTAATTTTTTTTTCTATATTCATTACTCATCATTAATTGCATTTTTTTATTTTGATTATTATAGTTATTGCTAAGATTTTATATTTACTCTTTTTGATTATTACTAATCATTCCTTATAACATATTTTTTGTTACTTCACATTTTATGAGTAACTTAAATGAAATATCACAAAATTAAAATGATTATCCTAGGAAAAGAAATGAATTGTAATAACTTTTCCTCTACTCTTAATATAATTTATAAAAAATGGATTTGCCATTTATTCGATTATATGTTCTTTCTTAAGTACTCACAATTATAAATATTTTAATAAACTATTCATTATAAAAAAGATAGATACTTTTATTAAATATTTTCATATTTTTATAATTTTATGATGAGTTAGAAATAGGGATGACAATGGGAAGGAACATGTATGTATAATACTTTCCTATATCCATACTCACATTATTTGTGTAGCGGATACTCACGGAGTTTAATTTAAATATATATTTATATATTTTGTAAAATTCATATATATAAATAATTATTATATGAGTAATAAAATTTATATACATGTTTAATATATTATTATATTTTAATCACTAAATTTTACTCTAAAATAGATAAAATTTAATTATGAAATAATAAAAAAATTATAATATATATAATTTTATTAAAAATGAATTTGTAAATATGTGGTACCTACATGGCAAATATCAGAATAACATTTCCAATAATAACTTATTTTTGTAGATATCCACAAGACAAATATTTTTACTTAGAAATGTATTATAAATTGATATTCTATTTTCTAATGATGCTTTTATTCATCATTCCTCTTTTTTTTTTTAATTTTTAATATAATTTCTAATGTGAATTTAAATAGATTATTATAGTGAAATTTTAACAAATTTTAGAATATATAATTTTTTTTTAAATATGAAGAGAAATGGTATGGAGAGCATATCACTTACTCTTATATAGAACTCAATAGTGATGTAGCAAATAGAAAAAAATATGGCTTCTGCAACTTTTTATCTTTGTTTCATGTTAGCGTTTGCGGTGACTTGTTTTTCTGGTAGCATTCCTACAAGTATGATTGTTTTGACCTCTTTATTACTTACATTGCTATTGCACTCAATATTTGAGAATATATTATTGCCTGACTCTTCCATAAATCTTTTTAGTTTTGGTAATCAAATATTCAAAATCACATTAATATAGGTAAATATAATCCACATATTTTTTGTTTTATGTGATAGGAGAGTATGAAAGAGTTTTAGCAATTTTAGAGCATGGAGGAGTCCTCCACCAAGCATCTCATCTACTTCCTATTAACCACGATCCAACTACTGCAGATGTTTCAGGTAGTAAAATTGTTTTCATTATTTTAGCATATACATGAAAAATAATATTGGGATAAAAAAGAAAATAATAACCATGCTTGCTCAACAAAAATTGGAGAAGATTTTAGAAGAAGTACTCCAAAATAAAACTTTACAACAATAAAAAGAAAAAGAAAACAAAATAACTTCAGATTTTTTATGTTTCCCATTAATTTTAATAACTTATATTTTTCCATTCCAGCTTTATTAGACAGTAGAATAAATATTGTTCATTTTTGTTGACTATGAGTAAACCAAAATAATATCATGTGGTAAAATATTTATCAACATGACTAGTAGTGTAGATAAAAATATCTAGTGGACCCCTGGATATATAAGATTAAAGACAAAATTTTAATTAAGTAAATAATTCTGACAAACTCCTATTACCAATTGATAAAATTAAATGCTAAATTTTGAGCAAATACTTGTTGAGATGAGAATTATGCACTTGCAAAAATATTAGCTCAATACCTGTAAGTGAAGTAAAACTACCATTGGTTAACAAAAAAAGTTCTTATACAATTGGTTTCAAAATTCTAATAAACATTTCCCTTTTTTAAGATTAGAAAACAAAACACTTATGCATCTTATTCTCATCATTTTATTTGATTTTTTGAATGTATATTTTTCCATATAGAAAAATTAGAGAGGATGCTTGCCGAAATCGATTATAAAGATCCACATACACATCCAAGCCCCCCGGACGGACCTCATGGCAAAGAGGACACTGAAGATTAAACTGTAAGAAATATGCCTCTTGTGACATGAATGGATATATCATTTCATTGTTTCATGACATAACCCATTGATGAAGAGTCATCAATGAAATGTTAAGACTCTTGGAAAAGAGCCTATATATAGTGCTTGATGGAAGCACTATACTAACAAGAAAAAGGACCATAAACATTGTCCCTATCTCTGCCCATAAAGATTGCTCTATCAGCCATCACTTAAGGAAGAGCATAGTAAGAACGGGAAGGAGATAGAAAAGTTACTCTATAAACCAAGAACACCAAACAACAACTAAATGGAGGATCGTATCGCCATGGGGAAAGGTTAGTAATCTGTAACTATTCTTATGGATGTGAAAACTATGATTTCTTAAGATCCATTTATACATTTTATACATGACTTCAAATAAAGTTTACATGTGGTATCAAAGCATTGTGTTGAAGAACTTATAGTTTTTCATTAATTTTAATTCGATCCTGAATGATGTTTTAAAATGTGTTCTTGAATGTTTAAAGAACTTCACTATATTTA
>NC_032014.1:22912495-22989304 GCF_001865875.1 Lupinus angustifolius
AAAGAAGGAATGACTTATTCACATGATTATTAAGAAAGTAAGTTGTAACTGGAATATTCTTGAAACCATTATACCGGCGTTGGAATTTATTTCAACAAAGCCGAGATGACGAGCAAAGAATAAAACCGAGTTCTCTTACTTACAAAAGGAACATAACGAAAATGAGTGTATTAATCTTTCAACAAATTGACACTGTTGTCAGGATGATTTGTTGAGAGAAGAAAACTCCCAATTAAAATAAAAACACCGAATATACGCTTTCAACAAAACCCCGAGTCATCAGGTGTTTAAGACTTTGTTGAAGAGAACCAAAGGATGCCCCCTGGTGAAAGCATTGTGCCTATAGCAACCGTTGAAGCGTCAGTTTCAACATCAAATGGCAAGGCAGAATCAGGAAGATGGAGCACTAGAGTTGTAGACATAGCCTCTTTTCATTTTGTAAAAGCATTGTGTGCCTCATTTGTTCATGTGAAACATTTTAATTTTAATAGCCGGTGAGGGGAGCAACGAGTGTGGCATTGTTTTTTTACAAACTTTCTTTAGAAACAGTTGAGGCCCAAGAAATCCCTAAGAGTCTTGTGAGAACGTGGCTGAGGCCATTCTAACATTGCATGGATCTTGTCAGGGTCTAGTCTGACAATCCCAACTGGAATAATATGACCTAAATAACTAAACGTATCAGCACCAAACAAAAATTTGGAGAACTTGCCATAAAACTGGTTATTAACAAGTAGGTCCAATATAATGCTCAGATGTAGTAGATGATCATTTAAGTTAGAACTATAAATGAGGATATCATCAAAGAAAACCAGAACAAACCTCCATAAATGTGGCCTCAAGAGGTCATTCATTGCTGCTTGAAAAGTGGAGGGGGCATTAGTTATCGCAAATGGCATAATGAGAAACACATAATGACCATCAAATGTTCGAAAAGGCTATTTCGTAGTGTCACCTGGTTGCACCCTGATTTGGAGATATCTAGATCGTAAGTCGATCTTGGAAAAAATGGTTGTTGCACCGAGCTCATCCAACAACTCATCAATGGTGGAAATCAGAAAGCGATCACAAATAGTGATTGCATTTAGAGCCCGATAATCCACACCGAATCTCCACGTGCCATCGTTTTTTTAACAAGTGAAACTGGAGAAGAGAAAGGACTTGTGTTGGATGTTATAATTCATTCTTTTAACATGTCTTGAATCATTGTAGTCATGATTTCTTTTTGTGAGTGTGGATAACGGTATGGTTTTACTAAGACCGGGGCCGAGTTAGGTAATAGTGGGACAGAGTGGTCGTGGGGGCGAGAAGGGGGTAGGCAATGAGATTTGTTAAAGATTTTGTTGAATCTTGTGAAGAGAGTGTGTATCTTGGGTTGATTATTGGGGTAGTATCAATGTTATGTGTGGGAGAGTGTACTAATGTTAGAAATATGATTTTATAGAATGAGGCAATGGAATCAGTATGGAGGAGGCGAGATAGTTGATGAAATGTTGAATAGGAAATAAGTGTAGTAGGGTAACCTTTGAGGGTGATGGTGTTATCCCCCACCTTAAAAGAGATTGATGGGATAGCAAAGTCAGTGGTGAATGGGTGTTGTGTTCACAACCATTCAATACCTAGGACAACATCAACTCCCTTGATGGGTAACAAGTAAAATGGAATATAAAACATCTGATTTTTTAGTTGAACAGGTGTGTTGGAGCACAAACCTGTACAGTAAATGTAAGCCCCATTTCTTACCATCACCAAAATTTGTGGAGTGGGTTTGATGTCCAATTGTAAGTAGTTTGCCAGTATAGGTTGAATCACATTATGGGAACTACCCGTATCCACCAGAACCATAACAGGGTGCCCAACGATGAAACTTTGGAATCGCAGTGTCTTGGGTGATGGTTGGCCTTCAAGAGCTTGTTTTGATAGTTGTAAATGAATAAGCTCGCCAGGCTAAGGCACAATGTCTTCCTCAATAGTTTCCATGGAAGACAAAAGAGGTTCTTCTGTTGAATCCAAATAGTTCATTAAGATTAGCATGAATCTCTTTGGTTGGCATTTCTGTCTTGAGTGGTATTTTTCATCACAATTGTAACATGGTCCTTTGGCACGTCACCCTTGCATTTGAGCAACAATTAGATGACGTATGGGTAAGGCTGGTTGGGTAGATGGGTCGTGGATGAGGAAGCCGTTTGGGTTGGAGGTCGTGGGTATTGTAGTAATGATTTGTGGGTTAGGAAGGGTGAGTAGCGAGCAGGTCAAGGAAAAGGGGTTTTAGAATCTTTAATATTTGATTCCACCAATATGGCTAGTCCCAAGGCATCTACTATGTGAGATGGGCGTAATACTGCCAATTCGTGCCTTATCTAAAGAATAAGGCCGAATAAGAAACAATTTAGGATGACTTCAGGATATAGTCCCCAAATTTAGGATGATATTCTATTAGAAAGCCTGTTTGACGGAGCTTAAACAACTCCGCTTGGTGGTTTTTATAGCACGAGGGACTGAATCTAGTTTCTAAGCAACAAGCAAAATTGTCTCAAGTTGTAAACATGGCATTATGAAAAGCCAATTTGAACCAGCTGAGGGCTTCTCCCTTCATATAAAATGAGATAATATGAAGTCGTTGATCAGGGTA
Organism: Lupinus angustifolius; assembly: GCF_001865875.1. Classification (NCBI taxonomy): domain Eukaryota; kingdom Viridiplantae; phylum Streptophyta; class Magnoliopsida; order Fabales; family Fabaceae; genus Lupinus; species Lupinus angustifolius. Next base: position 22,915,125 of record NC_032014.1, read on the forward strand.
AACTTGATAGAGTTGGAAACACTTCTCTACTTGGAATAACCAGTCAAGTCGTTTAGAACCGTCAAATGGGTTTAGTTGTAGTTTTGGGGGTCTACGCTATGTGGGTGAGAGGGACATTGGGGGAAATTTTGGCTTTAGGTATGGATTAGTAGGTGTGAAAAACGATGAAACTAGGGAGTGTACATAGTTTGGGAATTGGTTGGGGAATGTAGTTTAGGTGGTGGGATTGGGATGTTAGGGTTTGGGGGTAAATTTGGGGGTCATGGAATTGTAGGGTTAGGGTTAGAAATATTTGAAGATCCAGGTTGATTTGAGGTTAATTGAGGGGGTTCAGAGGGTTGAGGTGGGATAGTTTTCATACCTGCCAATTTTTCAGTAAGAGAAAGAAGAGCTTCAGCATTGGTCTCATGCCTGGAGACTTGCTGCTCTTTGTATTCTTTGAGTTTGTCTGCAAAAAGTTGTAAGAGGTTGTCATCAACATCATGTTAAGTAGGTTTAGGAGGCATGATATCAGGAATGAAAGGACCAAATTGATCAGGTCTCACTAGATAATTACTATAGTTGCATAATTTTAGGAGCTGAAACAGAAATTAAAATTAAAATATTTTCATTCATAGCCTCCAAACATTAACAACGTAGAGTTTAAATACAGAATCTAGAGAATTTAGGGTGACTAAAGAGACTGGGCTTGGTAACAAGGGTCCATTCTGGAAATTAATAGACAAAATTAAGCTTATTCCACACAAAGTCAAAAATCCAACTGTGTCTTTGTTTAATACGTGTGGGCCTTTGGACCTTGATAGGATGTGGGCTCCTATCAATCACACTACTCGAATCAAAATCACAAGTTGGTTATCTTCCAAAGCTTGCTCTATCAACTTGAAGTGAAGATAAAACATCTTGCACATTAAACCCCGCCTAAGAATAACTGCACCAGAGAAAATGAAAACAACACAATCCATGTTGTAAGATGTAAACTTTGGAGCTACTAACATTGAATGAAGCATAACCATAACTAAAATGCCAAATGGTACTTAAACACAAAAAAAAAGTGCAATTGAATCTTCATATTCAAATTCCTATGAAGAATATCTGGCTCCTGACCTTGACACAGTTTTTATGAAGACACCAAGATCACAAAAAGAAGAAAAGGAAGACGACCATGAAGACACAAAAGATTCAAGCTTCAAGATATTTATAGATTTAGTCTTCATATAGGTACTTCTATCCTTATACTCACTTTAATATTTAGTAGCAATACTCAAATAAATCAAAACCATTTTTAAAGAATTGGATATGTCTAAAAATGCAAAGTCAAATTGCTCAGTAATGAGTTAATTGACCTGAGTAACAGGTTACCAGAACTGTATAACAGGTTACCAAAAATCTGTAATAGGTTACCAGAACTCCGTAACATGTTACCTGAACTGCGTAACAAGTTACCAGAGTTGTGAGGTAGTGGGTAACTGGGTTACTGGAACTACGTGCAGGTTACTAACTGAGAAAACAATAACAAAGTAAAACTAACTGATGTAATCGATTAATTCAGAGTATTAATATATTACCACCTTGGATAGAACATTTGGGTAATCAATTACCATATCGTGGCAATCGATTACACAGAGCTGTTGAAACCATATTTTCAAATTCAAATGAACAACTTTCGTCCAAAGTGAATAGGTTTCATTCCAATCGTGTCTCCTCTTCATGGAAGGATGTCTTGGTTGGTCGAAAGCCTATTTGAAGGCATTGTGACAACCAAATTAAAAACATACGACACACACGACATACACAATAACATACAATCACACAAAAACTTTCACAATTTAGTAAACAAAATTCTGCATATTTTGTTAGTAACTTTGTTCTTAAACTTTCATATTTTATGAAGTACCATCCAAAGTGTATCTAGTCTAAAATTTCAAAGATTAAGAGCATTGTATACGAAGTATTTAGATTGTGAGATTAAAGATTGCAAGTTATAAAATTGTAAAGGCAATCCTACCATTGTTATATTCTTCATCTTGGTTGTAAACTTTTCATCACAATGGTGTGTTGAGAAGGGGAAAAGAGTTCACTAGAAAATGGATTTTTCAAGGGTAGATAAGTTGTGAGTGTGTAAGGTACATAGGTCTCGTGGAGAGAATATGTAATTACAACTCAATTTATCCAGTGAAAAATCTCTTGTGTGGCAAGAGTACTAGATGTAACCTTCGTTGGACAAGAAGTCGAACCAGTATAAAAACTTTGTGTACTCTTCTTCTACTTATGCTTGTCATTTACTTTTGCATTACTTGGTTGAATTTTGCATAAATAATGTGTTGCACATACAGTTTGAGAACATAGCAGAAAAATCATCCATATTCTTACAACAACTAATTTAGCCCCCCCTAGTTGGCATCTTAAACTTACAATTGGCACCAGAGCTTATATGGAGTAATCTATTCTCCAATCGGATCATGTATTTAAGACGGCCTCAAGATCATTTCTGGCTGGGAGAAGGTTCCAACATCAATCGCCCTCCAAGCTTTTTTGGAGAATACTATGACTTCTGGAAAATCAGAATGAGTATCTATATAGAATCTCAAGACCTAGATATTTGGAACATGAAAGTGAAGTGCACCATAGGAGATTGATCTATGTTTTGATGAAGAAAAACATGAAGACCAACATGGAGACAAGCTTTAAGATCATTCAACATACAACATGTTGAGGACTCAAGTGGTGACTTATTAGACTTAGGTTATAATTCTTTATTATCTTTTTAGAAGTCTAAGATGCTTGCCATAGATATTGAGTCTAGGTTAGGTAAACCTAGGTGTGAATCTCACAAGACTTAATAAATTAATTAATCCTCTAAAATGAGACATCATCTAGAAATATATGATAATTAGGTTCATGCATTTGAATACATTGATTTTGTTCATTAAAGGTATTATATTTGGAAATCATGTATTGCATGAGCGTATATCATATAGGTAGTTTACCATGCATTAACAAGCTCATTTCAATGCATTAAGAAGATGATTTTATAATGTTTAATGGATTATGAATTATGTTAATCCATTAACTTAATCGATTATGAATAGTGTTAATCGATTAACAGAATCACAGTTTCAACAAAAAACTGAAAAACTGAAAACAGTAATTTTCAACAACCCGTTAATCGATTAAATGGGTACTTAATCAATTAACTGGGACTTTAGACAGCTTTATATTTAAACTGAAATCTTAGCATATGTGGCATAAGAATCCACACATTTTTACATCATTATCTCTACATATTTTCGAGTTACTCACTATCATATCTAGGAGAAAATATTGCATGTTGCATTAGGAGAATGATTAGACCATGCTAAGGCTTTAAGGTTCATATTCATATTGCATGTTCTTTGAAAATCCTTCTTGCATCATTCTTGTGTTTCTTGGAAAGAAAAGAGAGTTTTTTGATGATTGCATAATTTCAGAAACCTCATGCATGTACATTCATATTAGACTAGGAAGCCTTGTGAGTTCTTGCTTAGGTTTTAGTCTTTGATATTTATTGTAAAATCCGAGTATTAATTACTCATTCATAACTCAAAGCATTGTAATTCAAGGATTAGGAAAATCCTAGCTGCGGCTAGGTAAGGTGTTCTTCACAAAGACTTGGAGGTCTTGGGATAAATATCGATACCTTGGCTGGGGCTGAATCACGGTAAGAAAGGTTTTCTTGGGAGGCGGTTTTAGGAAAGGTCAAATCAAGGGTGATGAAGTTCTTTGGGTTCCAAGAAAGGAGCAATCAAGTCTTGTAATTGGAAGTGTGTATGTAACGATACACTGTGTTCTATAATGAAGAAGAAAATTTCCCAAGATTAGCAGGGGAGGCTTGGATGTAGTTTTACAGTAGACCGCAAAATGAATCAGGATAAAATCCTTGCACAATCTTTTCTATCTCTTTCTCTTTTACATTTCAAGTTGTAATATGCATGATATAATATGATAATTTGTATACTGGTTCTGTGCTATAACTAGTTTAATTTGCTGTAAAAATATCTGTTATATCATTGCCTGATATCTCGTAACCTCTTGTGCAAGAGAGCTATTAAACAAGATTTTATGCATTCTGTTTCTACTGGGTTTAATCGATTATAAATAGTGCTTAATCGATTAACTGAGCATATTTCAGCAAGTGTGCAAAAACCCAAAAATTGGAACTTGAGCTCCGCCACACCTATTCAACCCCCCCTCTATGTGTATTATGTCACTGATACCTAACAAAACGTGATTCAGGAAGGACAATATGAACCTTTCATCGTTGTTAATGGTGAAAGGGAAGTAAAGCCAAAATCTGTCTAGAATGATAAACATAAAAAGAAAATGCAATATAATCTTAAAGCAAAGAACATCACCACTTTAGCACTTGGTATTGACAAGTTCTTTAGAGTATCAAACTACAAATCTACTAAAGAAATGTGGGATACTCTAGAGACCACACATGAAGGAACTGAGGAAGTAGAAAGGTCCAGCCTCAATACTCTCTCCCAGGAATATGAAATGTTTCGTACGAAGCCTGGAGAGAAAAATACTAGATCTCCAAAATAGATTTAATCACCTTACAAATCATCTTATTGCACTTGGAAAAGTATAATCAAACAGCAACTTGAACTTGAAAGTTCTAATATCACATTCAAGACAATAGAAACCCAAGGTGATTGCTATTTCAGAAAAGAAAAGCTTATCAAAGGTGTCATTGGCTCTACTCTTTGGAAAGTTGCAAGAGCATGAGTCGGAACTGACCCAACTAGAGCAGCATGTAAAGCAAGAGAAGAAGAGAAAGAACATTTCTCTCAAATCTAAAGTAGAGGCATATGAATCCTCAGCAGAAGAGTCATAAAAAAGGAAATAGAAGAGATGAGCTGCTGGTGAAGAAGTTCAGTAGATTCCTGAAAAGGAATAAAAGTGGTAAGGTTGTACAACCAAGAAGATTCACCAAAAGCAATGAAGTTTCCACTTCAAATCAAACCTTCCACTGATTTAAATGTGGAAAATGTGGTCATATAATGATGGATTGTCCTACATTGAAGAAAAATTCTTTCAAGGCAAAATTTGAAAAGAAGACCACTAGACAGGCTTATATTGCATGGGGGGATAATGACTCAAGTTCCACTTCAAAACCAGAAAATGAAGAGCATACTCATCTCTCTCTAATGGCATCTCATCACTTTGATGATGAGGAGGTAAGTGAAACTAAACTTTTAAATAAGCTATCTTTTTCTCATTTACAAAATGCTTTCAATGAATTGCATAGTGAATACGTCACACTCACTACGATTTGTTTCACACAAAAAACTGAGATTGACACATTTCGCAATAAACTTTATTCTTCCTCTTGTCCAAATTGTATTACTCTTGAAAATATAATTTCCACTTTGAGTCTTCACCTTAATAATCTTAATAAGAGTAATACAAATTTAGATGACATGCTAAAGATACAAAGACACTCCACTGACCATAAAGGTCTCAGTTTTTCCAAACCTTCTTCACTTAAGAAAAAGTGGTTTCTAATAAAATTATTTGTTAAAAGCAAAGTATCCATACTCATCATATTCCTAAATCTAAATCAAGGATACAAATGCATCAAACCAATTGCACTTACTGTCTAAATCACGAGCAAACCTATAACACTTGCAAAATTAGAAAATATGGTATTCCCTTAGGACATTTTAAATGGGTAGAGAAAGGTACTAACCATGTAGGACCCAAAATCAATTAGGTACCTAATATTACTTAAATTGTTTTGTAGGAATATTTGGGAGCTACCAGCGGCTTATGGTATATGGATAGCGACTGCTCAAAATATATGACACGCGATAAAGGAAAGTTCTTTGTACTCACTCCAAGGGACGAAGGCTACATCACATATGATGATAATAACAAAGGAAAGATCATTGAATTTGGTAGAGTCGAGAAGTCACCTTATACTACAATAGAAGGAGTTTTATATGTTGAGGGACTCACGTACAACCTACTCAATATAAGTCAACTTTGGGACAAAGGGTTCCATGTGGCTTTCTACACCGACTAATGCATCATTGATAGTAAGGTATCTTAAAATTATAGATAGACTTGTTGGTAAGAGAATAAATAATATCTACATGATTGCTTTAAATGATTCTTCTCTTCCCAAAAATGTTTAACTATTAATGATCATGATTCATGGCTATGTCATAGGAGAACTATTCATATTCATATGGCTCAGTTGAATAGATTGGTAAAGAAAGATTTGGTTGTTGGTTTACCCAAAATGAAGTTTGTTAAAGACAAATTATGTAGTGCTTATCAAAAGGGTAAACTCACAAAGACTTATTTCGAACCAAAACATGTGGTTTCTTCTGATAGACCATTGCAGTTACTACACATGGACTTATTTGACCTTTCTTGGACCAAAATTTTCGGTTGTAACTACTATGCTCTTGTGATAGTAGACGCCTTTTCAAGATATAATTGGATTCTATTCTTGGTACACAAGAAATGAGGCATTTAATGCCTTTAGCAAATATGATAAGAGAGTGCAAAATGAAAAATCCTTGAAAATAGCTACTATACGAGGTGATCATGGGGGAGAATTCCAAAATGCTTCCTTTGAGAAATTTTGTGTTCATAATTGTATCACTCACAATTTCTATGCTTCTAGAACACCACAAAAAAATGGTTTTGTAAAGAGAAAGAATAGATTGTTGGGGGTACTGGCATGTACATTGTTGAATGAAACTAATCTACCAAAATATTTTTGGGTAGATGCGGTTAGTACGACATGTTATGTTTCTAACTGAGCCCTAATAAGACCTATTCTAAAGAAAACCCCTTATGAAATGTTCAAAGGTAGAAGAACATATATTTTTACTTACATGTGTTCAACTACAAATGTTATATGCTAAATAATGGAAAAGAAAACTTAGGAAACTTTGATATAAAAGTTGATGAAGGAATTTTCCTTACCTACTCTCTTAGAAGAAAAGCTTTTCGAATTTTCAATAAGAGAACTGCGGCCATGGAAAAATCTATTTCAGTGACTTTTGATGAAACTAATCCAACCTTGGAAGAAAAATTCTTGGTTGATGATGATGACTTTCCTAGTCGATCCTTGGAAGAATCCATTAATGATGTAACAACCAACATAGAGCTTCTAAAAATAGATGACAATATACCTTCACAAGAATAGCATATTCACTCTGATTTATCTAAAGAATGGAGAATTTATCGATATCATCTTATTGACAATATCATTGGTGATAAGTGGGGAGTTTCTACTCGCCTGAAATCGAATGATGCTTGTCTAAACATGACTTTTATTTCTCAAGTGGAACCATCCAAGATTAATGATGCAATCGAAGATGAACACTGGATTCTTGCTATACAAGAAGAGCTTAACCAAATTGAGAGAAACGACATTTGGGAACTTGTTCCTAGACCTAAAAAAAGACTTATTATAGGAATCGTTGGGTCTATCGAAATAAATCAGATGAAAATGGCTTTATTGCAAGAAATAAAGCAAGGCTTGTAGCACAAGGATACAACCAAGAAGAAAGGATCGACTTTGATGAAACCTTCGCTCATGTTTCTAGACTTGAAGCTATTAAACTACTGCTTGCATATGCATGTTCTTTAGATTTCCAGTTATATCAAATGGATGTAAAAAGTGCTTTTCTGTACATCAAACAACTGCTTGGGTTTTGAAGACTACAAGCATCCCTCTCACATCTAGAAGCTTAAGAAAGCCCTCTATGGCTTAAAGCAAGCTCCACGTGCATGGTATAATCGTCTAACAAACTTTTAAATTGAGAATGGTTTTACTAAAGGAAAGGTCGACACTATATATTCATTAAGAAAATAAATTGTCATACTTTACTTGTTCAAATTTATGTTAATGATATTATATTCGATTCTACTAATGATGCTCTCTGTAATGAATTTGGTAAGATGATGCAAGGGGAGTTTGAGATGTCCATGATGGGAAAATTGAACTATTTTCTTGGACTATAAATCAAACAACTGAAGGATGACATCATTATTTGTCAGTCTAAATAATGTAGGGATCTACTAAAACGCTTCGAAATGGATGACTACAACCCCACCAACATTCCTATGGGTTATGGAACATACATTGATGTTGATGAGACTAGAAAATGTGTCAACATCTCTACGTATCAAGGTATAATTATTCCCCTTCTTTATCTTACTGGAAGTAGACCTGATATTATGTTTAGTGTATGTCTTTGTACACGTTATCAATCAAAGCCTAAAGGGTCACATCTTACTGCTGTAAAGGGGATATTAAAATATATTAAAGGCAAACTTGATGTAGGACTATAGTATCCTAAAGGAAGTATATGTAATCTGGTAGGATATTCAGATTCAAATTTCGTTGGATGTAAATCTGAGAGGAAAAGTACTAATGTTACTTGCCATATTCTTGGAAAAGCATTAGTCTCTTGGATTATAAAAAGGAAGCTTGCATTGCTCTAAGTACTGCGGAGGAAGAATATATAGTAGTAGGAAGTTGTTGTGCCCAACTATTGTGGCTCAAGCAACAATTGTAAGATTACGGATTATACCTAGGACACATTCCCCTAGCATGTGATAAATCTCACAAAGAATCCAATTATGCATTCTTGGACTAAACATACTCATATAAGGTATCACTTCCTTAGGGGCCATGTCCAAAAGAAAGATTTTCTCTTAGAATCTTAATTAGTAACCATTTGAATCTTTCAGACTTAACTTTATATTAGGTGGTACCATTTTCTTTGAAAAGTAATACAATGTCTTACAATGTTTTACTATAAAAAAAGTGAATAAGTAACTTAGCCCTTATGATTTTGTTTTCCATTGTACTCAAAGATAAAAAATGTAAGCCAAAATAGTTCTTTCCAAGAATCATAAAAATGTTAAAAATAATTAATTTAAGACATTTAATTTTTTTTTATTATCATTTTAAGTTTTTCAATTTTTAGGAACAAACAAAATTTTTGATGGACTAAAACAGGTCTTAAAAATATAACTAAGTCTGAATATATATTTTTTAAATTGAGGTCCAAAAATAGGCGTTTTATTTCATGCTAACAATTTTTTCTAGAAAACTTAAATAAGTGTAAGATTTATCCATTGTCGGTATAAATATTTATAGATAATCACTACTTCATCCACCATTTATTTGAATTACGTTTTTGAAGATTCAATGATAATTAAATATGAATGGTGAATGATGCAATGACAATGTATAAAACTCATACGCTATTAGTGCATATATTTTTCATCTACTTAAATTAGTTTACTTATTTATTAATTAAAGGAAATGTTTTTATTATCTGTCATTTGAAGAAGATTTTGCTCTTGATATTACATCGATTTTGATGAAGACGTCAACATCACAAAAATTACTAAGTAAAAGGATTAAAGACCTTGAAGATTTAGAAGCATACTCAACAAATAATATATACTTTTAGATTTATGAAGCTTACCATGTTTTTCTTCTAACAAGGAAGATGGGGAGATGAAGGAGAGTGATGTTTTAGTTAATAAAGCAATATTTTATTTGGATAGTTGTTTATAAAAATTACATTTCAATATTTTATTGTATTACCAATGATATTCATTATCCCGTGGTAAGGAATTAATCACTTTTGGGATGAATAATTATCCTTCAAACAATTATCACTTACATGAATCGAATATTTAACAGTCCGATGAGACATTTACACTAGTGGACCAAATGGTAATTACATTTTGTTATATGACTTTTGAAATATATTTTAAAAATCATATTGGAAGAGCTTTGAAAAATACTCTTAGAATCATTGCTTCCCATGAAGGAGAAAATGAATAACCTCAATGTATTGATTGATTGAAAAAATTGATACCTCTCTCGGAAGAGAAGAAGGTATTAAATACAAGGTTAACTAAAAACAGAATGTTGTTGACAAACTAACTAACTACCTAAAGCTAAAAACAAAAAGGAAATACCAAGTAACAAATGAGACTAGGCTTCAGAAACTAAAGATCCCAAAAACTAAATAAAAAGAAATACAAAAAAGAAATACTCTTTGTTTTGCAGAAATTAAAAGGTAACTTCTTTTGTCTAGATAAGTGGCAAATATCACAGGGAGTTAAAGAATTTGATTTAACATTGGTATAAGGAAATTTCTTGCAAGAAATTGTCATTATAGAATGAGGTATGTGTCCTAATATGAGATGCCATACGGCTTAATTGACATTGTTCACAATTGAATTATAAAAGCTTAAAGAACTACAATTGTGTGAATTTATTGAATGTATAGAGAATAGTCCTTGTTGTAATCTAGCTGAACTAATCATCTTCTTGGTATAGTTCTGCAATATGAGACATTTATGCTTAGATAATATCAAATGGAAATTGAAATCAAGGGTTAATTTTACAAATGATATCAAATTGATATTAAACATTGGAATAAAGAAACATTTATTATACAATTGAGTTAGCGAGATGAACAATGCCATATATAGAACTAGGAATCTGGTTACCATTTGGAAATGTAATTATCGTAGGTGGTATGCACTTGTGCGTGGTGAAATTCTGCATATCAGAGGTGATATGAATTGTGGCTCTACTATCTAGGAGCCATTGTGAATATGTGTTACCTGGAGGAGGAATTGCAGTAATGTTGTGTCTTTGAATGTTGCAGCATATCCAAGATGTCTTGGACATGATCTTCTGTGAAGAGCTTATCATAACCTTGTAGTTTTTGATGTGTCCTGGAATCTTCATTTGTTGTGTCTTCTTTATCCATGGGAAAACAACAGTATGGTTTATATGTATGACATTTTTATTAGAGGGTGGCCTGGTCGATACCCAAGCTTTGAAAGCAGGCGTCAATAGTATGGTTTGATATCTCATAATAGGTGCAGAATCTATTATTTTGGTTTCTGTTATTTCCTGATCTAACACCTCTTCATCTAAAGAAATTGTTACCTCCTCCTCTCATAGAATAATTTTGTCTCTAGGAATATCCACCTCTAGAGTTAGTAGATAAGATGTGTCCTTCTTCCTTAGCTTGTGAAGGGTTTGGATTTCCTAGCTGTCTTTCATGCTGTATGAGCATGGAAAAGATCCTAGTGATGTTGAGGACGAGATCAATTAAAATAACTTGTGGTCTCACCTGGGAATTGTGCATTAAGGCCTATCAAAAACTCGATGACATAGTCTTGTTGCCCACAAGTCTGAATAGATTGTATCACTCCACAAGTATAAGAGATTGCACATTTACAATTCCTAATAGGCCTAAAGTTTTCAATTTCCTCCCATAACTATTTTAATTATGTAAGGAACTCTGAAATACTTTGATTACCTTGAGTAAGTTGGTAGAGCTGAAGCTGTAATTCTGCTATGCGAAATATATCACTTCGTCGGTATCTATCTTGTAGATCTTGCCATACATGTGCTGCAGAATCAATATAAAGGATTGACTTGACAATAGACTCTTCAACTGAGTATTGAATTCATAAAAGAATAATAGTATTGCATCTTATCCATGGATTATACAAGGATTCTATTTTCTCTAGTTGTTTGATGCTTCCATCAATGAAACCTAGTTTGTTCTTAGATTTGAGAACAAGCTTGAAGACACGAGGCCAAGAATGGTAACTTCTTCCATTCAATAATGGATTAACAATAAACGATGAGGGATTTTCGTTAGAATGAATAAAGTAAGGATTCAATGGCTTGTTGTAATATGCCATTGATGGTAACAATAAATTTCAGAAAGGGAAAGGGGTAAAATTGCAGATAGAGAAAGCATAACAAGAAATAGAGAAGAGGAATGAGGAGAGGTTGGTGATCAGAGCATGATACGCTCTGATACCATCTTAGAATCGTTGCTTCCGATGAAGGAGAAAATGAATAACCGTAGTGTATTGATTAATTGGAAAAATTGATACATCTCTCGGAAGAGGAGAAGGAATTAAACATAAGCCTAACTAAAAACAAAAAGCTGTTGAAAAATTAACTAACTGCCCAAAGCTAAAATCAGAAAGGAAAAACCAAATAACAAATGGAAGCGGCTTTAGAAACTTTAGAGCCCAAAAATTAAAGAAAAATAAATACAAAAGAAGAACCAACTAGCCTATAAAAACAATGAGGCCCATAAAGCTAAAATAACCAGAAAAAAGAAACACAAGGTTGAAGATGATAATGGAGTTTTCTTCAACCTCAAGGTAAAATATTTTAAGAAATAGGTTGAAAAATGATCCAAAATAAATTTTGAGATGTAATTGGTTGGATTTATTATTTTAAAATCTGAGATATAATTCTGGGATTTAAAATATATTATCATATCTATGAAAAAATTTCATTTTAACACTAATTAGTGGATAACATGGAGTGAAGAAAAAGATAACACAAAATATGGGAATGCGGATAATGTGTGTGGTTTGAGAATGGCTATTGGGTTTGTGAGAGGAATGAAGAGATTGTGTAAGAAGGAAAAGAAAAACAAAAAGGTGGTTGTGAAAGGAAAGTATATCTAAGTCTAATTATATTTTTACAAAAATCGAGGTCGAAAAATAAGTGTATTATTTCATGCACCAAATTGTTTATTTAATACTTAAATAAGTGTACTATCTATTCATTGTGAATATACAAATTCATACACAATTATAACTTTATTCACCATTTATTTGAATTACTTTTTTGAAGAATTAAGGATAATTAACTATGAATGATATATAATGTAATGACATTGTATAAATTAGTTGACTTATTTATTAATGAAAGAAAAGGCTTTTATTTTCTGTCATTTCATGATGGGAATAGCCTGTACTTGACATTGTCTCGGTTTTGATAAATACATGAACATCACAAAAAGAAGTAAAAGGATTGAAGACCTTGAAAATTTAGAAGCATACTCAACAAATGAGCAATAGTTTTAGATTGATGAAGCTTACCATATTTTTCTTCTCACATGCAAGATGGGGAGAGGACAGGAGGGTGGTGTTTTAGTTAGCAAAACAATATTTTATTTGCATAGTTGTTTATCAAAATTTCATTTCAAAATTTTATTGTATTATCAATGATATCCATTTTCATATGGTAAGGAATTAATCACTTTTAGGATAGATAATTTTTCTTTCAACAATTGTTACTCATAAAAATCGAACATTTCAATATATGTCTTTCGAAATTTATTTTTAAAAACCATATTGCAAGAGTTGTGGAAAATAAATTGGAAAGTTATCCAAAATAAATTTTAAGATGTAATTGATTGAATGTATTACTTTTAAGATGGAAAATTTTCATTTTAACATTAGTTAGTCTATAACATGTAGACAAGAAAAAGATAACACAAAATATGGGAATGTAGATAATGTATGTGGTTGGAGAATGACTATTGGGTTTGTGAGAGGAATAAAGAGATAGTGAAAGAGTGAAAAAAGAAAACAAAAAAGTGGTTGTGAAAGGGAAAGTATACCCAAGTCTAAATAGATTTTTTTTTAAATCTGAGGTTAAAAAATAAGTGATTTATTTCATGCACCAATTTTTTTGTTAAATACTTAAAAGAATGTAATATCTATGTGTTGTGATTATAAATGTTTATAAAAAATTATTACTTCATCCATTATTAATTTGAATTACTTTTTTTTTGAAGAGTTAATGATAATTAAAAAATGAACAGTGGATGATGCAATGACAATATATAAAACTCATACACTATTAGTGCATATATTTTTTCATGTACTTAAATTAGTTGACATATTTGTTAATTAAAGAATTTTTATTTTATTTTAAGTGATTCCACGATGTAAAGAAGATCTTGTTGCTCTTGACCTTGCTTCAATTTTAATGAAGACATGAATATCACAAATAGAAGTAAAAGAATTGAAGGCCTTCAAGATTTAGAAGCATACTCAAAAAATGATCAATATTTTAAGATTTCTACGATTTGTACTTCTATCCTAAATTATTATTACTTTAATTATTACCAAATGCACATAGAAAATATTTTGGAAAAATATCAAACTTAGTTTAAAAGATGAACTTGAATTTTCAAAATGTAAAGTAATAGGTTACTCGAACTAGTAAATGAGTTAATGTGATAGAGCAATTGATTACCCAAACTAAGTAATATGTTACCAAGCAAAAGTAACTATGATTAATTTATTACTCAATAGTATTCGATTATGCTGTAGGACAGAAGCTTTTAGTAACTGATTACACACATTGAGTAATCGATTACTCATTGTCGCTACCCCACTTTTGTAGACACAACAGGAATAATGCAAATAAATGCAATGGAGTCGTCATCGATGTTTTTTAGAGGGAAAACATGAAAACCAATTTTGAAGAATAACTTTTATAATGGGAAGTACATGCTCCTACATATCTCTAGTTGCAATAGAGAAATCAAGGCTATGTAGTTCTTTCAAAAATTAGTTGATAGCTTGAAGTATTTTTTTATAAAGTTAACAAGGTGAAATAACGTGACAAGGTACTAGTCTTATAATGCACTATCCTTCCTTGCTTTATGCAATATAAAATAGTGCGACAAGGAACTAGTCCTATAGTGCACTATCTATATTGCTTTTGTTAAGTTATTTCAAAAATAACAAGACAAGGTAACACGACAAGGAACTAGTCCTATAGTGCATTATCTATATTGCTTTTGTTAAGTTATTTCAAAAATAGCAAGACAAGGTAACTAATCCTGTAGTGCACCACATCTCCTTGCTTCATACAATATAATATAACGCGACAAGGAACTAGTCCTATAGTGCACCACTTTACATGGTTTTTATTAAATTATTTTAAAAATAACAAGACAAGGTAACGCGACAAGGAACTAGTCCTATAATGCACTTCATTTCCTTACTTCACACAACATAAGTTAAAGCGACTAGGAACTAGTCCTATAGCGCACCACTTTACATTGTTTTAATTAAATTATTTTAAAAATAATAAGATAAGGTAACACGACAAGGAATTAGTCCTATAGTGCACTACTTTATATTGCTTTTCGTATATTACTTTAAAAATTACATGATGAGGTACTGCGACAAGGAACTAGTCCAATGGTGCACCTTATATTGCTTTTATTAAATTATTTTAAAAATAAAAAGATGAGGAAATGCGAAAAAAATTAGTCCTATAGTGCACACCTCTCCTTGCTTTAGACAACATAAAGTAGCACAAAATGGAACTGGTCTTATAATGCACTATTTTATATTACTTTTATTAAATTATTATTTTTAAAAAATAACAACATGAGGTAACTCGACAAGGAACTAGTTCTATACTGCACTACCTCTCCTTACTTCAGACAACATAAAGTAACTAGACAAGGAACTAGTCCTATTGTGCACTACTTTACATTGTTTTTAAATTTATTTAAAAATTAACAACACAAGGTAATGCGTCAAGGCACAAAGCCTATAGTGGGCTACCTTGCCTTACTTTTGAAACTTATTTAGAAAAATATAACAAGCTAAAGTAACTCGACAAAACATAAGACCTATAGTGCACTACTTTACCATGCTTTAGAGAACATAAAGTAGTACGACAAGGCTCTAGTCCTATGATGCACTACTTTACATTTCTTTTTAAAAAAAATATTTTTATTTCATTTTTTGTTATAAAAAGATGTTTGGAAATTTTGAAGAGAAAACAGAAAAAACAAATAATATAAAAATCAAAATAAAAAAATGGTGAAATAAAATAAATAAAAAGGATTCGACTTAGGGTTACAGGATGACACCCTCACCTACTACTTGGACTAACGGCGGCTCGCCTAAGAGGCACAAACCTGCACCATCGGTAGTCGATGTCGGAAACCGACTCCCCTATTCTAGAGACGTGCTATGTCCCCCTTTTCTTTCTTCGATTTATGTAACTTAAGAGACCAAATATTTGATTACTTCATGGAATTAGTACAAATAGATTTAAGCAACAATATCATAATGACAAAGTGAGCAAAAAGAATAATAAATAATAAACAAAAACATGTTGTTACTTTGTTGATGAGGAGAGGATGAGAAGTCCAATATTGTATTGTTACACCCTCCTCTTTTCTTTTTTGGATGATGAATGCCTCCACTCTACTCTTTTTCTCTTCTTAGATTTAGGGTTGCCTCTTTTTATTTAAAAATCTAGGTCTGGCACGTTGGTGCTGAAATTAGAATTATAAAGGGAGAGTAAATTAGTGTTCTGAATGGGCCACAAATAACTCAATTGCTCCATTCTTTTAATTTTTACCCATCCTTTATTTCTTTTTATTATTTTTTAAAATAGTTTTAACTCTGGTCAAACTTGGATGGTCACAGTTGACCCTCTTTACCTATTTCTTACTAGATAAGAAGTGTAACGAAGTGTGAGAAAGAAGTGAAGATAAAAAAACCAAATTTTGATTGGGAAAGAGCACAAGGTGAAAATGTCACTAACATATGTGTAAATCGTAAGCTTGAGGTTAGTGGTTAATGAGATTATGAGTGACAAGTGTGATGCTTCATCTTGCGATTAAATGAGATCACTAGGGCCAAAGATACAAAAAAGGAGACCACTTTGGGTCAAAGACGCAACATGAGACCTATAGGGGTGTCAGATGCAAATATTAGACCACTTTGGGGTCATAGGCACAACATGTAACCACTGGGCGCCTGGATGCAAAAATAAGACCACTAGGGGTCAAATGCACAACACGAGACAATTGGGGGCTGGGTGCAAAGACGAGACCACTAGGGTTGAAAGGCACAACCCGAGACCACAAGGCATCGGGTGCAAATATGAGAGCACTTAGGTCAAAGGTACAACACGAGACCATTGGGGGGCATAGGTGCAAAGATGAGACCATTAGGGGTCGAAGACACAACACGAGACCACTAAGGCCTAAGTTCAAATATGAAACCACTAGGCTCAAAGGCACATCAGGAGACCACTTAGGGGTCGGGTGCAAAGATGAGACCACTAAGGTGTCAAAGGCACAACACGAGACCACTTGGGGATTTGGGTGCCATTATGAGACCACTAGGGGTCAAAGTTAGAACACGAGACCATTGGGAGCCTGGGTGCAAAGATGTGACCATTGGGGGCATAGGCACAACACGAGACCACTAGGAGGTCTGAGTGCAAGGGGGACCACGAGAATACACAAATATCGAGGAACTTAAGGTCATACTACATAAGGCACCATAGAAGGGTCAAAGGCACAACACTAGACCACTTGGGCATCTAGGTGCAAGGAGGACCATGAGAACACATATATAGTGCGGAACTCAAGGTCAAAATACAAAAGGTCCACAAAAGATTCAAATACACAACACGAGACCACTAGGAGTCTGTGTACAAGGAAGACTATGTGAACGAACAGATATCGATGAATTATAGGTCAAAATATAAAAGGGAGCACAGAAGGGTCAAAGGTACAACATGAGATCATTGGGGGCCTCAGTGCAAGGAAGACTACGGGAACACACGAATAGTGCGAAACTCTAGGTCAAAATACAAAAGGGACCAAATAAAGGTCTTAGGAACAACACGAGACTAATGGGGGGCTTGGGTGCAAGGGAGACCATGGGAACACACAAATAAGGAGGAACTCTAGGTCAAAATATAAAATGACCCACAAAAGGGTCAAAGGCACAACATGAGACCACTAAGGGCAAGAGAGACCACGGGAAAGCACAGATAGTGAGAAACTCTAAGTCAAAATTTAAAAGGGACCACACAAGGGTCAAAGGCACAACACGAGACCATTGGGGTGCTTGGGTGCAAGGGAGACCACAAGAATGTAAGGATAACGAGGAACTCAGGGTCAAAATACAAAAGGGACCACGAAATGGTCAAATGCACAACACGAGACCACTAAGATGTATGGATGCAAGGAGGACCACGAGAACACACAAGTAACAACGAATTGATGGTGAAAATACAAAAGGAAGCACTATAGGGATAAAGGTACAACACGATACCACTAGGGACTCAGGGAGACCACAGGAACGCACGAGTAGCGAGGAACTCTAGGTCAAAATATAAAAGAGACCACAAAAGTTCATAGGCACAACATGAGGATACAAGGGTTCCTAAGTGCAAGAGAGACCACGAGAATGCACATATAGTGAAGTACTCTCGGTCAAAATAGAAAAGTGACCACAAAAGGGTCAAAGGCACAACATGAGACCCCTGGGGGGCCTGATTGCAAGGGAGACCACGAGACATCATGGTTTGTGAGAAACTCTGGGTCAAAATACAAAAGGGACCACATAAGATTCAAAGCCACAACACAAGACCATTGGGGGCCTGGGTGCAAGGGAGACCACGGGAACGCACGAATAGCGAGGAACTCTGGGTCAAAATATAAAAGGGACTAAAAAGGGTTAAAGACACAACACGAGACCATTGGGGGGGTCTATGTGCAAGGAGGATCACAATAATATACGGATAGTGAGGAACTCAGTGTCAAAATATAAAAAGGACCATGGAAGGGTGAAAGGCACAACATGAGACCATTGGGGGGTCTAGGTGCAAGGAGGACCACGAGAACAAACGAATAATGAGGATCTCTGGGTCAATATACAAAAGGGTCAAAGGCGCAATATGAGACCACTTGGGGGGTGGGTGCAGGGGAGACTACGGGAATGCACGAATATCAAGGAAATTTGGGTCAAATATAAAAGGGACCACATAAAGGTCAAAGGCATAACACGAGACCACTAAGGGGCCTGGGTGCAAGGAAGAGCAAGGGAATTTTCGGATAGCAAGGAACATTGAGTTAGAATAGAAAAGGGACCATAGAAAGGTCAAAGTCATAACACGTGACTATTGGGGGCCTGGATGCAAGGTAGATCATGGGAACACACAAATAGCGAGGAACTCTAGGTCAAAATACAAAAGGGGCCATGGAAGGGTCAAAGGCATAACACGGGGCCATTAGGGGTCTGAGTGCAAGCGAACCACGAGAACACACGAATATCAAGGAACTCTAGGTAATATGAAAGGGACCACAGAAGGGCCAAAGGCACATCACGAGACCACTAAGTGGTCTAGGTGGAATGAGTACCATGGGAAAGCACAGATAGTGAGGAACCCATGGTCAAAATACAAAAGGGACCAGAGAAGGATCAAAGACATAACATGAGATCACTAGTGGGCCTAAGCGCAAGGGAGATCATGGGAATGCAAGGATAGAGAAGAACTCTGTGTGAAAATATAAAAGGGAACACAAAATGATTAAAGTCACAACACAAGACCACTGGGGGGCCTGGGTGCAAGGGAGACTACGGGAATGCACGGATAGCGCGAAACTTTGGATCAAAATAAAATAACACTTGGGTCAAGACTTTAGGCCATGTGTGTATATGATAGAGCTAATGCAAATGTTGTATGAGTAATGCGAAGATGTTTGTAATGGTACAAGCGTAATGAATTAAACACATGTGGACGACTTCATTGCCATGAAGTTTATTTGATATGAGACCATAACACTTCCCAACGAGATAATAACTAATCAAGACGTTATTGATCACATTCTCTGTCTTTTTTTGTCAATCTTGGAATACCCATGGGTACTACCTTCCTTCCTTACGAAGAAATGCATCATCTGTTCCTTGTTGATATACACCACGAGACTTAGCTCCAATGAGCTTTGTTAGCCCGAATCACTAGTGAAAGACATCATCATATGAGTTACCTAATTATGTAGTTCGAACATCATATTTATATAACTTGAGACATATCTAAGGGAACATGCATGCATATATGTATAGTAGGGAGATGAATAAATTTTCTTTTTATTGATATTCAAGGATTTTTAATAGGAAAGTTTAGTAATTTATGCGCTACGAGATGTATTACAAGTTACAAGAAAATTTCAAAATTTTTGCTCCAATATAAGGTATTTGCTTCCTCATCAATTGATCTCCCGAGACAATCGGATAACTAGACCACTATGTTTTCCTAGTTAAGTTCTCCCAAGAACTTCATATTTCATCCCATAATGCCCAAAACTTCTACAATTACAACTTGATGTGTAGACATATAGAGGATTATGGCTTACCCTAATGATAGTATACTTTCAAGAAAATTGCCTTTTCATTGGCCTAACATTTGCTTAGGTTGCCCTTTCGGATCATGAACCTAACAGGCTTTGGTCCATACCCTAATTTTTGGTTAAGCCGCCCTTTTGGGTTTTCAACCTAACAAGTTTCAGATTGATACCCTAACTTTTTCTGAGGTCACCCTTTAAGGTTTTCCACCTAATGGGTTTCTCATTCATACTCTAATTTTTGCTTAGGCTGACCATCTTGGTTGTTAACCTAATAGGATTTTCCTATATTACAAGTTTCTATTTTTAGGCATAGACTCTCTTGATTGCGTTTGTGTTGATAGGGTTGGGTAAAACATTTCCATGCATGCCTTGTAAGACTAGAACAAGTTACAAAATTTTGAAATTTTTTGCCCCAGTATAAGGTAATCGTTCATCCATCAATTACTCTTATTAGATATTAGAATACCTGGACCATTGTGATGGTTTTGTTTGATTCTTCCTATAACATCTTGCTCCTTCCCACATTGATCGAAACTTCTATGATTTTCACTTGATTCACAAACATGTGGAGGATCTTAGTTCGCCCCTAATGTGACAGACTCAGAAGAAAAAAATGTCATTTTATTGCCTTAACTTTTGTCTAGGTCGCCCTTTCGGGTTTTCAACCTAACATACTTTTTTTTCTTTCTTTAGGCATAGGATCTCTTAACCGCATCTATATTCCCATGTCAGGGTATCATTTCCCATGAGTATGCATTCTTGACAATGTATGGACCTTCATAGTTTAGGGGATCATTTCCCATGAGTATCTTCCTGATTTGGGAGGATCATTTTAAGCACTAAGTCCCCAACTTTGAATTCTCTGGTATGAACCTTATCAAAAGCTTTCACCACTCTACCTTGGTATAATTGACCATGGAAAATGGCCGTCAACCTTTTCTCTTCAATCATGTTCAATTTCTTATACTTGAGTTTAACCTATACCGACTCTTCTTGCTCTACTTTCATTACGACTCTTAATAAGAGAATCTCTACTTCTATGGGTGATACAACTTCCATCCTATATACCATTGTTGTATATCAAAAAATTATGGTGCCCAACATATTCGTCCCTTAGTGATAACTTATAAATCATATCCGCACCATCGATAAAAACAATTAATGAGATTGATAGGATAGTCATATTTTAGGCTTTCTTTGTTCAAATCTCTATGGTCTAACACATTCTCAATTTCCCTCCTTTCTTGGGTACTACTACCATATTATTCACTCATTCTTAGTTTCCCTCTAATTGTTTCGTTAACTCTTCTTTTACTCATCGGCCCTCTTCTCCATCACCAAAATCAATGGGATTATTTTCAGGTACCACAAAAGAATGAATTGATAAATATTCAAGTACCCTATAACTAGACATAATATCTACAAATTTGTATTACATGTGTTGATTTGTGAAACATCAGGGAAAGAAATGTGAAGAAGATCTTTGCTCTTGACCTTGGCACAGTTTTGATGAAGACACCAACATCACCAAAAAGAAGAATACTTATGAAGACAGTGAAGATTCAAAGCTTCATGACATTCAAGACTTTTAGTCTAAGTCTAAATAGGTACTTCTATCCTATACTCTTGAATATATAATAGTAGTATTGCTCAAAATATTTTAAAATAAAATTCAAACACTTCAAGTTTAAATAAAAAAATTTCAAAATATTAGGTAACTGATTACTCTAATATGAGTAACTGATTAACGTTCTTGAGTAACCGATTACTCTAATATGAGTAAAAATTACTCACAGTGAATTTTCAATTCATTGTTGGACAAAACATTTGGGTAACCGATTACTCAATGCTATAACCGTTTATTGAGAGTTGTTGAATCAGATTTTCAAATTCAAAGTGAATGGGTTTCAACCCAAAAGACATGGTTTCATTCCAATCAATTCCTA
The DNA here is from genome assembly GCF_001865875.1 of Lupinus angustifolius. Taxonomy (NCBI): domain Eukaryota; kingdom Viridiplantae; phylum Streptophyta; class Magnoliopsida; order Fabales; family Fabaceae; genus Lupinus; species Lupinus angustifolius. The sequence goes on from NC_032014.1 coordinate 22,937,119, forward strand.
CCCTTTCATAGAGGCATTTTGGCTGGTTGGAAATCCTATATAAAGGCAATGAAACTCATAAACACAACACACAACTTTCATACAACTTTCACACGATTCTGAAAAATTCTCTCACTATTTTTCTGCACTTTTGCACTCAGTTCTTAAACTTTGAAAAGAGAATGTTTCTGAGTTACTTGAAGTAATCGTTTCAAAAGTTTTACAAACCTATTGAGAAATATTACTTAGTATACAAGAGAGTTATTAGATTGCAAGTAATATTACATTTCATACTTGTAAAGGCAATCCAAGCCACTGATGTAATTCTTCATTCACTGAAAATACTTTCTTTCACGGGGTGTGATAAGAAAGGGGATAGATTTACTTGGAATGTTGTTTTCCAAGGTGAGATGTATGAGTGAGTGTGTAAGGTACATAGAAGTCTTGGGGTGAGATATTTGTATTTACAACTCATAATCTTTAGTGGAAAATCTCTTGTGTTGCAAGAATACTAGACGTAGCCTTTGATGGATAAGAAGGTGAACCAGTATAAAATTATGGTGTACTCTCTTCTCCCTTTATCTCTTCAATGATTTACTTGTTATTTTCTGCAAATTATTTTTGCTGCTCTTAAATCTTGATATTGTAGAAAAAGTGGCCATAATTTTTAGTCAACTAATTCACCCCCCTCTTAGTTGCAATCTTAGTCTTACAATTGGCACCAGAGCTATTTTTTTGAGTAAGTTATTCTTAAGTCTGATCCTATATTGAAGATGGCCTCAAGATTATTCCTAGGAGAAGATTCCAACATCAACCTCCCTCCAAGCTTTGTTGGAGAGTACTATGATTTCTGGAAAATCAGAATGAGAATCTTCATAGAATCTCAAGGCGTGGATATATGGAATGCAATTGAAGAAGGACCATATGAACCCTTCACCATTGTGATAAATGTAAGGGAAATAAAGCCCATGTCTTTATGGAATGATGAAGATAAGAAGAAGGTGCGACATGATCTCAAGGCAAAGAACGTCCTCACTTCAACTCTTGGCATTGATGAATTCTTTAGAGTATCAAACTACAAATCTACGAAAGAAATGTGGGGTACTCTAGAGACTACACATGAAGGATCGAAGGAGGTAAAAAGGTCTAGACTCAACACTCTTTCCCAAGAATACGAAATGTTTCATACGAAACGTGGAGAAAAGATTATGGATCTTCAAAAGAGATTTACTCATCTCACAAATCACCTTTATCAAACAGAGACTTGAACTTGAATGTTCTAAGATCACTCACTAGAACATGGCAACCAAAGGTAACAGCTATTTCTGAAAAGAAAAGTTTATCAAAAATGTCTTTGGCTGCATTGTTTGCTAAATTGCATGAAAACGAACTACAACTCAGCCAACTTGACCAACATGAAGAGCAAGAGAAGAAAAAGAAGAATATCTCTCTCAAGGCTAGAGTGGAAAAATACGAATCATTAGAAGATGAATCTGATAAGGAAGAGATGGAAGACATGAGTCTTTTTGTGAAGAAGTTCAGCAAGTTCCTCAAGAGGAACAAAGATGCTAGAACTGGACAAACAAGAAAATTAACCAAAACAATTACGCCTCCACTTTCAACCAAAATTTCACATGCTTTGAATGTGGCAAGGTTGGTCACATGAAGATGGATTGTCCAAATCTGAAGAAAAATTCTTTCAAAGGGAAGAATGAAACAAATAATGGACGAAGAGCCTACATTGCTTGGAAAGGCAACGATATCAGTTCCGCCTCTGAACATGAAAATGAAGAACAAGCGCATCTCTCTAATGGAATCTCATCATTCTTATGATGAAGAGGTAAACGATACTCAATTATATCCTTCTGAATTACAAACTGTTTTTAATGACCTACATGATGAATATGTCAAACTTAAAAAATGTTTCTAAAACAAAAGACTGAGTTAGATGTATTTAGAAACAAACCCTCATCATCTTCATGTCAAAATTGCATTACTCTTGAAAATAAAGTTTCAACATTAAGTCTTGAACTTAATAAAATAAACAAGAGTAGTAAAAGTTTGGAAAATATCATAAATGATCAAGGACACTCAACAGACCGAAGAGGTCTTGGCTATTCAAAAAGGCATGGTTCTAAGAAACAAAGTGTCTCAACTAAGATAAACCTTGAAAAACAAGGTACCCATGCATTTAAAAATAGTAAAAATAAATCAAGGATACATGAACATCAACCCACATGTACATATTTCAAAAACCATGGACATACACCAAATACTTGTATAATTAGAAAATATAGTGTACCCCTAGGTCATTTTAAATGGGTTGAGAAAGGTACTAACTATGTAGGACCCAAAGAATATTGGGTACATAATAAAACAAACTGTTTTGCATGAAAATTTGAGAGCCGCCTGGAACTTATGGTACTTGGATAGCGGTTGCTCAAAACACATGACGGGCGATAGCAACAAGTTAGTTGTCCTTACTCCAAGGGACAAAGACTATGTCACTTACGGTGATAACAACAAGGGAAAAATTCTTGGAGTTGAAGCCACCCTCAACAACCATAGAAGGTGTATTATATGTTGAAGGGCTCAAGCACAATCTTCTAAGCATAAGTCAATTATGCGACAAAGGCTTCCATGTGGCATTCTACCCAGATAAGTGCATCATTGAAAGTAAGAACTCCCAAAACTATAAACTCATTAGTAAGAGGATAAATAATATATATATATATATATATATGATTGACATAGACTCCTCCTTACCAATAACATGTTTAGTTGTAAATGATAATCATTATGCATGGCTTTGGCATAGGAGAATTGCTCATATACAGATGGACCATTTGAATAAACTTATTAAGAAAGACTTAGTTGTTGGTTTACCTAAAATGAAATTTGTTAAAGACAAACTATGTAGTGCTTCTCAAATGGGTAAACAAACAAAAACTTCTTTCAAACCTAACCATATGGTTTCTTCCGACAGACCATTGTAGTTACTACACATGGACTTATTTGGCCCCTCGAGGACAAAAAGTTATGGTGGTAACTATTATTCTCTTGTTATAGTAGACGATTTTTCAAGATAAACTTGGAGTATATTCTTAGTTCATAAGAGAGAGACATTCAAAGCTTTTAGCATTTATGCTCAAAGAGTTCAAAATGAAAAATAACTAAAAATCGCTACTATAAGAAGTGATCATAGGGGAGAATTTCAAAACTCTTCATTTGAAGAATTCTATGATGATCTTGGTATCAATCCTAGAACACCATAACAAAATGGTGTTGTAGAGAGAAAGAATCGGTCTTTAGAAGAACTGGCTCGTACAATGTTAAATGAAACAAACCTCCCAAAATATTTATGGGCTGATGCAATAAGTACTGCATGTTATGTTTCAAACCGAGTTCTTATAAGACTAATTCTTAAGAAAACCCCCTATGAACTCTTTAAAGGTAGAAAATCAAACATTTCTCATTTCCATGTATTTGGTTGTAAATGCTTTATTTTAAATAATGGTAAGGATAACTAAGAAAAATTTGATGCAAAAGCTGATGAAGGAATCATCCTAGGCTACTCTCTTACAAGTAAAGATTATATAATTTTTAATAAAATATCTCTAGCCATGGAAGAATCTGTTCATGATTCTTTTGATGAAACCAATCTTGAGATAAAGGATGGGTTAACTCCTAATGAGGAGGAATTGCCAAGTTCTTCTTCAAAAGAAATTTCTATCATTGAACCTACAACTGATATTGAGCATTTGAAAATGAATGATAACCTACCCTCTCAAGAAGAGCATATTAATTCAGAGTTACAAAAAGAATGGAGAACTCATGATACCATCCTATTGACAACATTATTACTGAATTAAATATGGGTATCACTACCCGACAAATTCTTGATAAATTCTGTCTAAATAGGGCCTTCGTCTCTCAAATAGAGCCCTCCAAGATTGATGAAGCAATCGAGGATGAACACTGGAATCTTATAATGCAAGAAGAATTAAACCAGTTTGAGAGAAATGAAGTCTAGGAACTTGTAAGTTCCTAGACCGAAAAACATGCATGTTATTGGAACTCGGTGGGTATTTCGTAATAAATCTGAGGAAAATCATATTATTGTTAGAAATAAAGCTAGACTAGTATAGACTTTGATAAAACTTTCGCTCCGGTTACTAGACTTGAAGCTATTAGGCTATTACTTGCATATTCCTGCTCTTTGAATTTTTCAGTTATATCTAATGGACGTAAAGAGTGATTTCCTCAACGGCTACATTCAAGAAGAAGTGTTTTTTGAACAACCTCCTGGTTTTGAAGATTACAAACACCCTTCTTATGTTTACAAATTAAAGAAAGCTCTCTATGGCTTAAAGCAAGCTCCTCGTGCATGGTATGATCGTCGTGCATGGTATGATCGTCTAACTAAATTTCTACTTGAAAAAGGTTTCAACAAAGGAAAGGTCGACACTACACTCTTTATAAAGAAAATAAATCATCATACTCTTCTTGTTCAAATTTATGTAGATGATATTATTTTTGGTTCTACTAATGAGGTTTTGTGTAGTGATTTTGGCAAAATGATGCAAGGAGAGTTTGAAATGTCTATGATGGGGAAGTTAAATTACTTCCTTGGACTTCAAACCAAACAACTTGATAATGGCATTTTAGTAAGTCAATCCAAGTATTGTAGAGATTTGCTAAAATGATTTGACATGGATGGACACAAGCCAATAGCTACTCCTATGGGATCCGGTACTTACATTGATACGGATGAAGCAGGAAAATGCATTGAAATATCAAAGTATCGAGGTATGACTGAATCTTTTTTATATTTAATTGTCAGTAGACCTGATATCATGTTTAGTATATGTCTGTATGCTCGCTGTCAATCTAAACCAAAATAATCACACTTAGTTGTTGTTAAGAGAATCATGAAATATCTTAAAGGTGCATCTAACGTTGGGTTGTGGTATCCAAAAGGAAGTATATGTGATTTGGTTGGTTATTCGGATTCAGATTTTGCTGGGTGCAACTCTAAGTGGAAAACTACAAGTGATACTTGTCATATTTTAGGAAATGCTTTAGTTTCTTGGTCTTGCAAGAAACAAGCATGTGTTGTCCTAAGCACTGCTGAAGCTGAATATATAGCAGCATGTAGTTGTTGTGTCCAAGTGTTGTGGCTTAAACAACAATTACGAGATTATGACTTAGAATTAGTGTGCACTCCTGTAAAATGTGACAATAGTAGTTCTATAAACCTCACAAAGAATCCTGTTATGCATTCTAGAATCAAACACATTGATATAAGGCATCATTTCCTTAGGGACCATGTCCAAAAGAAGGATGTGTCGGTAGAATTTGTTGATACTCATAACTAACTAGCAGATATATTCACTAAACCCTTGGCTAAAGAACTTTTTTTATAAAATTAGACGAGATTATATTCACATTGAAGCTTACTTATCTTAACATGATTATATTATTATATGTGTGCTTCATCATGTTTATCTCATGCCTACTTGTACTTAAAAGTGTTTATTTATGTTTAAATAATTGAAATTGCATGAAAATTTAATTTTTCTGGGGCCAGTAACCGATTACCCAAGTAAGTAACTGGTTACCCAAACCTGCTATTTGAAATTCTTAAAATTTTTAAATTGAGTAACCGATTACTCAAAGGTGAGTAACCGTTTACTCTATGCAGATATTTATATGAAATTTCCATTTTTTGGCACTTCTTCTTCCTCTTTCAAACCCTCTTCGTGACCAGACCTACAAGCATAAGGAAGATAGACCTCCTGCTTCTGAACTAGAACCTGCCCCTGCTAATATTTTTGAACCTCAACCTTCTACGCTTCATGCTCAATCATCCTCGTCTGTTGTCATGCCTTCAAATAAGATGATTATGGATGAGTTGATTTCTCTTCGAGGCTGCATCACTAACCGAATGGATGCCTTTGATACACAGAATCAACAAATACAGTATGAACTTCATCGTCTCTCTTCTAAGCTGAGCAGCATGGACGTTGATGAAGACAGTTTTGAGCCTGAGTCTTAGATTATATCTGTTGTTAGGACTTTACGGTTGTAATTTTATTATTTTTCTTGGTTTTAGACAAATTTGTATTATGTTGTTTGTATTTTTGTTGTTCGCATTATTACTGCTTGAACATCTTTTTAATTTTATGCTATTGCTCCAATTCCGTTATATCTTGATATCCATATTATTATATGTATGAGATATATATCCTATTGCTTGTATGCTATATATATTGTGCTGGAAAACTCATGACTTTTCTACTTTTTGATTAAGCCAAAAGGGGTTGAAAAGTTGGGAGAGTGTATTTTTTTTCAAAATTATTTCAGGCACACAACTCCAAATGAAAGGGGGAGCATACTCAAGACAAGTCAAGAATATCACAAAGTATGTTGCTCTCAAAAAACTACATTGTTAAGAAGATATTGGTTTATTATCTTCAAAAAAAGGGGAGATTGTGCAGAAAATCTCTGCTCCTGACCTTGGCACGATTTTGATGAAGACACCAACATCACCAAAAATAAGAAAAGGAAGAATACTTATGAAGAAAACGAAGATTCAAAGCTTCAAGATATTCAAGACTTTCACAGTCCAAATAAAATTCAGAGCGCATGAATTATAACATAATCAAATAATTACTTTAATGCAACTAAATCAATAACCGACTCACTCTACGAATTCTTTAAAAGTTCAATATCTTCATAAGGACGTACACCTTTGTTTATGAATATCTTGCCTTCCTCCAAGGTAATGATAGTGATGTGCAGATAAGGATCAATTAAGTCATCCGACATAACCCTTCTCCTATCCCCCTCATCTATGTTGACATCTAGATTTTCACATTCTGTGAATTGTTAGCCTTCATTGTTGTTCAAGCCCTAGTGTTAAAAACATGAGTTTGATTAGGGTTTTTTTCTAGGTTGTACAATGATTCCAATTTTAAATTTGTAACTCCCAAGGAGTTTGGGGTAAAAAATTATTTTGAGTTATTGAAACTATTTCTGTTATCAAATGAAGAACTTTATATATAACAAGTTGACCATCCCACAACCATTTTCTAGTGTTATAACCCCTCTAAATCGTATAGTGGTTGACGATAATCATAGAGAGCACACAGACTCCACAATATGGTTGCATCTATTCTATTGATAATTCATGGTCTTATGATATATAGATGAGACATCATTTGATAAAGGATCTTAAAAAACATGATAATGGTAGTCCTTTCTCACATGTTTATGCAATGGACGTATGATGGATACATGCATTTCACATAATTGGTATAATGATGTTGTAGTGACGTGAACGTCGAGTGAATTCCCATTTTCATTTCTTCTTCTTTCATTTTTTTTTCTTTTTTTTGGGCTTGACATGCATGAAACTGAATGAAAAAAAATCTGCATGGGTGCATGACATGCATGAATGCAAATATGTAATGCATTTTTTTTATTTTTTATACATGCCATGCCTATAGATGCTACTATGAAATGTTTTTTTTTAATTTATGGTATACACGTGGATGCTATAGACGCATGTGGGTGCTAGGATTTTTTTTCCTTTTTTTAGCATTACATGAATATAGATGCTATTATGACATAATTTTCCTTTTACATGCATGAATGCAAGTTTGTAATACATTTTTTATATATGACATGCTTATAGATGTTACTATGAAATGATTTTTTTCTTCATGAGTTCATGATATGCATGTGGAGAAAATTATGAAAAAAATTGTGAGCCTTACATTGTGGCATAAGGATACCCAAATGCAATGGTACTATTACACCACCTACGCTTTTATGTAAGGCGAGTCACTATGATCGCAGGATAGAAGTTTTTCCGACTTCATGACAAATATGGTAAAAATAATAACAAGATAAAAAAATGTTTACTCTTGTGTCCTATCCAAGAGTATTTTATCTTACCAGGTTTATTCGGGTTTTAAAGGCCACATCCTAAGGTGAAGTTCTAAGGTCAATATATGCAGAATTTGATGGTACTAGACATCCTCAAGGTCCCCGAACTGTCATCACTAGTAGAATGTGAGGACCCATATATTTCAAATATGATACAAAGATGTACAAGACACCATAGGGACCATATATGTGATACTCAGTAACAATCTGAGTGATACATCAATACAATATCAAAATATGCACGGAGGCTCAATGACGACAAGTCAATGTATCGTTAACAATAGGTAAATAGGTCTGGTAGATGTCTGAAAGAACAATGCATTATATGTGAAGTGTGTACAGGAGTGTACAAACCTTAACAACGAATTGTATATCAACCCAATAAACTGACCCAACACCTGTACATGATAGACAAACATAGCTTCTATGTACAAAAGTTAAATATATACACATTAGTGCTAACAAAAAAACAAGTAAACAAAAAATAAAAATCATAAAATTAAAATGATTAACAAAAGACACAATTAATCATAAAAGGCAGGACTCTCAGCTATGCCTAGCAGAGTCGTTATATTGTCGCTACCCATTTTCATGGACGCGACGAGAATAAAGCTAATAAATGTAATGGAGTTATCATCGATATTTTTAGATGGAAAACATGAAAAATCAATTTTAAAGAATAATGTTTGATCTTCCCACAGAGAAAATTTTAGTTCGAAACTTGGTTACAGATGAGGATGGTATTAGACACCTCATACCATCTGTTATAAAAAGGCACCTAGATCGATCATGTGGATATTCTTTCAAAACATTAATTTCACCCTCACATTATTAAACAAAAAGAAAGACAAAAAAATATTTTTATTTTTTTGTGACTGACAGAGAAATAATTGTTCCTACGTATCTCTAGCTACAATAGAGAAATCAAGGCTACGTAGTTCTTCTAGATAATAGTAGATCGATTGATGTATTTTTTTTATAAATTTAACAAGGTGAGCTAATGTGACAAGGCACTAGTCCTATAGTGTACTACCCCGCCTTGCCTTAGGCAACATAAAATAGCGCGAGAATGAACTATTTACATTGCTTTTGTTAAATTGTTTTAAAAATAAAAAGACAAGGTAATGTGACAAGGAACTAGTCCTCTAGTGCATTACCTCTCCTTGATTCATACAACATTAAGTAACGTGAAAAGGAGCTAGTTTTATACTGCATCATTTTACATTGTTTTTTATTAAAGTATTTTAGAAATAACAAGACAAGTTAACGTGACAAGGAGCTAGTCCTATAGTGCACTACCTCTCATTGCTTCATAAAACATAAAGTAACGCAACAAGTAATTAGTCCTATAGCGCACCACTTTACATTGTTTTTATTAAATTGTTTTAAAAATAACATGACAAGATAACGCGACAAGGAACTAGTCCTATAATGCACTACATCTCCTTGCTTCATACAACATAAAGTAGCGCGACAAGGAACTAGTTCTATAGTGCACTATTTACATTGCTTTTATTAAATTATTTTGAAAATAACAAGATGAGAGAATGCGACAAGGAACTAGTCTTATATTGCACTATCTTTCCTTGCTTCATAAAACATAAAGTAGCGCGACAAAGAACTGGTCCTATAATGTGTGAAGAAGATCTTTGCTCCTAACCTTGGCACAATTATGATGAAGACGCCATATCACCAAAAATAAGAAAAGGAAAAATACTTATGAAGACAAAGAAGACAAAGCTTCAAGACAAATTAGTCTAAGTCTAGATATGTGCTTCTATCCTATACTCTTGAATATACAATAGTAGTAATGCTCAAAATATTTTTAAAAGAAAATTGAATTACTTGAATATACTCAAAACAATTTTCAAAAATAGTGTGTAATGGGTTACTACATCAAAGTAACAGGTTACGTGTGTGAGAAAAAAGTTATCCAACTTAAAACTTATTAGAGTAATCCATTACTGTCTTTGAGTAACAGATTACAAGTTTTAGTGAAGTTGAGTAACTGATTGTTGCCTTGCTATAATCGATTACTCTAAATCGAATATAAATGCCCAGTGGACAAAATGTTTTGGGTAATCAGTTACCCACTGGTTGTAATTGATTACTGAGAGTAGTTGTATAAGATTTCAGATTTCAAAATGAAAGGTTTTCATCCCAAACGAAATATCATCACTCCAATCTATTCCTACCTTTTCGTAGAGGCACTATGAGTGATTGGAAAGTCTAATTAAAGGCATTGACTCTCACAATACAAACACACAACTCTCATAAACAGAATTTAAAAGCTCTTAGACACATTTTGAAATTATTTTCTGCACTTTTGGCAACTAGTTCTTAAACTTTCAAAGTTTATTTTTCTAAAGTTGCTTAAAGTAAAGTGTTTCAAAGTTTACCAACTTATAAAGAGCATTATTACTAAGTATGCAAAAGAGTTGATTGGATTGCAAGTTATATTACTTTCAAACTTGTAAAGACAATCTACCATTGTTGTACATTCTTCATTTCTATTGCATAATACTTTCTTTCACAAGGGTGTGATAAGAAAGGGGATTAGAATCACTTGGAAATGTGTTTTTTACAAGAGTGAATAAGGATTAGGGAGTGTGCAAGGAACATAGATATCTTGGGGTGAGATATTGTAATTGAAACTCATAATCTTTAGTGAAGAAATCTCTTGTGCTGCAAGAGTATTGGACGTAGCCTTCGGTGGACAAGAAGGCGAACCATTATAAAAATCCTTGTGTATTCTCTTCTCCCTTATCTCTTTGATTATTTACTTGTTTAATTGTTGCATATATTTTCTGATGCACCTTAACTCTTGATTTTGCAGAAAAAGTGGCCATATATTTTCTTGCTTTTTTAAATTATTTTAAAAATATCAAGATGAGGTAATGTGACAAGGAATTAGTCCTATAGTGCACTACTTATTTTTGCTTTAGACAACATAAATTAGCCCGACAAGGAACTAGTACTATAGTGCAATATTTTATATTGCTTTTATTAAATTATTATTTTAAAAATAACAAGATTAGGTAACGTGATAAGGAACTAGTCCTATAGTGCACTATTGCTGAATGAGCCACAACCGAGCCTAATTGTTGGGTACCACTTTTCCGATTTATCCGAAAAACCGAAAGTTGCTCTAGTTAATCGATTATTATCAGGTTAAATCGATTATGCACAGTTTGATTAATAGATTATGTCCAGCTTTAATCGATGATCCTGATTCTTGATATCTTTGGAAAACATATTTTCTCGGAATAAAAACAATGATGATTAGAAGTCTTTACTACCCTAAATTGATTCTTGATTATACTCAAACTACTAACACTTAGCACATATCACAGTATGCAATTAAAATAGAAATCAATAAAGACGAAATCATAAAAGAGATAGGGAAAGAGAAAGTGCTCAATGATTTTTATCTTGATTCGTTTACGGGTCCACTTGCAAACTACATCTAGACCTCCCCTTCTGATCTTAGGAGATTTTTCTTCACTATTGGGAATAGATGTTTAATTACAAGTACTATTCCAATATACCTGGCAAGAACTTCCTTCTTGAACCCGTTGAGCCTAGATACTCGGTTTGACCATACTATACGCCTACTAGGATACCACACCGTTCGTGAATCTGGCCCCAGCTGAAGTATCACTCGATCCAAGACTTCCTATTTCATGAAGACAATCAATTCTCTAATGTGATGATACAAACACATTACGAGAACAATCCTTGTGATTCACAAAATTAGTCAAGTTATTTGAACACTTATTGTACGGATAAAACTCAGAAATCGGCTCTACAACCCTCTACAAAAATTTCATAAACATCATAAAATTAAACGTGAAGTTTATGTAGGCTTTTTTTGCATATTATTCGTATGTACAAAGTTACAAATAAAATTTAAAAGTAATACTTTACTCTTTTACAATTTGCTCTAATAATTTAAAAGTAATACTTTACATATCTTCATAAGGACGTACACCTTTGTTTATGAATATCTTGCCTTCCTCCAAGGTAATGATAGTGATGTGCAGATAAGGATCAATTAAGTCATCCGACATAACCCTTCTCCTATCCCCCTCATCTATGTTGACATCTAGATTTTCACATTCTGTGAATTGTTAGCCTTCATTGTTGTTCAAGCCCTAGTGTTAAAAACATGAGTTTGATTAGGGTTTTTTTCTAGGTTGTACAATGATTCCAATTTTAAATTTGTAACTCCCAAGGAGTTTGGGGTAAAAAATTATTTTGAGTTATTGAAACTATTTCTGTTATCAAATGAAGAACTTTATATATAACAAGTTGACCATCCCACAACCATTTTCTAGTGTTATAACCCCTCTAAATCGTATAGTGGTTGACGATAATCATAGAGAGCACACAGACTCCACAATATGGTTGCATCTATTCTATTGATAATTCATGGTCTTATGATATATAGATGAGACATCATTTGATAAAGGATCTTAAAAAACATGATAATGGTAGTCCTTTCTCACATGTTTATGCAATGGACGTATGATGGATACATGCATTTCACATAATTGGTATAATGATGTTGTAGTGACGTGAACGTCGAGTGAATTCCCATTTTCATTTCTTCTTCTTTCATTTTTTTTTCTTTTTTTTGGGCTTGACATGCATGAAACTGAATGAAAAAAAATCTGCATGGGTGCATGACATGCATGAATGCAAATATGTAATGCATTTTTTTTATTTTTTATACATGCCATGCCTATAGATGCTACTATGAAATGTTTTTTTTTAATTTATGGTATACACGTGGATGCTATAGACGCATGTGGGTGCTAGGATTTTTTTTCCTTTTTTTAGCATTACATGAATATAGATGCTATTATGACATAATTTTCCTTTTACATGCATGAATGCAAGTTTGTAATACATTTTTTATATATGACATGCTTATAGATGTTACTATGAAATGATTTTTTTCTTCATGAGTTCATGATATGCATGTGGAGAAAATTATGAAAAAAATTGTGAGCCTTACATTGTGGCATAAGGATACCCAAATGCAATGGTACTATTACACCACCTACGCTTTTATGTAAGGCGAGTCACTATGATCGCAGGATAGAAGTTTTTCCGACTTCATGACAAATATGGTAAAAATAATAACAAGATAAAAAAATGTTTACTCTTGTGTCCTATCCAAGAGTATTTTATCTTACCAGGTTTATTCGGGTTTTAAAGGCCACATCCTAAGGTGAAGTTCTAAGGTCAATATATGCAGAATTTGATGGTACTAGACATCCTCAAGGTCCCCGAACTGTCATCACTAGTAGAATGTGAGGACCCATATATTTCAAATATGATACAAAGATGTACAAGACACCATAGGGACCATATATGTGATACTCAGTAACAATCTGAGTGATACATCAATACAATATCAAAATATGCACGGAGGCTCAATGACGACAAGTCAATGTATCGTTAACAATAGGTAAATAGGTCTGGTAGATGTCTGAAAGAACAATGCATTATATGTGAAGTGTGTACAGGAGTGTACAAACCTTAACAACGAATTGTATATCAACCCAATAAACTGACCCAACACCTGTACATGATAGACAAACATAGCTTCTATGTACAAAAGTTAAATATATACACATTAGTGCTAACAAAAAAACAAGTAAACAAAAAATAAAAATCATAAAATTAAAATGATTAACAAAAGACACAATTAATCATAAAAGGCAGGACTCTCAGCTATGCCTAGCAGAGTCGTTATATTGTCGCTACCCATTTTCATGGACGCGACGAGAATAAAGCTAATAAATGTAATGGAGTTATCATCGATATTTTTAGATGGAAAACATGAAAAATCAATTTTAAAGAATAATGTTTGATCTTCCCACAGAGAAAATTTTAGTTCGAAACTTGGTTACAGATGAGGATGGTATTAGACACCTCATACCATCTGTTATAAAAAGGCACCTAGATCGATCATGTGGATATTCTTTCAAAACATTAATTTCACCCTCACATTATTAAACAAAAAGAAAGACAAAAAAATATTTTTATTTTTTTGTGACTGACAGAGAAATAATTGTTCCTACGTATCTCTAGCTACAATAGAGAAATCAAGGCTACGTAGTTCTTCTAGATAATAGTAGATCGATTGATGTATTTTTTTTATAAATTTAACAAGGTGAGCTAATGTGACAAGGCACTAGTCCTATAGTGTACTACCCCGCCTTGCCTTAGGCAACATAAAATAGCGCGAGAATGAACTATTTACATTGCTTTTGTTAAATTGTTTTAAAAATAAAAAGACAAGGTAATGTGACAAGGAACTAGTCCTCTAGTGCATTACCTCTCCTTGATTCATACAACATTAAGTAACGTGAAAAGGAGCTAGTTTTATACTGCATCATTTTACATTGTTTTTTATTAAAGTATTTTAGAAATAACAAGACAAGTTAACGTGACAAGGAGCTAGTCCTATAGTGCACTACCTCTCATTGCTTCATAAAACATAAAGTAACGCAACAAGTAATTAGTCCTATAGCGCACCACTTTACATTGTTTTTATTAAATTGTTTTAAAAATAACATGACAAGATAACGCGACAAGGAACTAGTCCTATAATGCACTACATCTCCTTGCTTCATACAACATAAAGTAGCGCGACAAGGAACTAGTTCTATAGTGCACTATTTACATTGCTTTTATTAAATTATTTTGAAAATAACAAGATGAGAGAATGCGACAAGGAACTAGTCTTATATTGCACTATCTTTCCTTGCTTCATAAAACATAAAGTAGCGCGACAAAGAACTGGTCCTATAATGTGTGAAGAAGATCTTTGCTCCTAACCTTGGCACAATTATGATGAAGACGCCATATCACCAAAAATAAGAAAAGGAAAAATACTTATGAAGACAAAGAAGACAAAGCTTCAAGACAAATTAGTCTAAGTCTAAATATGTGCTTCTATCCTATACTCTTGAATATACAATAGTAGTAATGCTCAAAATATTTTTAAAAGAAAATTGAATTACTTGAATATACTCAAAACAATTTTCAAAAATAGTGTGTAATGGGTTACTACATCAAAGTAACAGGTTACGTGTGTGAGAAAAAAGTTATCCAACTTAAAACTTATTAGAGTAATCCATTACTGTCTTTGAGTAACAGATTACAAGTTTTAGTGAAGTTGAGTAACTGATTGTTGCCTTGCTATAATCGATTACTCTAAATCGAATATAAATGCCCAGTGGACAAAATGTTTTGGGTAATCAGTTACCCACTGGTTGTAATTGATTACTGAGAGTAGTTGTATAAGATTTCAGATTTCAAAATGAAAGGTTTTCATCCCAAACGAAATATCATCACTCCAATCTATTCCTACCTTTTCGTAGAGGCACTATGAGTGATTGGAAAGTCTAATTAAAGGCATTGACTCTCACAATACAAACACACAACTCTCATAAAAAAATTTAAAAGCTCTTACACACATTCTGAAATTATTTTTCTGCACTTTTGGCCACTAGTTCTTAAACTTTCAAAGTTTATTTTTCTAAAGTTGCTTAAAGTAAAGTGTTTCAAAGTTTACCAACTTATAAAGAGCATTATTACTAAGTATGCAAAAGAGTTGATTGGATTGCAAGTTATATTACTTTCAAACTTGTAAAGACAATCTACCATTGTTGTACATTCTTCATTTCTATTGCATAATACTTTCTTTCACAAGGGTGTGATAAGAAAGGGGATTAGAATCACTTGGAAATGTGTTTTTTACAAGAGTGAATAAGGATTAGGGAGTGTGCAAGGAACATAGATATCTTGGGGTGAGATATTGTAATTGAAACTCATAATCTTTAGTGAAGAAATCTCTTGTGCTGCAAGAGTATTGGACGTAGCCTTCGGTGGACAAGAAGGTGAACCATTATAAAAATCCTTGTGTATTCTCTTCTCCCTTATCTCTTTGATTATTTACTTGTTTAATTGTTGCATATATTTTCTGATGCACCTTAACTCTTGATTTTGCAGAAAAAGTGGCCATATATTTTCTTGCTTTTTTAAATTATTTTAAAAATATCAAGATGAGGTAATGTGACAAGGAATTAGTCCTATAGTGCACTACTTATTTTTGCTTTAGACAACATAAATTAGCCCGACAAGGAACTAGTACTATAGTGCAATATTTTATATTGCTTTTATTAAATTATTATTTTAAAAATAACAAGATTAGGTAACGTGATAAGGAACTAGTCCTATAGTGCACTATTGCTGAATGAGCCACAACCGAGCCTAATTGTTGGGTACCACTTTTCCGATTTATCCGAAAAACCGAAAGTTGCTCTAGTTAATCGATTATTATCAGGTTAAATCGATTATGCACAGTTTGATTAATAGATTATGTCCAGCTTTAATCGATGATCCTGATTCTTGATATCTTTGGAAAACATATTTTCTCGGAATAAAAACAATGATGATTAGAAGTCTTTACTACCCTAAATTGATTCTTGATTATACTCAAACTACTAACACTTAGCACATATCACAGTATGCAATTAAAATAGAAATCAATAAAGACGAAATCATAAAAGAGATAGGGAAAGAGAAAGTGCTCAATGATTTTTATCTTGATTCGTTTACGGGTCCACTTGCAAACTACATCTAGACCTCCCCTTCTGATCTTAGGAGATTTTTCTTCACTATTGGGAATAGATGTTTAATTACAAGTACTATTCCAATATACCTGGCAAGAACTTCCTTCTTGAACCCGTTGAGCCTAGATACTCGGTTTGACCATACTATACGCCTACTAGGATACCACACCGTTCGTGAATCTGGCCCCAGCTGAAGTATCACTCGATCCAAGACTTCCTATTTCATGAAGACAATCAATTCTCTAATGTGATGATACAAACACATTACGAGAACAATCCTTGTGATTCACAAAATTAGTCAAGTTATTTGAACACTTATTGTACGGATAAAACTCAGAAATCGGCTCTACAACCCTCTACAAAAATTTCATAAACATCATAAAATTAAACGTGAAGTTTATGTAGGCTTTTTTTGCATATTATTCGTATGTACAAAGTTACAAATAAAATTTAAAAGTAATACTTTACTCTTTTACAATTTGCTCTAATAATTTAAAAGTAATACTTTACTCTAACTTTATTCTTTTGTTCATTTTATTCTTTGATACCAACCTTTCATAAGAAATGGTATGGTTAACTTAACAAAATGAGACAAACCTTTATGGTATGGTTAAAAGGAACCCAAAAGGGGAGTAAATAAATAAAGTCACTAATTAAATAAATTGACCATCACTCATCACTCTAAAATAAATAAACTTGCAAATTTAATAAATAAACTCTACCAGGGAATTGTTTTTTAATATAAATTTTCTATATAGTATATTATATCATTAATAATTGTACATCAAATTTTTATTTACTTTTTTTACAAATTTAATTTTTAATTTGTATAAAAATGTAAATTACAACACTTTGTAAATTTATTTCTTTTCTACTAATCTCTTTCTTATAAATAGACAGAATCTTTACGTGCATGAATTGCATACACAAATAAATAGAATTTTCTTTCAATCTTGAGTTAGAAAAAACCTTAAAAAAGAAAAAGACTGAACATAAAGTAGATTATTCAATGACCAACAATCAAAAAAATGCTGATGGTTAAAGAGCTAAAAATCAACCCACTACTGAGGATTTTGTCAACTTCAACCCAAGAAGTATGATTAGAATAGGGAGGCCTACTAGCAATCAAAAGCCTCCTGAAATGAAATATGGATTTCTATAACTCATGTATGCAAATCATTTTGCTGAGTTGGATCATGAAGATTCATACAATCATCTGACTAAGTTCTATGAACTAGTCTAGACTATCGAAATTTCTAAGACAGAAGAAGAGGCTATGCTTCTTAGGATTTTCCCATTAACTCTCATTGGGAAAGCTAAGAAGTGGTTCTTGGATTTACCTCCACATATCCAACACAATTGGTATCCGGTGGAGGAAAAATTCATGAACATACACTCTCCGCAAGGGAAGTTTATGGATATGAAGACTGACATATCCACTTTTATGCAACTAGCAAAAGAAAGCCTTTGTGAATCATCAAATAGATTCAAGTCCATGCTGAGGAAATGCCCCAACCACGGGTTTGATGTAAAAACCCAAATTCATATTTTTATCAACGGATTACAGCATTAACAAAAATGTATCCTAAATGCAATTGCTGGTGGACAACTATTGACAAAACTCTCACAAGAGGCCATTAACATTATTGAGTCCATGGCCCTGAATGATCAAAAGAATCAACATTAGAGAGGACCCCTATCAAGAAGAGGTGGAATTCTTGAACTGAGCCCAACAGTTAGATTAAGTATCTCAAAAGCTAAATGATCTTCCTAGATAAATTAAAGAGTCTTCAAAGAAGCAGGTTTTTAGACGTGACCAATGCACTGATGATCATAACATGGGTCAACGCAAGCCTCAGACTGAGGAAGTCCAATTTGTCAACAATCCTCCAAGGTAAAATTTCTATAACAATTACCCAAGAGGAGGAAACCAATTTCAAGGAAACAAACCATGGAGTGTGAAGATGATCTTGCTCCTGACGTTGGTACGGTTTAGATGAAGACACCAACATCACACAAAAGCCAAAAAGGAAGAATACTTATGAAGACAAAGCTTCAAGAACTTAGAACCTAAGTCTTTAGGTACTTCTATCCTTATACTCTAAATATACAATTAGTAGTAATTCTCAAAAGTATTTTAAAAAGAAAATTGATAAAAAACAAGTGTAAATTAAAAAAAATTCAAAATACTATGTAACAGGTTACTAGATCTAAGTAACAGGTTATTGTCACTAGGTAACAGTTTACCAGAACTACGTAACAAGTTACATGAGTGAAAAACAAGTTATCCAACAAAAATTGATCAGGGTAATCGATTACACCTTTTGAGTAACCGATTACATAACATGGTAAACAATTACTTTGTTGGACCGAACAAATGGGTAATCGATTACACCTATTCAGTAATTGATTACAGCCTGTGAAAATCAATTATCGAGTTGGACAAAATGTTTGGGTAATCGATTACTGAGAGTTGTTGCACCAGTTTTCAAATTCAAACTACACAGCTTTCAACCAAAACGAAATGGTTTTATTCCAATCAATTCCAACCTTTTCGTAGAGGTGTTCTGCCTGATTGGAAAGTCTATATAAAGGCATTGAGACTCATAATTCACAACATATAACTTACTTACATAATCTATACTTTTTTGAAATACTTGCTCTATACTTCTTGCAACTTGTTCATAACTTATTTTCTGAAGTTGCCATAAGTGTTGATTCATGTTATTCAAACCTTATGAGCATTAGTGCTAAAGTATACAAAAGAGTTATTTGATTTCAAGATTTTATATTGTCAAATCTTGTAAAGGCAATCTTTGCCCTAGTTAAAGTTTTCTTCATTCAATTTGTGGAATTACCATCTGTCACAAGGGTGTGATAAAGAAAGGGGATAGAGTCACTTGGAATTGGTGTTTTCCAAATAGTGATGTAGTTATTAGAGAGTGAGTAAGGTACAAGGAAATCTTGGGATGAGAGATTGTAATTGCTACTCTTAATATCTAATGAAGAAATATCTTGTACTAAAAGAGTACTGGACATAGCCTTCGGTGGACAAGAAGGTGAACTAGTATAAAATCTCTGTGTACTCTCTTCTCCCTTAACTCCTTAAATTTACTTGATATTTTCTGCATAACTTTTTTGCTACTATTAACTCTGGAATTTTTCAGACAAATCTACCATAGTTTTTAAACAACTAATTCACCCACCTCTTAGTTGCAATCTCTGTCTTACAATTGGCACCAAAGCTTGTTTGAGTAAGTTATTCTCAAATCTGATCCTGAATCAGAATGAGAATCTTTATAGAATCTTAAGACCTGGACATCTGGCATGCGATTGAGGAACGACCTTATAAACCATTCACTATTATTAATGATATAAGGGTAGTGAAGCCAAGATCATCATGGAATATGAAGACAAAAAAAGGTGCAATACAATCTCAAGGCAAAGAACATCCTCACATCAACACTTGGCATTGATGAATTCTTTAGAATATCAAATTGCAAATCTGCTAAAGAAATGTGGGATACTCTAGAGACTATAAATGAAGGAACTGGGGAAGTCAAAAGGTCGAGACTCAGGAATATGAAATGTTTCGTATGAAGCCTGAAGAGAAAATACTAGATTTACGAAAGAGATTTACTCACCTCACAAATCATCTTATTGTACTTGGAAAAACTTTATCAAATAGTGACTTGAACTTCAAAATTCTAAGATCACTCATCTGAACATGGCAACCAAAAGTTACAGCCATTTCTGAAAAGAAAAGTTTATTTAAAATGTCATTGGCTACTTTATTTGGTAAATTGTAGAAACATGAATTGGAACTCAGCCAACTTGACCAACATGAAGAGCAAAAAAAGAAGAAGAAGAATATCTCTCTAAAAGCATAGGCAGACACATATGATTCATCAGGAGATGAATCAAAAAAGGAAGAGATGGAAGACATGAGTCTTTTTGTAAAGAAGTTCAGCAAGTTCCTTAAAGGGGACAAAGTCGCTAAAACTGAACAAATGAAGAAATTTACCAAGAACAATGACGCATTCACTCCAAACCAAAATTTTACATGCTTTGAATGTGATAAGACTGGACATATGAAGATGGATTGTCCACACCTGAAAAAGAATGCCTTCAAAGGCAAGAATGAAATGAGGACTGGACGAAGAGCCTACATCGCTTGGGAAGACAATGATACCAGTTCTGCCTCTGAACCTGAAAATAATGAACAAGCACATCTCTCACTAATGGCATCTCATCATTCTAATGATGAAGAGGTAAATGAAACTAACTTATTTTCTTCTTATAAATTGCAACTTGCATTTAATAGTTTACATGATGAATACGTCAAACTCACCAAACTATTTTTAAAACAAAAAACCGAGTTAGAAGTACTCAGGAATAAACCATCATCTTCTTCATGTCAAAATGGCATTATTCTATTCTTTAAAAGAAAGTTTCAACATTAAGTCTTGAACTTAATAAGATAAACAAGAGTAGCAAAAATCTGGACAAAATTATTAAAGAGCAAAGATATTTTACAGACCGAAGAGGTCTTGGCTATTTAAAAAGCAAAGTTTCTAAGAAACAAAATGTCTCAACAAAGAAAAAATTTCAGAAACGAAGTATCTATTCATTTAATTGTAATAACAATAAATCTAGGATACATAAACATCATCCCATATGCACTTATTGTAAGAAGCATGGGCATACACCAAACACTTGCATGATTAAAAAATATGGAGTGTTCTTAGGTCATCATAGATGGGTTGAGAAAGTTGTTAACCATGTAGGACCCAAAGAAAATTGGGTACCTAATACAACTTAACCTGTTTTTTAGGAAAATTTAAGAGTCGTCTGCAATCTATGGTACTTGGGCAGGGGCTGCTCAAAGCATATGATGGGCGACAAAGATAAGTTATCTGTCCTTACTCCAAGGGACGAATGCTATGTCACTTATGGTGATAACAACAAAAGAGAAATACTTGGAGTTGGTAGAATTGTTAAGTCACCTTCAACAACTATAGAAGGAGTACTATATGTTGAAGGACTCAAGCACAACTTGTTGAGCATAAGTCAACTATGCGACAAAGGATTTCATGTGGTTTTCTATCCTGATAAATGCATCATCGAAAATAAGGATTCTAATAACTCTAAACTAATTGTTAAGAAATAATATATATATGATTGACATAGACTCCTCTTTACCAATAACATGTTTAGTTGCTAATGATAATCAAGATACATGGCTTTGGCATAGGAGAATTGCTCATATTCATATGGATCCCTTGAATAAACTAATTAAGAGAGATTTAGTTGTTGGTTTACCCAAAATGATGTTTGTTAAAGATAAACTATGTAGTGCTTGTCAAATGGGTAAACAAACAAAAACCTCTTTCAAACCTAAACATATGGTTTCTTCCGATAGACCATTGCAGTTACTATACAAGGACTTATTTGGCTCCTCAAGGACCAAAAGTTATGGTGGTAACTATTATGCTCTTGTTATAGTAGAGGATTATTTAAGATATACTTGGAATCTAATATTAGTTCATAAGAATGAAGCATTCAATGTCTTTAGAAAATATGCTAATGGGAGAGAACTGATAATTCAAAATGAACATTTTCTAAAAATCGTTGCTATAAGAACTGATAATGGGAGAGAATTTCAAAACGCTTCTTTTAAAGAATTCTGTGATGATCTGGGTATCAATCACAATTTTTCTGCTCCTAGAACACCACAACAAAATGGTGTTGTAGAGAGAAAAAATCGGTCCTTAGAAGAACTTGCTCCTACAATGTTGAATGAAACTAATCTCCCAAACTAATTTTAGGCTGATGCAATTAGTACGCTATGTTATGTTTCAAACAGAGTTCATATAAGACCAATTCTCAAGAAAACCCCATATGAGCTCTTTAAAGTTAGAAAATCAAACATTTCTTATTTTCATGTATTCAGTTGTAAATGTTTTGTTATAAATAACGATAAAGATAACTTAGGTAAGTTTGATGCAAAAGCTGATGAAGGACTCTTCCTAGGCGACTCTCTTACGATTAAAATGCATAGAATTTTCAACAAAGGAAGTCTAGCCATGGAAGAATTTGTTCATGTGTCTTTTGATGAAACCAATCATATAATAAAGGTTGGGTTAACTCTTGATGAAGAGGATTTGCCAAGTTCCCCTTTAAAAGAAAATACATTTACCAATACAACAACCAATACTGAGCATTTGAAAATGAATGATACTCTATCTTCTCAAAAAGAGCATATTCATTCTGATTTACCCAAATAATGGAGACTCATCGAGATCATCCTATTGACAACATCATTGGTGACATAAGTTAGGGTGTCACTACCCGTTTAAAGCTAAATGATGCTTGTCTAAACATGGCTTTCATTTCTCAAATACAACCTTCCAAGATTGATGATGCAATCAAGGATGAACATTGGATTCTTGCTATGCAGGAAGAGTTGAACTAGTTTGAAAGAAATGAAGTTTGGGAACTTTTTCCTAGACCAGATAATGGGCATGTTATAGGAACTCATTGGATATTCCGTAATAAATCATATGAAAATAGAATTATTATTAGAAATAAAGCCAGATTGGTAGCACAAGGATATAATCAGGAAGAAGGAATTGATTTTGATGAAACATTTTGTCATGTTGCTAGACTTGAAGCTATTCGGTTGCTACTTGTATATGTTTGGTCTTTAAATTTTTAGTTATATCAAATGGACATAAAGAGTGCTTTTCTAAATGGTTATATACAATAAGAAGTGTTTGTAGAACAACCTCCAGGTTTGGAAAACTATAAATATCCTTCTCATGTGTATAAACTAAAGAAAGCTTTATATGACTTAAAGCAAGTTCATTATGCTTGGTACGATCGTCTAACAAACTTTTTATTGGAAATAAGGTTTTACCAAAGGAAAGGTTGACTCTACACTTTTTATTAAGAAAATAAATCATCATACTCTACTAATGAGATTTTGTGTAGTGATGCAAGGAGAGTTTGAAATGTCTATAATGGGGAAGTTAAATTACTTCCTTGTATTACAAATAAAACAACTCGACAATGATATTTTTGTGAGTCAATCCAAATACTGCAGAGACTTGCTGAAAAGATTTGAAATGGATGATTGTAGGCCAATTGACACTCCTATGGGTTCTGGTACTTATATTGATACATATGAAACTAGAAAATGTATAGAAATATCAAAGTATCAAGGTATGATTGGTTCCCTACTCTATTTAACTGCAACTAGACCTGATATAATGTTTAGTGTTTGTTTTTGTGTTTGATATCAATCAAAACCAAAAGAGTCAAATCTAGTTGTTGTCAAAAGAATCATTAAATATCTAAAAGACACAACTCTCGTTGGATTATGGTATCCAAAAGGAGTTATATGTGATTTGGTTGGGTATTCAGATTCATATTTTGCTGGATGCAAAACTGAGAGAAACGATACAAATTGTACTTGTCATATATTAGGAAATGCACTGGTCTCATGGTCATGCAAGAAACAAGTGCTGAAGTGGCAGGTAGTTGTTGTGCTCAAGTGTTATGGCTTAAACAATAATTACGAGATTATGGCTTAGATTTAGATGCATTCCCCTAAAATGTAATACTAGTGCTATACTTTTTTTGGCTGAAATTAGTGGAAATGCCGCAAGCTTCTGCAATAAATATGTCATTAACAACCAATTTTTGCCATGGCAGTTGGACTTTGTAGACTTCTGTAAGTGCAGTAGTAAGAAAAGGTTGTGAATGAGATAGGGAAAGGATATGAATGACATAGATTTGATGGGTTTGAGATAAGAGCATAATAATTTTGTTATTTTTTAATTTTAATAAAGTTTGTTTATTAAAACAACCGTGAGGGAAGACTTATTTTTATTTGAGTAAGTAAGGATAATTTTATGGAAATATTTGGGAACACATTATTAAAATGTTCATTCATTCATGTCAGCTAACCCTTATAGATATAAATTAAGATATAGATATGGATATACATATATATATATTTTCCTTCAATTCTTCTTCAATTTCTTGATTAATTCCTTAGGAATAGACTCATAAATGTGTTAAAACGACAGAAGAAGAGAAGCCAATCTTGTTGCTCCCATACCTGATGTTTGATGTTAACACGATCTGCAACTCTATCTTCCTCAGTTAGATATAATGATGGAATAGGTTAATCTTTTACATGTAAGGAATTTTTTCTCCATCAATTTTATAGACAGGTGAGGAAGAGAGAATTGAAGAGAAAAGGGAGAAGTCAAAGAACACGAATGAGAAGGTACTTGAAGTGGTGGTGATATAGACAATTGTGGTTGATTAGTATGTGACAGTGGATAATGTGCATTGGAGTAAGTTGTTGGGCATAGGAGAAATGAAGAGCGGAAACCATGGATCTAGAATATAGCTCAATGATATCATGTAAAAAATTGAAAAGTGTAACTGAATTTGTTTTATTAAAAATGACTGTTCAATCAATCATAAGAGAGAATAGAATCCTCTATATATATATATACCTGCCAGTTTGTACAAATGTCATATGCCTTAACTACCTCTGCTGACTTAGCAGAGTTAGGTGCAGATCGACTGTTAGCCTTCTACACTCTGTTCTTTACAAAGTGAATTCACACACAATTAAACCTATTTCATTTTTCCGTTTTTTGAGTTATTGCATTGATTTCAGACAACAATTTAGGCAAAAAGGTTGTAAGTGTTTTCTAAGAGTCCATTTGTGAGTTAGTTATTGGAGGACAATAAAGGGAAAAGAATAACTTCAGAGTCATGAAATACAATTATGAGTTGACTTTCAAGCCCTCCCTTTCATCTTCTTCCCCTCTAAAAACAAAGTCACAAACAAATCCTAATTGATAAGAACAAAAGGTGGGGATGTTGAACTTGACGTGGTTAGTGTGAATATTTTATCAATTTAGTGCCATGGAACATTAGAAAATTACTTTATTCGTTACTGTGCTGGTTCTAGCGCAATCATCTTCTATTTTGTGCTCAAATGAGATGTTCTGTCTTAATAATTACAATTTTGCCGTTGCATGAAAGTGATACAATAAGAGTAAACTCATGCATGCCTGATCATCACAATTATCACCTAGAAATGATTTTTCTAGATTCTTAGAAAACTTCTATGATTCGATATGCTTGTTTATAGTTTTGTCACCGGTTTGTCATTTTGATTGTGCACAGGAAAAAACCGATGCCAATTTTCCAATACCTACTTTTTTTCAATTCCTTGCTTTACTTGCCTTCACTGATTTAAATTGCCAATCAAAATCATGAAATAAAGATATAGCTACCAATTTATATGTGGTTTAATGTGTTGCATCTGCTGCAGCAAGAGTAACATAATATCATATTTTTTCAATTTTCAAAATAAATTAGTAGCAGGAAGTATGAAACTTGAAAATAATGAAAGATTACATCGGTAAATGATAAATTTTTGTTTAATTATGTTGTCGTAGTGATATGAACCTACCAAGACCTATCAACGAGGAAGAGCTAATTGGGTTAGGAGGGCCCATGACCCGATCCAAAACTAAGAAGACACACCAAACTTTCAACCAGTTAGTAGGAGAAGTGGCTGAATCAACAAAACACAGAAAGAAAGTCAAGCCCATACATTGCATCATTTTGATAGAAGTCACCAAAGTTGGCCACGGCCAAGGAGGGAATACATGAGCCGTGTGGGAGTTCTAAGTAAGAAAGTGGAGATCTTCATCTCCATATGTAGCCTATGAGTTATTTTATTTCCTTATTTTAAACAATAAATTATTAATAATTTCCTTTTAGGCTTTAAGTAGCCAAAGTGGTAGTTATAATAAATGGCATTAAGACTTATGTAATTCAGGTACAAATCATATGATTAGAAGAGACATGATTGTCTTTCCTTTCTTGAAAGAAGTGTTAACTACAAGGTTTGGAGGATTGATTTCTTTCTCATACTTAGACCAAATCAGAATTCAAGTGCATCAACTCTTGGAGATTATTTCCTTCCATAAAGAAGGCGTGGACTACAAAGTGCGGAGGAATTATTTTCTTTCCATACTTGGACCAAATCAGATTTCAATTATGCTCCAAATCATGAAGATAATGGCAATATTCAAAACCTTCCAAATCAAGATTCCCACATGTGGGAATTCGGACAAGGCAATCAAGATTCACAAATAATGAAGATAATGGCAAGTCTCAAAACTTACCAAATAGAGATTCCTTTCAAACTCATGGCATAGGCGTGTGAATGACAATTAAGGAGCATGGCAAAACTTTCCTAAAGTGTTCAACTCAGATTGGCAACCATCAATACCTTCCTTATCCATAATTAACATGTGTGTGTCGAATTCATCAATGGAATCACAAAAGATATGGGAAGACATGAAGACAAATTAATTGTTTACTTGTTTCATTCCAAGCCTCCCAATTCCGAACCTGGACGCCAACTCTAAGAAGATTCAACTCTCAAATTCAAAAGCCTACTTCAACCGAAAAGAGCACATGAGAATTAGAATAAAGAAGTCATCAATATCATTTATCTTCTCTTTTTACACGTGAAGAATAAGGCTTGCTAAATGCATGTTCCAAAATTTAAAATTAAGCCTTAAACATAAAAAGAACATGGGGGAATTAGATTAGGAAAGTCATCAATGTAATTTATTTGCCTCTTGCACATATGGAGTGAGGCTTAGTCGAATGCCCTTCCTATTTGAACTAGCTTTGGTTATGGAAATAAACACTTCAGATTTTACCTTGGGTAATCTTTCCTTGCTAGTTGAGAATTCTCCTATTTTCTTGGTTGAACCAAGATCAATTCTTATCAAGGTTCTTATTCCTTGTGGCAAAACTCATTAGGCTTATCAAGCAATTAAGCTTGTGCCACCTTCACCCCTCTTTCTTTTCCAAGTTCTTTTATCCTCATATAGAATCCTATATCCCACGGCCAAAATCCCTACAATCACCTAACCAAATTCATCATCTAAAAATCCATTCCAATAACCATAACTCTCGGCTAAATAACATTCCTTACATAACAAATCACCTTCTACATTCCCAACCCATAAGCCACAGCCAAACTCCCTTCAAATCACCAAACCAACACACATCCACCAAACCCAACATACTGCTAAAATTACCATCAAGAAAAGTCCAAAACAAAATTTCAAATTACCAATACTAGAATCACATCAAAAGGCTTACATCCAAGAACGATCAACAATCAAATTCAGAGTCCTTTCAAAAAGGATTCTATCAAGTGGTATTCAGAACTAGCCTTAGTGTAAGTCCATTTAGTTTTTGTTTGTCTTCATCAAAATAAAAAAAATTGTCTACCTTGTCAAAACCAAAATAAACCCAAAACGTATTTCCCTTACCCACAAAACCAAAAAAACAACCAAAAAAAACCCAAAACGTATTTCCCTTACCCACAAAACCGAAAAACACAAAAGAGTCTACCATTGTTCTTGTTTCAAAAATAAACCTACAGAAAAACATTTCGGTTGATCAGTTTGTGGTTTTCACCATTTTGGAACCAACTCGTGGTTAACTTGACTCAATCAAGAACCCAAGGAGGATTTGAGAGAAACGTGAGGGAGTGATACACACTAAACACATTGAGAGAAAAGAGTCAAGAGAGAATTGAGAAAATGTGTAGTCCTACAGGAGATGGAGCCGAGTCCCCCAGGATCGCGGCCTATATGCAAGCAATTGATGAAATGAGTGCACAATTTCTAGCACTCCAACAACAATTGGAGGAGATGCAGGTTCGAAAAAATCAAAGGCAACACAATAGTGGTTCAAGTGATTTTGAACCAGAAAGGAGAAGGAAGCGGGGGGAAAGGAGGAATGATGATGGTGGGCATACGGAGAGGAGGATGGAGGATCGAATGGATGGGGTCAAGATTAAAGTCCCTACCTTTATGAGGATGAACAATCCTGAAGCCTATTTGGAGTGGGAGTTGAAAATGGAGCAAGTTTTTTACTGTCATAATTATTCTGAGGAGAAAAAGGTCAAAGTGGCAGCCTTGGAATTCAAGGAGTATGCCAGGGTGTGGTGGGACCAATTTCAGAAGGAAAGAAGGAGGTGTGGTGCTGAACCAGTAGACTCTTAGGATGAGAAGAAGATCGTGATGAAAAAGAGGTTTGTTCTGTTATCCTATCAAAGGGATATCCATAACAAACTTCAAAGGTTGACCCAAGGAAACAAATCAGTGGGTGAGTACTACAAGGAGATGGAGTTGGCTCTTCTGAGATCCAACCATCATGAGGATCGTGAGGCCACTATGGCACAGTTTCTTCATGGAATCAACACAGAGATTCATGATATAGTGGAGTTACAACCATATGTAGAGCTAGATCATATGGTCCAACAATCCATGAAGGTCAATCAACAACTACGGAGGAGGAAATCTAAATACTCCTCCACCTCAAAATTCCAATATTTAGGGTGGAAGGACAAGTCTAAGAAGGAAGGGCCAATTCCAAAGGAGGTTGTGAGATCTTCCAACGGAATAAGCCCATGGAAAACACCACTAGGAGCAGGGAGGTCAAATTTTGCAAATGTCTAGGGCATGGCCACATAGGCTCACAATGCCCAACCAGGAGGACAATGATGGTGAAGAACGACGTGATGGAGTCTCAATCAGAGGCTTCAACTTCAGAGGAGAGTGATAAGGATGTTGTTTTTCCAGAGGGAGATCTTCTCATGGTGCAGAGGCTCTTAGGAAGCCAAGTTAGGGAAGATGAGGAGAGTCAATAGGAGAACATCTTCCACACTAGATGCTTAGTGGCAAGGAATGTATGTTCCCTAATTATTGATGGTGGTAGTTGTGCCAATATGGTGAGCACTAGGATGGTTTCTAAACTCAACCTTGTGACGAGGACCCACCCAACCCCTTATCGACTACAATGGTTAAGTGAGGTTGGAGAGATGGTGGTAAACCAATAGGTAGAGGTTCCCTTCTCTATAGGGAAATATGAGGATTTAATACTATGCGACGTACTGGTAAAGGAGGCTAGCCATATGCTGCTTGGCAGGCCTTGACAATATGATAGGAGAGCCATCCATGATGGTTTCTCTAACAAGTTAACATTAATGCATGGTAATAAGAAAATTGTATTATCACCCTTGTCTCTGAGGAAAGTTGGTGAAGATCAAAGAAAACTAAAATAAAAAATGGATCACGAAAAAAAAAAGAAAGGAATAATCCACAAAAAATGAATGAAAATGAATAGAGTGAAAAAAAGATAAAAAAAAGAAAAAATAAGAAGTTTGATAGCTTTCAAAGGGGAAGTAAAGGATGCTTTAATATCTAGACAACCCCTTTACCTACTCATTGGGAAACAATTTTGTTTAAGTATTAACTCTGATAATGTTTTGCCTGATTCTGTAAAACGTTTTCTGAAGGAATTTGAGGATGTATTTCATCAAGAGGTCCCACATGGCCTCCCACCTTTAAGGGGAATTGAGAATCATATTGGTCTCATTCCCGGAGCATCTTTGCCCAATAGGCCTACCTATCGGAGCAATCCTCATGATACTAAAGAAATCCAAAGGCAAGTGGAGGAGTTGATGCAAAAGGGTTGGGTTCAGGAAAGCATGAGTCCTTGCGTTGTTCCTGTAATACTTGTGCCCAAAAAGGATGGATCCTAGAGGATGTGTACCGACTGCAGGGAAATTAAAAATATCACGGAAGGACACCTATTAGCTTATTTCAGTGAGAAACTAGGTGGGCTAATGTTGAACTATTCCACCTATGATAAGGAACTGTATGCCTTGGTAAGGGCACTACAGACTTGGCAGCAATAACCTCTTTCCCAAGGGGTTTGTGACACATAGTGACCATGAGTCACTAAAATACTTAAAGCGGCAAGGTAAGCTTAATAAAAGACATGCTAAGTGGGTTGAATTCCTAGAGCAATTCCCTTATGTCATAAAACATAAGAAGGGAAAAGCCAATACTATGGCTGATGCTCTCTCAAGAAGACATACTTTGTTTTCTACTCTTGAGACAAAACTGTTGGGTTTCGAATTGATTAAAGATTTATATATTAATGACAATGATTTTGCTGATGTATATAATAAATGTGAAAATGTTGTTGTCAATGGATATTATAGGCAAGATGTATATTTATTTAAAGAGAATCGCTTGTGTATGCCTAGAGTGTCCATTAGAGACTTGATTGTTAAGGAGTCTCGTGAAGGGGGTTTAATGGGCCACTTTGGGGTCCAAAAGACCCTAGATATGTTAAAAAAACACTTCTAGTGGCCTTACATAAGGTGAGATGTGTAAATGCACTATGAGAATTGCATTGTTTTCAAGCGGGCCAAAGTAAAAGCATGCCCCATGGGCTTTATACTCTATTGCCCATACCTGATTATCTGTTGGTAGACTTATCCATGGACTTTATGGTTGCTTTTCCACGATCTAAAAATGGAAAAGATTCAATTTTTGTTGTATAAATCGTTTTTCAAAAATGGCTCATTTCATACCTTGTAAAAAAGTTGATGATACAACTCATATTGCTGACTTATTCTTTAAAGAAGTGGTAAGACTACATAGATTACCACAAAGTATTGTAAGTGACAAGGACACCAAGTTCCTCAGTCATTTCTGGAGGACTAGGTGGGGGAAGCTTGGGACTAAACTCCTATTTTCCACCATGTGCCATCCCCAAACAGATGGCCAAAATGAAGTTGTTAATAGAACTTTATCTACCCTCTTCAGGAAAATAATTAAAAGGGATATAAAAATTTGGGAAGAATGTCTACCCCATGTTGAATTTGCTTACAACAGGGCCACTCATAGTACCACGAAAATGTCTTCTTTCGAGATAGTTTATGGGTTCCAACCGTTAACCTCTCTTGATTTATTACATGTGCTCAACTCATCTATGTTGCACCATAAAGATGGTAAGTCCAAAGCAGACTATGTGAAAAAAATTCATGAACGGGTCAAGGCCCAAATAGAGCACAAAATGGAAGAGTACACCAAACAGGCCAATAAGGGGCGAAGGAAGGTGATCTTTGAGCCTGAAGACCTGGTATGGGTTTACATGAGGAAGGAAAGGTTTCTGGCCCAATGGAAATCCAAACTCCAAGCTAAGGGAGATGGCCCATTTCGGGTACTAGAGAGAATCAACAACAATGCCTACAAATTGGATATGCTAGATGAGTATGGGAATATTAGTGCCACATTTAATGTAGCTGACCTTTTTCTTTTGGATACAGGTGATGAAGACGTTGATTTGAGGTCGAATTCACTCCAAGAAGGAGGGGATGATATGAATCTACCAATGCCCATCAATGAGAAAAAGCTAATTGGGCTAGGAGGGCCCATGACCTGATCCAAGACTAAGAAGGCACATCAAGCTCTCAACCAATTAGTAGGAGAAGTGGCTGAATCAACAAAGTCTAGCAACAAAGTTCAGCAACAAAGTCAAGCCCATATATTGCATCATTTTCATTGAAGTCACCCAAGTTGGCCACGATCAAGGAGGAACTACATGAGGCATGTGGGAGTTCTAATTAATAAAGTGGATATCATCATCTCCATATGAAGCCGATAAGTTATTTTATTTCCTTATTTCAAAGAACAAATAATAATTTCCTTTTAGGCTTTAAGTAGCCGAAGTGGTAGTTGTAATAAATGGCATTAAGACTTATGTAATGCAGGTACAAATCATATGCTTAGAAGAGACATTATTGTCTTTCCTTTCTTGAAAGGGGCCTGAACTACAAGGTTTGGAGGATTGATTTCCTTCTCATAGTTAGACCAAATCAGAATTCAAGTGCATCAACTCTTGGAGATTATTTTCTTACATAATGAAGGCGTGGACTATAGAGTGTGGAGGAATTATTTTCTTTCCATACTTGGACCAAATCAGATTTCAATTATGCTCCAAATCATGAAGATAATGGCAAGATTCAAAACCTTCCAAATCAAGATTCCCACATGTGGGAATTCGGCCAAGGCAATCAAGATTCACTAATCGTGAAGATAATGGCAAGTCTCAAAACTTATGAAATAGAGATTCACTTAAAACTCATGGCATAGACATGTGAATGACAATATAGGAGCATGACAAAACTTTCTTGAAGTATTCAACTTAGATTGGCAACCATCAATACCTTCCTTATCCATAATTAACACGTGTGTGTCGAATTCATCAATGGAATCACACAAGATATGGGAAGACATGAAGACAAATTAATTGTTTCCGTGTTTCATTCCAAGCCTCCCAATTCCGAACCTGGACACCAACTCTAAGAAGATTCAACTCTCAAATTCAAAAGCCTACTTCAACCGAAAAGAGCACATGGGAATTAGTATAAGGAAGTCATCAATATCATTTATCTTCTGTTTTTACAGTGACGAATAAGGCTTGCTACATGCATGTTCAAAGTTTCAAAATTAAGCCTTAAACACAAAAAGCACATGGGGGAATTAGATTAGGAAAGTTATCAATGTAATTTGCATGCCTCTTGCACGTATGGAGTGAAGCTTAGCCGAATGCCCTTCGTATTTGAACTAGTTTTGGCTATGGAAATAAACACTTCAGATTTTACCTTGCATAATAGTTCATTGCTAGTTGAGAATTCTTCTAGTTTCTTGGTTGAGCCAAGATCATTTCTTATCAAAGTTCTTATTCCTTGTGGCGAAACTCATTAGGCTTATCAAGCAATCAAGCTTGTGGCGCCTTCACCCCTCTATCTTTTCCAAGTTCTTTTATGCTCACATATACAATCATATATTCCACGACCAAAATCCCTACAATCACCTTGCCAAATTCATCATCTACAAATCCATTCCAATAACCATAACTCTCGGCCAAATAACATTCCTTACGTAACAAATCACCTTCTACATTCCCAACCCATAAGCCAAGGCCAAACTCCCTTCTAGTCATCGAACCAACACACATCCACCAAACCCAACTCACGCCTACAATTACTATCAAGAAAAGACCAAAACAAAATTTCAAATTACCAATACCAGAATCACATCAAAAGGCTTACAGCCAAGAATGTTCAACAATCAAATTCAGAGTCCTCTCAAAAGGGTCTCTATCACGTAGCTTGTGTCTTAATCTGAAAATTATGGTATATTCATCTGCTTGAAAGTGGAAAATATTTGACCTTGGAAAAATTGCAATAATGCAAATTAAGTATGGCAAATTTATTTTATACCTTGACTAAAATATTACAATCTTAGTGCACATTTTTAATTAATTACCAATTTAGTGTAGTTTTTTTTGAAATCATCAATTGGGGTGACGATTTATAAAGAACTCAACAATGGGGTTACCGAGTTTCATTTTTTTTCTTCTACCTACACCAAACTCGTCAACATCATAGTAGATTTTAGGAAATATTTTTTTTTCTTAAAATCTCCCTTAACATTGGCCACTTTCATCTTTCACTTGTCAAATTCTCAACTTATTAAAGTATGAAGTATAATGTTCTGAAAGCATACATAATACAAAAACAAAATTAAAATGTACAAGAATTCCGACGAAAGTTTTTTGATGGTTATCCATATTTACAAATATAGAGTCACTAAGTTGCTTTTTACAGTTTGCTTACAAAAAAAGTGGTTTTTTACAATTTGCTTATAAAAAAAGTGGCTTTTTGATTTTTTGGTATATAAGTTTGTACATGAGCAAGAGAATTGAGTATTTTGCATAGTATTTTTAGAGTTGAATTTACATTGTTATATCCGAGTATTCAGTACTCAAGAAAACTCAAAATCTGTATCAAACAAGGAAAGTGTTCCCTTGGTGAGTAACATCACTTCAAGAATAGATCTTGTTTTCTTTGCAAAGACTAGGAGGTCTCGGTGCAAGCGATACATGGTTGGGGCCTTATCGCGAAAAGATATGTGATCTTATTACGCGAGATAGAGAGGTCAAATTGAGGTTGTCAAGCTTGTAGAGTCCAAGAAAGTAGAGTCTTAATTTTGTCGTTTATTGGAAGTTTGTGTATATCAAACATTTTTCAATAGTGAAGAAGAAAAATCTCTCGAGATCAGAAGGGGAGGATCTTGTAGTGGACTGCAAACGAACCAGGATAAATATTTCCTTCTGCACAATTTTCTAACCCTAATCTCCTTTACTTTTGTGCTTTATATTCTTGTTATTTGATTGATTATGTGTTACATTTTATATTTTGTATAAACATCATTCTATTATCTATGTAAATCAATTAAGTGCATAAGGATTGGTAATTGGTGACTTGTGTTGCAAGAAACCATTAAAATAAAGAATCTGCACGAATCAATATAATCGATTATCCACACGCATAATCGATTAATTCTAGCACGGATTAATCGATTAATACCAAGCTTAATCGATTAAGTGTAGTAACTTTTTGTTGTGCGCAAAATTTAGGAAAAGGAGAATAAGTGATCTACAACACCTATTCAACCCCTCCATCTAAGTGTATTATGACCCATTGATACCCAATACCATGATCATTCATAAAAAGGAAATAACTCATGTTAGCAAACCCTATAAAATATATTTTGATTGAGTTTGCTTACCATTACGTTTGCACATTATTGATAATTTACTTTCAAATTTTAATAAATAGATATATGCAATATTTATGAGTTACTTAATCGACTTACCACCTCAAGGAGAAAATTTAGAAAGAACATTTGTAAAGAAAGTTAATGACATGATTAGAGTTGCCAAGGTGGATTAAACCTGGCTCGAGGGGGCTGGCTTACCATGGGTTGATTAGCAATAATAAGTTGGATCGAGCTAAAACGAAAATAATGCAAGCGGAGATTTAGACTACTCAACTCGGCCCATCTTGGTTACCAAGTGAGTTTAGTTGACTTAGTCCAACATAAATTCTCATTAAGTTTACAAAAATTCATCATCACACCATCATTGAAACCTGGGTTTTTGTAACCTAAATCTAATATTCATTCAAACCGTAATTTTTCTTTTCTTCTTCTGCATGTTGTTGTGCATAAACTTGAAGCTAACTTACAATGTATATCCTTTTAGAGTAAGTTGTTGACTTGAATAAGAATAATCACACCATGGGTATTGAGGTTACAATGGATCATTCACTTCATAAATATAACATAACTAATAATAAGCCGTCTTCAACATGTGTTAATATTGGGATCGATCAATGTCCTAATTTAAAATTCTTAATATTTAATCATTAGAATGTCATAAGAGATCTTAATCAATAATTTATTGAATGAATTTCTTAAGTTTTATCCGTTTCTACTTGTACTTTCAATAATACCTTCAAGATTGAAGCATAACAATCTAGTGTTAAGAAAATTTTCAACAAAATAATAATATGCAAT
The DNA here is from genome assembly GCF_001865875.1 of Lupinus angustifolius. Classification (NCBI taxonomy): domain Eukaryota; kingdom Viridiplantae; phylum Streptophyta; class Magnoliopsida; order Fabales; family Fabaceae; genus Lupinus; species Lupinus angustifolius. The sequence continues at coordinate 22,973,048 of NC_032014.1, forward strand.
TTAGATTTACGGTATAACATTAATACATGATATTGGTATGAATAAAGTCATTCTTAAAATATGATAGAAAAGAGGGGAAAATGAGATGAAATTAAGGTAGTAGAATTTGTTAATTTTTGTTATAAATAGAAGTTGGACTTTTGAGAAATGTACCAAAAGGTATTAGTAGATTGTTTGAAACTCGTTTTATTCTTGTTCTTTTTTGAACCATTGCTTATTCTTATATTAAAATCATAATTTTAAAATCACATTGACATGAAACCTTGCCAAATTCATATATAGACCATTTATGACTGAAATCTCCCAATTTTAACCATTGGGAGTCCTTCTCCAATTTTAACCACCAAAACCAATTGTTCTAGTATTCCATTGCTACCAATAATGCTTACTATTTGCCTTCCTATGTTACAAAAATATTAATAAAGAGGAAACAACAAAGAATATATATGTAACGAGTGAAGTGTACTGGGCCAAAATACAAACAAACCTAAAAGCATGCTCATATGCAAAAGATGATTAACTTGTACTCTATAGTTAATTAAGCCTAGATAATCCAAAAAGACTTTAAGAAATTGTTGAGATTGCATGTGTGCAATAAATATTATATAGTTTTGATGAAGATAAGGATACAAAGGCAAGTTTGAAGACGAAGACAACTTAACAATCAACAAAGCCAAGATTCAAAGCCTAAGCATGAAGGAAAACTTGGGTAACTGTTTTAGTTCTTTGAAGTCTTAAGATGTTTGCTTAGAAGGAGTCTAGGCTAGGTGAACGAGAATTAGAGTCTCACAAAATTAAAATTGTCCAACTTAAAATAGGAGACTTAAATTCATATAATCATGATCATGCATCTACATATTGATTTTAATGCATCAAAATCTTATATCTTTTGAAAATCATATATCATGGATACACATATCATGTAGAAGGTTCGTCATAAATTAAAGAAACTAATTTTCAAACAGTTAATCGATTACATCATGTGTTAACCGGTTAAATAATAATGGGAACCTATTAATCGATTGAGTATGAGATTAATCGATTAACAGAGTTACAATTTCTAAAGATTTTAATATTTTGGCGTCGTTAATCAATTAAGCCAAACTTTAATCGATTAAACAATGCAGAAAACAGATTCATATAAAAACTGAATTTTTCCCGTTTTCTTATAATCAATCAATTCTTGAAACACATCAGAGATTAATTTGAAAATACATTTTGAGTGAAATTAGTGTTCTATGAAAAGTCTTTTAACTTTCTTGATACATGAAAGTGAGATATGGTAGTTTCAATTGGGAATTATCATTTGTGTATTGATTGTCAAAAACCCATTTAAAAAACCTAGATAAACCATAATTTTCTATTCAATTTTTTGTAAGATTTCTAGTCAGATTTTAGTGTTATTTTGTATTGTTAGCTTAGCACAATTAAGGTGAAGCAATAACTTGTAAACTTGTGATGTTTTACATGAGTTCTCTTGTTGTATTAGTGTCACCGTGTAATAGAGAATCAAGGTGTAAATTCTAGCTCAAGTTAGGTTGAGTGTTCACTAATACAAGGGTCTTGGAAGTGAGTTAGTAGTGGCTGAGGTCAAAAACATAGTGGTGAGGATTATCCATAGAGGGTTGAGGGTCAAACCATTCAGGGATATCCATAGTCCAAGAAAGAAGTCTTGTATTGATTGGAAGTGTGTTTTGTAAAACATTTGACTTTCATTAGTGAAGAAAAATCTCCTATGATCAGAAGGGGAGACTTGGATGTAGTTTGCAAGTGGACCCGCAAATGAACTAGGATAAAAGATTATGACTCGAGTTTTCTATCCCTTATCTTTTAATTTTTGTCAATTTACGATTTATTTAGTTAGAATTAATTTGCTTATTGAGTTTACTAGTTGCTCTGGTTATATGATATCAATTAAGTGTAAATTCATTAAGTCTTGCATCTGAATTGATTAAAATTTTGGCTAACTTTCTATTCAAGAAATCTTATTTTTCAAGAAAGAAAAGAATAAGGTTAATCGTTTAAACATGTGCATTATTGATTAAAGTGTGATGTCATTAATCAATTAAGGGTCTGTATAATCGACTAAACTTGTTGTTTTTTGAATATCTGATTAATCAAAAAAAGAGGCTATAAGATTCAACTAGACCTATCCACCTCCAGGTGATGACCATAATTCCTTGTTATCCAACAACTGGTATCAGAGCTAGTACAATAGTACTTGCTTGACCTCTCAGATCGTTGATCCTAGACACTGTTACTATGGGCTCCACTAACCCTTTCGGCGACATGGCTCATCCATCAACCACACTTCGATTTTCAGTGGCAAGGGGTACATTTACTGGAAAGTCAAAATGAGGATATTCATCGAGGCTATCGATACATATATTTGGGATTCTATACAAAATGACCCTTATACTCCACTACACCCAGTGGAAGGTGAAACCAAGTAGAAAACGAAAAGGCTATGTGAAAGTGTGCATGTCAAGAGGAACACTTTGGAAAGCTCTCCTTGAACGTCATGGTTTTGATGAGGACAACTTGTGCCTAAAAGAGCTTGAAGATCACCAACAAATCAACGTGCTTAAGTCTTTTATTTGGTACTAGGCTTAGACTAGATTCTAGTTTAAGTTGAGTCGAAGGCTTAGGGCACCTAATACATGTCTCATATGCATATATCCTTAAATCATTTCATCCATGAGATATGTCATTCATAATATGTTCATGCATTACATAAATACATGTATATGTGCATTCTAGGCATAAAACTAAGTGTTAAACATGTATTATCTAAATGCATAACGTATTTGATGTTTTCTATTTGAAAATACACATTTTATTTACTGTTAATCGATTAACCATACCTTTAATCGATTAACCCAACTGCTGTGAAAAGTGGTTGCTACTGGAACACGTTTTTAAATGCTGTTAATCGATTAAGGCTTTACGTTAATCGATTAACCTAACTGATTTTTAAGTTGGTGAAACTGAAAACTGAAAAAACAGAATCAGTTATAATTTTAGTCCCGTTAATCGATTAAGAAGACATTTAATCGATTATCTGGGGTTCTGGACTGATTCTTTATAAACTGCGTTTTCAGAATTAATCTCATAAGTTGCATGTTGCATTTATTAGAGAGTTAGAGCATTTTACGTGTTAATTGTTGCATCTATTTGTTAAGTGCATTAGTGAGTTTAGAAATGAGAGATTCCTTGCTTTAGGATTGAGTGCATTTCATGTTATAATCTCTCATGTTTTCCCTCACATGTTCATGCATATTTTGATGCGTTTTTCATGAAGTTTATGATTCTGTAACTTCTGTTTTCATAACTAATACTTGTCATTTCACATGAGTTTGTGTTAGATGTGCATTAGAGTAAAGCCTTCTTGTTATATTTGAGCTTAGGAATAGCTTAATTTTACTCTTGTAATTCTTGAATAATTGTTGTAAAGGGAATCTCTTGGTGTCGTATCACCAGTAGAGATTGTGTGTTTCTTCATAGCTTAGAGTGTAAGAAAAGGAAAGAACGAGAGATTCTTTGGCTGGGGCTACGCCGAAAGAAACGTTTTCTTTATCGGTAGGAAGGGAGTCAAACCATTGAATAGTTTCTTTGATTTCTTGTCATTTGCTAAGTGTTGTAATTGGATAATGTGTTTGTAAATTACATTGATTCGATTATAGTGAAGGAAATCTCCCAAGTCAGCCGGGAGGCCTGGATGTAGTTTGCAGTGGACAGCAAACGAACCAGGATAAAAATTCGATTTGCAGGATTTGTTTCTCTCTCTCTCTTTACTGTTTTCAATCGATTAATTTGTATATTTGATTCAACTAATACATTCTGTTCTTTTGTTGTATTGCAAGCTATTCTGATATACAAATTTGTAAGCTCTGTATTCGTTCTGTTATCGGTTATCTGTTTCGCATTTAATCGTTTCTGTAATTGCTTACTGGTTCTGTTTAATCGATTAATATTCCTGTGTTAATCGATTATACTGTTTCTATTAATCGATTAAAATAGTTTCTGTTTTAAAACTGTTTTTGTGTTAATCGATTAAGACTGTGCTTATAATCGATTATCCTTTTCTCCTTAATCGATTAAATAGGGTTGATTCAGCATTAAGTGTTGATTTGCGAAAAGCGGTAATTCTAACCGCGACACCTATTCAACCCCCCCCTTCTAGGTGTATTGTAACCACTGATACCTAACAAGTGGTATCAGAGCTAGTACGAAGTGCTAGCTCAACCGCGTATTCGTGATCCTAAAGGGAAAAGGAATGGGTTCTTCAAATCCATTTGGTGGTGATGGGTCATCCATTAATCGACCACCAATATTCAGTGGTGAAGGGTATGCCTACTGGAAAGTGCGCATGCAAATTTTTATTGAGGCCATAGACTCGGATATTTGGGAATCCGTAGTCAACGGCCCTTACGTTCCACAACATCTTGTGGACGATCAACCTAAAGATAAACCGAAAAGTTTATGGACCGATGATGAGCGCAAAAAGGTCCAGCATAACCTGCGCGCCAAAAACATCATCACATCGGCCCTATCATATGATGAATTCTTTAGGGTCTCGCAGTGCCATAATGCGAAAGAAATGTGGGACACTTTACAAGTGACTCACGAAGGCACTAGCGAAGTCAAGCGCGCAAGATTGAACGCGCTGACCCACGAATATGAGTTGTTTCGCATGTTACCAAGCGAATCAATATGTGATATGCAAAAGCGATTCACTCATATTGTCAACCATTTAGTTGCTCTCGATAAATCATTTGCTAGAGGTGAACTAACTAATAAAGTTTTGCGTTGTCTTGACAGGAGATGGCAACCAAAGGTGACTGCAATTGTTGAGTCTAAAGATTTAGATTCTATGCCTTTAGCTACTTTATTTGGAAAACTTCAAGAGCATGAAATGGAGTTGGGTCGCTTGACCATGAATGAAGAATCAGACCGGAAGAAGAAGAGCATCACTTTGAAGGCCACGACCTCCAAAGACAAAGAAGAGAAAATTGATGATGAATCTGATTCCGATCTAGATGATGAAACTATGGGTCTCCTAGTCCGAAAATTTAGCAAATTCATTAAAAGAAAAGGAGGACTCAAAAAGTTTCAAAAGAAGGAAGCGAAAGAGTCAACCAGTAAAGGCAAGAATAACAAGGATCGCTTCACTTGCCATGAGTGTGGAAAGGTAGGGCACATGAGGTTTCAGTGTCCAACCTACCTAAAGAAGGTTGATTCAGAGAAGAGCACTCCCAGGGACTTCAAATCCAAGAAAGCTTACATCGTTTGGGATGTACCTGAGGAGGAATCGACATCGAGCACCTATAGTGAGGAGGAGTCAGCAAAGCTGTGTCTGATGGCCAGATCTGACATCAATACAAATTCAGACTCATGCAAGGGCAATGATGAGGTATATTCTGACACCTCATCCACTTCGAATGATTCACCTCCTTATGATGTATTGTATGATGCTTATGTCGAGTTGCATGATGAATTAAAGAAATTGGCTAGAATTAACATTGATAGGAAAAGAATAATCCTGATAAACGAACAAAAAATAAGCCAATTACAAAAAGAATTAGATGAATTAAAACTGGAAAATGAAACTTTAGATCTCATCTATTCTTGTAGTTCATGTAACTGCTCTGCTAGTAACTTATGTCAAAAACCTGTCTGTGAGACTTGCGAGACTTTGCAAGAGGACAATTTTAAACTAAATGAAAAACTCACACGTCTCACAAACAGTAAACTGCAATTAGATAACCTGCTTAATCAAACTAGAAATGTTGGTGATCGAACTGGTCTAGGTTATACTCGCACTGCTAAAAAGAAGCGACCATATAGAAAACCGGTAGCTCAAGCTAAAAACAAATATCATAAGCATTCTCCTACTTGTTTTTATTGTAACACATATGGTCATACTTATCATTCATGCTATATCAAAAAGTATGGTATACCTAGCGGAGTTTATGTATGGAAAAAGAAGGGAGATAATTCCCTAATCACTAACAGAAAAGGACCCAACACCAATTGGGTACCTGAGAAAAGTAAGTAATCTATTTTGCAGGTATGTCTCCGAACACATGGACAAAAATGGTACTTAGATAGTGGGTGTTCGAGGCATATGACAGGTGATAGATCAAATTTCCTGGATCTCTCACTTAAAGGAAAAGGATACGTCACTTATGGAGACAACAACAAGGGAAAGATACTCGGCACAGGAACAGTTGGTAACTCATCCCAAACTCTGATTGATAATGTCCTTTATGTTGAAGGACTAGAACATAACTTGTTGAGTATAAGCCAACTCTGCGATAAAGGTAATCGTGTATCCTTCGATTCTGATTGTTGTGTCATTCGTGATATTTTATCTAATAACGTTAAATTTGTTGGTCACCGTATAAATAATATTTACATGGTTAATTTGGACGATGTCACTACATTATTTTCAAAATGCCTTATTTCTAAAGAAGATGACATCTGGCTATGGCATAGACGTGTTGCACATATCCATATAAAGCATCTAGATAAATTATCATCAAACGAACTAGTTGAGGGGCTACCAAAATTGAATTTTAAAACTAAAGAAATTTGTGACACTTGTCAAAAGTGTAAACAAACCAAAAACTCTTTTAAAAATAAAAATGTGATATCCACCTCAAGACCTTTGGAGCTACTCCATATGGACTTGTTTGGACCATCACAAATCATGAGTTTTGGTGGTAGTTACTACGCTCTAGTTATTGTTGATGATTTCTCTAGATTTACATGGACATTGTTTTTATCATCAAAAAGCGACGCGTTCAAAAATTTTAAAAATCTTGCCAAGCAAATCCAAAACCAACTTAACCTAAAAATAATATATATACGAAGTGATCACGGGGGAGAATTTGAGAACTTTCAGTTCGACAAATTCTGTGATAAGCATGGCATTTTGCATCAGTTCTCTGCTCCTCGCACTCCACAACAAAATGGAGTTGTAGAGAGGAAAAATCGTGTTTTAGAAGAATTAGCGAGAACCATGCTTAACGAAAGTAATACCCCCAAGTACTTCTGGGCTGATGCAGTTCATACTGCATGCTATGTTATAAATCGAGTACTCTTAAGGCCAAACTTGAACAAAACTCCTTATGAACTTTTAAAAGGCCGCAAACCAAATATATCCCATCTTCACGCTTTCGGTTGCAAATGTTTTATATTAAATAATGGAAAGCGGGCCTTAGGGAAATTCGACTCTAAAGCCGATGAGGGAATATTTTTGGGATACTCGATTCATAGCAAAGCGTTCAGAGTCTTTAACAAATATTTAATGCAAGTTGAAGAGTCTATCCATGTACAGTTTGACGAATCTTCTCCAAAAGAGAAGAGAAAGGTCGTTTCTGATGATGTTGCAGGTGCTTTGGAAGAAGCATACTCCAAGGACATGGATAATGAAAAAGGAGCCAATGATGAAGGTCAAATCGAACCTCAAGAGCACTCAGACATGCCTACCGTGTGGAAAACAAAGAAAGCTCACCCAATTGATAAAGTTATAGGTGACATATCTACGGGAGTGGTAACCCGTAGTTCCTTACGAAATTTCTGTAATTTTGTAGCTTTTGTATCGCAAATTGAGCCTAAGACCGTTGATGAGGCCATTGAGGATGTACACTGGGGTATAGCTATGCAAGAAGAGCTAAACCAGTTTGAGCGCAATCATGTGTGGGACTTGGTCCCCAAACCTAATGATCATCCCGTAATTGGTACTCGATGGGTCTTCAGAAATAAACTTGATGAATCTGGCTTAATAATTCGAAATAAAGCACGTTTGGTGGCCAAAGGCTACAACCAGGAGGAGGGTATCGATTATGACGAAACCTACGCTCCTGTAGCCAGACTAGAGGCCATCAGAATGCTTCTTTCCTTTGCATCTTTAATGAACTTCAAACTCTTTCAAATGGATGTAAAAAGCGCCTTCCTGAATGGATACATTCAAGAAGAAGTTTATGTTGACCAACCGCCTGGTTTTGAAAATTTTAAATATCCGAACCATGTTTACAAACTTAAAAAGGCACTATATGGTCTCAAACAAGCTCCTAGAGCTTGGTATGACAGACTTAGTACCTTTCTTTTAGAAAAAGGGTTCGAGAGAGGCTTGGTTGACACAACGCTTTTTATTAGAAAATCAGAAAATCATGTTCTGCTTGTACAAATCTATGTAGATGACATAATATTTGGATCTACTAATGATATCTTGTGTAGAGAATTTTCTGAGATGATGCAGGGGGAGTTCGAAATGTCTATGATGGGAGAACTCACATTCTTTCTAGGATTGCAGATAAAGCAGCTAGAAAGTGGGATATTCATCCATCAGGCGAAATACTGCAAAGAGCTACTCAAGAAATTTGAAATGGACAAATGTAAGGAAGCTTCCACACCTATGGCATCTGCTTGCTACTTAGACAAAGATGAGAAAGGAAAAGCAATCGAGGTAACGAAGTATCGTGGTATGATTGGGTCTTTACTTTACTTAACTGCAAGTAGACCTGATATCATGTTCAGTGTATGCATGTGTGCGAGATATCAATCATCACCTAGAGAATCACACTATATAACTGTTAAAAGAATCATGAGATATCTAAAAGGAACTATTAACATGGGATTATGGTATCCTCGGGATGCCTCACTATCCTTGGTGGGTTATTCCGATTCCGATTTCGCCGGATGTAAGTTGGATCGGAAAAGCACTAGTGGTACTTGCCACCTATTGGGCAGTTCATTAGTAGCATGGCACAGCAAGAAGCAAGCCTGTGTTGCTTTGTCCACCGCTGAAGCGGAATACATTGCCGCTGGTGTGTGTTGCGCTCAAATCCTTTGGATGAAGCAGCAACTTAAGGACTTTGGTCTTAAACTTGAAAAGATCCCAATAAAATGCGATAATACAAGTGCCATTAACCTATCCAAGAATCCCGTTTTGCATTCTAGAACAAAGCATATAGAAATTAGACATCATTTTTTGCGTGACCATGTACAAAAAGGTGACTGTGTTCTTGAATTTGTGGAAACATCTAAACAGTTAGCAGATATTTTCACCAAGCCCCTTCCCAGGGATACCTTCTATGTTCTAAGGAGAGAACTAGGAATTCTTGATGAACAATATCTTGTTTAAAAATTGTTTAGCTGTTTGCATAAATTGTCTTGCTTCTCTATGCCTATGTGTTTCATGTTTGAATGATATATGTTAAAAATGCAAAAATATATCTCTTGATTAACTTCTTAATGTGATTATATATGTCTCGATAAATCTGTAATAATGCATACGTGTGTCCTAAAAAGTCGAAACCACTCTGCTGCCTAAAAACGAAATTTTCTCTGATTTAATCGATTATGCCAATAGTTAATCGATTACCTGGGCTTCATTTCTGGAAAATTCAAATTTTCTAAAACTTAATCGATTAAACAGCCCGTTAATCGATTACCTGGGCAATTTTTTTTGAAAATTCAAATTTTACACTGTTTTAATCGATTAAACCATCCCGTTAATCGATTAAAACCAGTACGTTAAAGGCAAACAGTGTCTCGGTCTTGCACTTTTTCTGACCTTTTCGCAACCTCTTTGCGCCTTGATTTTCTGAAACAGCAACAATACTAATCCAGGTGCAATAGGATTAAGTAAACCTCATCCTAAACCTCTCAAACCTTCCGAAATCATTCTATTTCATCCAAAAATCCACTCAATTCCGAATCATCCAATCCAAACCCTAGGTTAGGCTTTGCCCCTCTGTTCATCAATCTCAGTTTCGAGTTCATCATCTTCAATGGAGCAGAGTCGTCCAAAGCGGGTCAAGACTACAGCAACGCGCATTCGAAGAAGGGAAACCGGCTCACCCTCCACTCGGGACCGCGGTGACCCCTATTATTCCCTCATTTTGCAAGAGACCCGGTTGGCAAAATTTCAAGGCCGCAAGCCTACATACATCAGGTATGCCGACTTAACCTGGTTAGCGGAACAAAACTTTAGTTTTCCGCATGACATGGAGGCTCAAGGAGCCGTTCAGTTTTTGGAATTGAAGGGACGCGTATACCCTGCTCTAGTTAGGGAATTTTACGCTAATTTTAGATACAAGGATGGCAAATATTGGTCCATGATTTCCGGTAATCTGTTTGAGATGAGTGAGGATTTATTTCTGAATGTTGGAGGTTTATCGTCGTCTGGTTTTGGAATAGGGGACTGTTCTTGGGTCAAGGACAATTTTGATCCCGTTGATGTGTATAAGTCATTCCTTCGGGGCCCTCATCTGTATATTCAGGGTCAACTGACCAAGGCAGGGTCACTTTCTGTTGAGAACAGGTTATTGCATTATGTTATTGCTTACATATTAGTGCAGCGGAACACTAATCATGCACAGCCTACTGTGAATGATTTGCGTTTCATGTACGCTGTAAAGAATAACGTGATGATCAATTGGCCTGAGGAGATTCTGAAAATCATGAACAGCGTTTCATTGTCTCAGTCCAAGCTGCTCCCGTATAGCATTTTCATATCCCGCATTGTTGATTATTTGCGCATTGACATTTCTGATACCATCATTACTGAGTACACTGATAAAGATCACTTGGTGGGTGAGAGTCTCATTCATAAGATGGGAATTTACAAGTATGGTACTACATGGCAGTATCAGGAGGACTATACCACCTTTGATCTGGACTTGTCGGATAATGAGCATCAGGAGGATTTGGGTAATCAGAATGCAACTAATCAGGGGGAGTCGTCTGGAACAGCACCTCAGAGCTCTGTGTTTGGTTTAGCTCAGATGGAAGCCATGGAACAACGACTTAACAACCGCATGGATCTGCACTTCCAAGGGCTGAAGGACTCTTATTTTGCAGGTATGGAGCAATACGAGGAACGTCAGAATGCCTACACCGATAACAAAATTCAGGAGCTGAGGACTATGATTCAGTCTACCGCTGAGGCTCAGAATGCCATGTTCTGCTCAGAATTTCAGAAGCTGTCTATGCTTATCCAGGGAAATCAGAACACTGCTGTGCCTGATGATCAGCCTGTCTATCCTCCGCCTCAACCTTAGTTTAGCTGACCTTAGACCTAGGTTATCCTATCCTTAGGTTTATTTTTATCTTGTGGCACCTTCTGGATTTAGTTATCGTTGTTGCTTTCAGAACTGATTCGTATTTTGCTATTTGTCTTTTATTTGACTTTATGGCCTGTACTATTTCATGACTTTCTTTACTCTTTATGCTATGCAAATGTTTGTGTTTTTGCTATAATTATGTCAAAATAGCTTATTTGCCTTAGTGAATGGATCTTGATCATTTGAGATTTAATAATGCTTACAATGCTTAATATTTGATTAAATCTTGCATGCCATTCTCACTTCTTATTAGCTATTTTTTGTCCAATAAAGCGCATTTGTTCAATTTACCCATAAATGAAACAGGTTAATTTGTTAAAACCCAAATTAATTCATTAACATTGTTTTATGATTAACTAATATCTCTTCCTAGCTTTTTTGACCTGGGTTATCTTTTTGATAATGTCAAAAGGGGGAGAAAGGTTGTTTTGTTGCTTCTCAATTGTGCAGGTTGATCGTTATAACAGCTTCCGATAAATGTGCGCATTCCATCAACCTTGCCAACACAATCTTCAAGCTTATTCATCAAGCAATTGTTACTTTAAAATTGATGAACTTGATGTAGAGTTTGTCATCATCAAAAAGGGGGAGATTGAAAGTGTGCATGTCAAGAGGAACACTTTGGAAAGCTCTCCTTGAACGTCATGGTTTTGATGAGGACAACGTGTGCCTAAAAGTGCTTGAAGATAACCAACAATCCAACGTGCTTAAGTCTTTTATTTGGTACTAGGCTTAGACTAGTTTCTAGTTTAAGTTGAGTCGAAGGCTTAGGGCACCTAAAACATGTCTCATATGCATTTATCTTTAAATCATTTCATCCATGAGATATGTTCATTTGATAATATGTTCATGCATTACATAAATACATGTATATATGCATTCTAGGCATAAAACTAAGTGTCAAACATGTATTATCTAAGTGCATAACATATTTGATGTTTTCTATTTGAAAATACATATTTTATTTAGTGTTAATCGATTAACCATACCTTTAATCGATTAACCCAACTGCTGTGTAAAGTGGTTGCCACTGGAACACGTTTTTGTAATGCAGTTAATCGATTAAAGGTTTACGTTAATCGATTAACCTAACTGATTTTTAAGTTGTTGAAACTGAAAAACTGAAAAACAGAATCAGTTATGATTTTTAGTCCCGTTAATCGATTAAGAAGGTATTTAATCGATTATCTGGGGTTCTGGACTGATTCTTTATAAACTGCGTTTTCAGAATTAATCTCATAAGTTGCATGTTGCATTTATTAGAGAGTTAGAGCATTCTACGTGTTAATTGCTGCATCTATTTGTTAATTGCATTAGTGAGTTTAGAAATGAGAGATTCCTTGCTTTAGGATTGAGTGCATTTCATGTTATAATCTCTCACGTTTTCCCTCACATGTTCATGCATATTTTGATGCGTTTTTTCATGAATTTTATGATTCTGTAACTTCTGTTTTCATAACTAATACTTGTCATTTCACATGTGTTTGTGTTAAATGTGCATTAGAGTAAAGCCTTCATGTTGTATTTGAGCTTAGGTATAGCTTAATATTACTCTTGTAATTCTTGTATAATTGTTGTGAAAGGGAATCTCTTGGTGTCGTATCACCAGTAGAGATTGTGTGTTTCTTCATAGCTTAGAGTGTAAGAAAAGGAAAGAACGAGAGATTCTTTGGCTGGGGCTACGCCGAAAGAAACGTTTTCTTTATCGGTAGGAAGGGAGTCAAACCATTGGATAGTTTCTTTGATTTCTTGTCATTTGCTAAGTGTTGTAATTGGATAATGTGTTTGTAAATTACATTGATTCGATTATAGTGAAGGAAATCTCCCAAGTCAGCCGGGAGGCCTGGATGTAGTTTGCAGTGGACAGCAAACGAACCAGGATAAAAATTCGAGTTGCAGGATTCAGAGGAATGCTCACTCAATTGAGAATATTAAGACTAAAACAAACTTTTAAATTATTATTGTGGAGACTGCCAAAACTTGTTGCGATTTCGATTGCGACCTTAAACCTAGATTTAAAACCTTGGAGGAGAGATTCTCTCAAGACCCTGAGCTTCTTCGCCACCCTTGTTGCATTGTGAATGATTTCATATATACTACAACCTGCAAAAAAAACTTATTTCACGCTTCTTAAAAGCAACAATCTATGACTGATATATATATACATATGTATATATATATATACATATATATATATATATCGCCTGATTTGATATCCAAAGCAGTCTTAATTCAAAACATGTAACTAAAAAATAGAAAACTTTGCCTGAAGAGATGAAATGGCAAGAGAGTGATGAAAAAGATAGATGGATAGAAATGATTTATAAAAATGAGCAATATATTAGTAAAATGTAAGTGTTATTCTGGGTTGTGCAGATACAGATTCATGTATTATGTTGAAATTAAATTAATTTCCTGCAAACAATGCCTTCAAATTGTACATTTCATAAATAGTCAAATTTATGGAAATATGTTTATAAATGGCCTTGGTGAGAATGTGGGAAAACAATGTTTTGAGTTTAAAATATAGCAATATACTAACATTAATTGAATTCAATTCATTAAATGACTTTCGTAATTAAATTATTTTAATCTTAATTCTCCTTTTTTTCTACACCTTAATTTCCATAAATATATCCTCCGGTTTTGCTAGATAAATTCTTCAAATATATCATTTTTTGAGGAACTCAGTATCCTTAGTCTTTCAGAGATTCATTCAACGGTTACATGGTCAAAGTGAGAAAAATATATTGTCAGGATAGTATTTCATGGATAAGCATGAGTATTATGACACAACATAGATTATCAGATCAATTTTTTGATATAATTATTATAAGACAGATTTTTTTATAATAAAATGGGGTGGAATGCACCAGGCCCATGTTTAATGAGATTTGAGATAGTAGATATACAATTTACTTCTAAATCGAAAACACAATTTTAATTTTTAGCTTTTGACTATTAGGCCTTAACATTCAAAAACTTCAAATACTCCACCTTAATTCAAAGTACGAGATTCACGAAACAAGTTGCTTCCCGCTCCGTGACTGAAACCTGTAAGATACAAAAGTAAGATGTTTTATATACACTAAATATTTCCTTGTACCTTCATATTACAAAGAATTAAGTAACGATCTTTCAAAATACAATAGAATCCATCTACACTAAATAAAAAATATATTTAGTATTTTGAATTAAGGTTGTAAGATGCAACTTGTTTCGTGAATCTGGTACTTTGAATTAAGGTGGAGTATTTGAAGTTTTTGAATGTTAAAGCCTACTAGTCAAAAGCTAAAAATTAATTCAGATTTCCAAGTTATCTTAACTGAGTATTTTAATTATTTTATTGACAAATATTAGTATATTAGAATTTTGTTGTGTATGAAATTTGAACTACAACTTTTTCACTCTATTTTTTAAACCCTTCCCCCGAATATTAAACTTTAGCTTAATAAGTCGGATGTAATGAAAGGGGCTATGAAATTCAAGTCCTATGGTGCGCAATTTTTATACCATATATACTTTATAATATTTGTTCCATCTTTTGGTTAAATAAAATTTTACCAATATAATTCAGTTATGATATAAAATTTTATATACTTAATCATTAATGTTATAGTTGAATCAGTCATCAACTTAATCAATTTGTTTTTATAACTGAAGTGTTATTGCACCAATATATTAAGATATAAAGTCAATACACAAAAGGAACCATTACAACTTTTTAAACCTATAATTCGGGAGGTTGTCCCTATTCCTTTGGAAGTCATTTCGGATGAACTCAGGCATGACATTCCACCAGTGATTCGATCTAGTATTGATTCCAAAGCTGGCTAACTTATCAGCACAAGAGTTGCCCTCTCTAAAGATATGCGATATGATGAAGTTCATTGATGCCATCTTAATTTTACAAAGATGCCATCTGTTTTGGAGCTTCCAAAGGACTGAGGCATTCCCCTTAAAGATGTTCACTACCATTATGGAGTCACACTCAAGCCAAAGAGTATTCCAGCCTTTGTGATGATCTAACTCCACTGCTGCAATGGCAGAATGCAGCTCAGCAAACAAAGAGCTTTCAATGAGTAAATAGGAGGAGAAGCAGGCAACAAAATCACCCATGTAGTCTCTAAAAATGGCCCCACCCCCTGCTAGGCCAGGAGAACCATGAGCTACACCACCGGTGTTAGCCTTCATCCAACCCATGGAAGGAGTCTGTTGGTGATCTTCAAGCTCTTATTAGCACAAGTTGTCCTCATCAAAACCATGACATATAAAGAGAGCTTTCCAAAGTGTTCCTCTTGACATGCACACTTTCAGGAACCTTTGCCCGAAAGAGCAGTTTGCCACTTGATCCTGCAAATAACTTGAGCTAAAGAGAGCTTTTTGTCATTAAATCTCATCTGGTTTCTAGAGAACCAGATTGAGTTAATGGTGTGGATAATGGATGCAGTTAGCACCTCCTTCAAATGAGAATTCCCCTGGTTGATGCAGGACTTGAAGATCATTGAAATTGAGGACAAATCAAAGCTTATTGAGAAGAGACTTCTCAACCATCCCCAAAGGTAAGAGGCAAACGGACAAGAGAGGAATAAGTGTTCAGAGCTCTCAATGCTAGACCTGCAGAGAGAGCACATAGAGGTCAGGCTGCACCCTTTCTGCTGCAGATTTTCATCATAGGGGGCCTTATTATGAAAAATCCTCCAAACCAGAAAAGATTGTGAAGGAGGAATGAAGCTTGCCCAAATCAGCTTGCACCAGGAGGGCCCAGGGGGTTAGAATCAACTTTGATGTAGGCATTTCTGAGATCAAGGACACCATTCTCAGAATTCTTCCTAATGAGCTTGTTGTAACGCCCCAAAAAATACTCTTTATTTATTACACGGAAAAGTGAGTAAAAAATTTTCTTTTGAATTGGTGACATAAAATTGTTTCCTTTTAAAACCTTTCTTTTCCGGGACATCACATTAAGTAACATATAACGCGGAAATCAAAATCGGTTACCTAAGGGTAACTGAAATGATATAACATTTCCTGAATATACATCTTCATAGATATATATAATGGGTTAAGTCATACTCAGTTCATACAGACTAGGTTAGTAAAGGCGGAAACTACATCGCTA